>NC_056743.1:116898938-117231438 GCF_019279795.1 Protopterus annectens
CTGTGCACTTTGCTTATCTGACCATACAGGGTTAATCTACAGCTAATATATATATTGCAACACTGTGCACTTCAGTTGTTATCTGACCTTACTGGGTTAATCTACAGCTAATATATATATTGCAACACTGTGCACTTCAGTTATCTGACCTTACAGGGTTAATCTACAGCTAATATACATACTGCAACACTGTGCCCTTCGCTTGTTATCTGACCTTACAGAGTTAATCTACAGCTAATGTATGTACTGCAACACTGTGCACTTCACTTATCTGACCTTACAGGGTTAATCTACAGCTAATATATATATTGCAACACTGTGCACTTTGCTTGTTATCTGTCCTTACAGGGTTAATCTACAGCTAATATATATATATTGCAACACTGTGCACTTCACTTGTTATCTGACCTTACTGGGTTAGTCTACAGCTAATATGCATACTGCAACACTGTGCACTTCGCTTGTTATCTGACCTTACAGGGTTACTGTACAGCTAATGTATATACTGCAACACTGTGCACTTGGCTTGTTATCTGACCTTACAGGTTTACTCTACATCTATAGTGAAGCAGTGACTTTGAATGTGAGTATATTAAGAACTCCACCTGACAAGGATGTGAAGAGACCTGCCCTGGTAATAACCAAGACTGGTAGTATGCAACTGTGAAGGGTCATTGAAGTTTTTCAGTGATGCCTTGAGAGCTAGAGAGAAAAAAAAAAACATTTCAGTTCTACTATGTAATCACATGGAAAGGCCAACCATATTGTTAACTGTGTTGAGAGAAAGAAAAACAGAATAGCAGCCCAAGGATAATCCACCTTCCCCTTTTGCCATGGCTTTTGTGCATTTCTAATAATCACCTGTTTGATTATTCTTTGCTACTGCAGTACGTTTGTTCATGTTCTTTCTGGGCAGACAGTGAAATAACAAATGACCAGCATCTTACACAAGACTCCTAAGAGCTCCTAGGAAACAACATCTGTTACTGCTGCTGATGTGTCAGGTTTGCCTAGAATGTTAGACACGCATGATTGGAGTCCTCAGCTACGGACTACTTTGAGTTCGCAAAACATGCCGAGGAGTATATCAAGATTTTTTGTTCCAGTTCAGAAGGCTGTTAGACTACCCACCAGACTGTTTCATTTTTCTGCTGGTAGTGCTAAAGACCTTTAATGTGGCACACCCTGCAATTTACTTCTTCACCCCACAAAGTTGGTTTACAAAGATTTATTATTTTCTTTTAAATGAAAACACTTCTTACAAAAGTACTGTAAGCTCAGACCATTATATGAGGCTGGGCTTTGTTCCCATGCTTCAACCGTAAATATTTCTCTTATGTCCTATCAGTAATGGTGCTATGTACTATTCTCAAAAATTCCAGAAATGCGTGCGATCCACAGGACTTCTTTAAAAACATAACTCCTATCCCATTGTCTCTGTTACGCTTAAATTATATATGTCAGCATTTCTAAATATGCAAAATAGCTATAGCAAAGGAGTAAAGATAAAAGTGCTTAGCAAAACTTTGCAAGTAAGGGGATAAGGTGGTTAAACCTTTTGATAATGAATGATCAGCTGGGAAGTGGAGCATCTAATAATATCCAGGAACCTTCATAAAAGTGGTGCTGAATTAGACAGAAACCAAGGTGCAAATACAAAAATAGCAAAAAAACACGTCTTACCCAATATGGCACTGTGTCTGAAGACTAGCTTATAAAAAATGACTTGTGCATAAGCAAATATATTACATTCTGGGCAATCACACATTTGAGTGTGAAAATGAATCTTTCTAGTAATGCAGGTTTAATATGAAAAACTAGCCGCACTATTTTTTTACCAGGAATGCAAAGCCTTAATTGTTATTTACATTGGATTGTCAGGAAAAGATATAAAATGGCAAGCACAGCTTAAGCAGCATAGCAACAGTGCAGATGAATGGTAATACAACAGGAAGTGGGGCACAGTTTAGTGACAGATCTATACAGAAATTGACAAATGCTTTAACATGTCCAATAAAATTATTTGTGCTGACACTATTTTAATCAAATAGTCGATAAACTAGTAACAGTATCACTAAACTGCCACATACTTTCCATTAGCACACTAAAAACAATATGATAGGTGATAAGCAACATATGTATACATATAAAATCCATAGTGGATAATTCCAAGAATAAAAAAAAAATTGATAGGTGGATACAATGCTACAAACAATAAAGTGGGAGGAGGTTATGAAGCACTCCAGAAGTAACATTTCTACCATGGCTAACATGCCAGACTTGTGGATACCATGATAAAGTTACTATCTATAGTGATAGCCACATCTCTGCTTGAAAAATACAAGGATAATTTACTGAAAAAATAAAATGCAATAAGAAGAGAAAAAGGAAATTGTGGAAACTTGTTTACAGTAAAATAAACTTAAATTCAGAGCAAAAGAAACCAAATAACATACTTCAGAATCTAACGGAAGACACCGCTGTGTTCTCACCTAACCTCAGCAAACAGATATAAACATCATTAACATGAACAGAAGGCTGAAGGGAAGACAAACATTAAATTTTTTTTTTTACTTACTTTCATAGTTCATTCCTGTTACTGTAGTGTAGTAACCATATCTCATTTCCCCTTTGATGGTGACTGATGTGACCACTCACTATGACAACCAAATGCAAACTGATGTTTCTCAAGTGCGTTGAAAACTTGAGAGATATATCTGGTACTTGCAGCCTTATCCAACAGAGCAGTTTACAGTTATAATACCAAATTATTTACATCTTTAACATTGTACTCTGTGTGTGCGTGTATGTGTGTGTGTGTGTGTGTGTGTGTGTGTGTGTGTGTGTGTGTGTAAGCATATAGTACATATTTGTTATATCAGAGTGAACAAATTCCAAAGAAAATCATATCAATCTTGTGTGGCAACAACAAGACTGGCCACTATGTTAGTTCAAAGTGAACCATGAAATTTAGAGAGACAGTGAGGTCACTGTGTGACATCATATTCTTTTTAACAGCAAAAGCAAACTGAAGGACACAAATTGGCTCTGTGAGGCTGAAAAGTAAAACCTACTACAAAGGTAAAGCAATAATGAACTTCAATGCTTTGTATACTTTAAGAACCTTGCTTTATGTGTATTTGAATCTAGGCAAATTGCACAGCAACCCGCTCTAAATCTACTAATATAAATAAGGCAAGGCATACAGGAAATGCTCCAATATGCTGGAAAAAGGCATTTGTTCCCTCTGATGACATGTACTCAAAGCTATAATATAAAGTGGAGGCAAGATGAGCTCAACCTGCCTAACAAGGAAGGTATAAGAAAGCTTGCCATAGTGCATTAATATTTAATTTGTTAGCTGCATTTAAGTTTGCACCATAGTTTTAAAGATTTGAGACATGGGCACATCTAAGCCCTTTTCAGTTTTTTCAACACTTTCTTAAATACTTTATTAACATTTCTATAAAAATAATTGTACATATGATAAATAAACAAACTAGTCATAAGACTGAATATTTCAATTCTAAACACAGATGAAAAGGACTAGTCAAAACAATACCTAAATCATATCTGACTATAAACTAAACAAAACTCTTTATAACATGTACAAACTAACTGTCATATTTTATACAAATTTAAAAAAATCTAATAACAGTGTTATCCAAAATTTTCCAAAGAATGTATTAAAATCATGGTGCATTATATTTATATTTCTCTAACAGATACAGTTTAGTTCAACATTTATAACTAATAGTCATTTCTTCTGAACTCATCTTAGCAATGCTAATTCCATCTTTATAAAATTATTGGTCATATTCAATAACCTAAAAATTTAATTATAAAAAGATATTTCAAATATTTCCCAATTTTTAGTTATATATTCACAAGAAACTGCTAAAAGATATTAGTAAAATGGCAATTCTTTACTTATTTGAATATTTGCCAAATAAGTAAAGAATACTTGCCACATACCTATATTCTTTATTCTTTACTTAGGGCAGCACAGTGACATAGCACATAGCATTTACCTCACAGCAAGATATTTTCCAGTTTGATTCTTGGCTGGAGTGCCTTCTGTGTGGAGTCTGCAAAGTGCATGTCCTCCATGTGTTGGTGTGAGTTTCCTCTTGGTGCTCCGGTTTTTGCTTACATTCCAAAGATATGCAGAAGGTGGATTGGAGACTCAAATTTGTCCATAGGTGTGAGTGTGCATGTAAGTGTGCAGAATGAAAGAAGAGCTGTGGCAGGGCTAGCCACTTGGTGGTGTGAACCTTGGCTGTAGATGATTGTCACAGTTGAAATGACACCCTAAACCGATGTGCAAAAATGGGAAAAGGGACTGTAGATGGATGAATGAAACATTTTTTACTTGTACATGAGAAAGTTGGAGCATGAAACAAGACTAAATGTTTTGTAAATTTAAATTTATCTGACAATGCTTGAACAAAGAGCTGAAGTTTACCCAAAATTCTCTTACCATATTACAGTCCTAAACATATTTTGCCAATCAACCTTGAGTTATGCACTATATTTATTTTATTTATTTTATTTTACATTTGTTGACCGGGCTAGTCTAGCTGGATACATTTCCATTTTCAGTAGAGGCCCGGGGAGAAAAGCTCCACATAAATTTGAACAAAAAACGTTACAATAGACAAGCAAATGGACAAATCATCATAGATGAAAAGACAAATAAAAAATATAGTACCCAATAACAGATATATACAAAAAGAGGATCACATTTCTAAAAATAACATTAATTAGCTGAAATAACATCAAGAGCAAGTCACAAAACAGAGAGCAAATGAGATAAAACTAATATACACTTGATTCAAATAGTAAAAGAGATTTGATGCATTTTAATAATGCTGGATACACCTCTACTTCTATTTTGGTCATATTTGGTACCTCAGGATATAAACTGGCTAATGAGCTGTACCAATAACCAGTTTTTAGAATTTTATTTATACACGTGTAATATCATTAGCTGATATAGCTGTTGTTTATTTAAAAAAATATACCAATAAGATAAACCGTTAAGCATCAATGTCACCTTATGATTAGTAATTTGGCAATGTAGAAAAAAGTATTTTATGTTGCGTATTTATATATAAATGTTTTAAAAAATTCCAATATAATGTTCATATATTTAGATCTGGTAGGCACAGCATTATGACTGACACTGTCCTACTTATGTGTGTTAGCCCTAATAGGAACCCTAACCCACCCCAGCCCCAACCCAATATGTTACTACAATTCCTTTTCCTAACAGTACAATTATACAAGGCAGAAGGTCACAGAACACAGATGGCACAGCATGCACAACACTGAATTTATCCCCTTACTTAACCCTTAGTCCAGTCTTAACCCCCATGCACTTGCATTTTCATACTGTCTGCTATAACACAGTCTTACACACCACGTTTTAATTCATCACCATGAATGCTCATTTTCTATTTAATAAAATCTTGAAAATAAGATGCGTCCTGGTTGCCACTCTGACTACATTACAGTGTTGGTAAATCAGCCTTGTATATTTAGTCTTTTAAATAACAGCATTAACAAATCCACACTGATTACAGGTATATTCTAATCTTTCCAGAACAATCTATTATTAGGGTACTCTTGTATAATGGCAGTTTAAGCTGAGTACTGATCACTGTTTTTACTCCTTGGGATAAAGCATAACTGCCATCATTTGAAACCTCCCATTCTCTCAATTTTCCTATAGCACATACTCCTGGATTTATCAAAATTAATATACAAACCACTATAATAGAATTAAAACATAATTTAATATGTTGATTTAATTGTTTAAATTGATTTTATGTTTTACTAGTAGACAAGTCTATATTTAATTATAAAGCTGATCATAAGAATTGGATTTTAATAAGCAATATTATACTAAACATATTGGGGAAAAGGGACTGAATATCAAATGACTGAAAAAGGCATGTATCCAAAAATTTTAGAACATATTTCTTTATACAACAGTAGAAACTGGGATATAATGATAACAGTTTCCAGATTACACAAATTAATAATTTAATTACATTTAAAAATACTTAAAAATTGGAATTTTATTAACCAACATAATCTTAAATTTATGGGAGATGATAGCACCAAAGAAATTATTCTGAAGTTGATAGGATTCTAAGGAAATAGCATTTATTAGAATTTTTTAAACTGGAAATATTTATGCAAAGATTTTACTTATACAATACAGAATCATTCAAATATTTAAAAGCAAGTAAAAAGTTTGCTGGAGAAGTAAGAAATTAATAAAAGCTGAGTAGTATTGTATCTTCTGTAAGTATGAAAAAAATGCAAATGACTGGAAAGACATTCCGTCCTTTTTTACAACAAATGTATCATCTCAGAGTCTGTTACAGTGACACATGCTCCAATTCCAAAATGCATAGATGTACAGCAATATCCTAAGTATGGGTATTATTGGCTATCGCAAGAAAAGTGATTATAAACTGGAAAAGTAAACCTCTTCTGGCTTTTTTTTTAGAATTCATTAATCGTGTCACTTTTCTCTGTCAAAAATAAATTTTCTCTGTTGTTATGAGAACTAACATTTTCAGCATTAGAAAACATTGGAAAGGTTACTACAGAAATTGAAATTATTATTAAGTGAATAAGAAATTAAGAATATTCTGCTCAGATATAACTGAGTATGTGAATGATTATATTTATCTGCATTAATTTCAAATTGTAAACTGTATATAATTGAGCTGAATTTCAAAACTCATTTTTTACTCCTGTTATTTTCAGCCTCCTCAGCCATATTCATATCCCGCTAAATCTTCTTTTAAATATTCTCATTAAAACAAGGATTGCACCATTCACTTAAACATTCTCATTAGAATTCTGATAAACTCAGAATTAATGCCTTACTCAGATTATTCCAGCATGTTTTGAACTCTGGATTATTTACTCCCATTATGTCAATCACTTTGAAATGTTCTTTCATAACCTGCTCATTCTTTAACTCATCAAATACAACCATGTTGACACTACAACATCCCTAATATCCTGTACTGAATGCATACATCTACTCCATTTGAATAGGTATAGAGTATGCATTCATTCTTTTATTATTTCACTAAACTGACATTTTAGCAGCTGTTTCTAATTTTTAATTACTATCTACCTATTTATATATTTATAGATATATATTTATTTTTGATGTAAAATACTTCCGCTCTCAATGTTTCATATTTGCTGTAGTATATGCAATTGTTGTTGGGGGAAAAATTCTGCATCCAGAATATATGTTTTGTAAGTATTTAATGTCTACACACACACACACACACACACACACACACACACACACACACTGACCCTGCACTTAATATGCACGTTGTTGAGTGAAGACATACTCGCAACACTTTGCCCTGCCCCTTAGAATTTCTGATTTTGCTGCTTAATAATTGAGCCTCAAAACAATTACCCTTGAAAAGTTCCCTGTTAATGGATTACTGATGCAGTCAGCACTCTCTCTTTCAGTTTCTCTGAAACACACACACATGTACTCATGCATGTTATTGTTTATTTTTTTCTTACATTTTATTTTTAATTTTAATGTTGCAATGTGCTATTTAGAGACTGTAAAAAAATGGTGTTTGTTTGTTTCTTAACTGTGAAAGTTTCTTGGCAGCTTAGTAAGCTGTCATGAGGTGGTGGGCTTGTTTTCCAGTAGGCATTACCTGGACATTAACAGCCTGCTGGAGAACATTCATTTTTCAACCAGAGTGGAAATTTACAGGTCACCCACTAAACAATATTGTCCTATTCAGATTAATAAACATTATCTAGAAGTTGTAAGGTTTCACAAGGAAAAGATCATTAAAACAAAAATAATGAGTGCATTCAAAGGCAGTCTTGAATACTAGACAGCTGAATTGTGTTTTAACTGAATTGTGTCAATTAAAGTGTCTCATATTCAGTATATTGCCTTTGAACGCAGTAGCTCTTTTTTTGTTTTAAGGGCGTAAGGTTTACTTGGCTGTCTCCTATACTGATGGACTTGATTCAAGTATTAAGTAATCCTGATAAAGTATGATTTGTATGCTTTGACAGTATGAACAACTCACAGACATATGTTCTAGCACATCTTTAAGTCCATCTGCAGACTTGGAATTCTTAGTTAATCTAGGCCGCTGTGCTTTATATTCCATAATGCTTTCATGGTGCTTTTGATTTCTCTAGTAAAATCTTAACATGCCCTACAATTACTAGGATTTTAAATTCAAATACCTATGTGCAGTGTTTAAAGTTTAAGTGACTTTCAAGTGGCATAGCTGATGCTGACAAACTAGGAAACGGTTTAACTTCTGACACCTGTTATATTTAGCAACAGTGGCACTTTGTTATCAGGAGGGATGCCTTTGAACAGATAATATAGATCTCCTTCACTGTAACCTGGCATATTTTCTCTATTATCATCAGATTTATTTACAAGCTTAACAAGGTCATCTGTCTGCCTATCTCTCTCGCTCTCTCTCCCTGCCCTCCCCTTCTTTCTATCAGCAAGGAATGTCCGTCTGGAAAACCAATTTTTCTCCCTATACTTTGCTATGTCATGTTAGAGATCTACTGAACTCGACCAAAGGCAACACGTGAATACAATGGGGAGGGAGGGCACTAGTGGCATGCAGAACTGAAAAGCTTAGACTTATTCACATGACCAATTGTACCTTTCATTGCAGTGCCCATAAATCCAGTCTATTACCCCCCAAAAAATCCCCTAGTCTTTACTATTCAAAAATTATCATCATCTGACATATTTCTCCTACAAGAAAACAAAACAGCCCTTATTATTAAAATGCAGCTTACACATCTTTAACGATTTTTGTTCACTCCAACTTGTATTGCATAACGTGCTCAATTTCTGCCTTCTGTTGCTCCTCCTCCTGAACATTATTTTCATAGCCGGCTTTAGACATAGGCCAACTAGGCAGCCACCTAAGGCACTGCTCTAGTAGGGGCACTTTGCCAGTAATCTGGATGGTGTAGGTAAACCAGGATGGGGGCACTGGGTAGTGTGGTGTGGGGGGTATTGTGAAGCCCTTATGCCTAGGGCACCAGTTGACCAAATGCCGTCCCTGATTATTTTACATGTATTCTCCATAAAGTTCATTTATTTTTAGGAAGTTTGATTTTCTGAATTCTCTGAAAATCCCATCTCCAAATTTTCTTTACTTCAATTTCAGTATGCAATACCTCTGTTATATTTGGTATCAATTCCAATTGCCATTTTCCAGTAATTTCTTTGCAGCCAATATTATTAAACTTGGCAAGGCCTTACTATGACTAGGCAATTCAGATCCTGTATCATAGCTCAAAATATAAATTTCCTTAGTTACTACCATGTCTTCCCCAACCATTTCTGCCAATGTACTCTGTGGAGAATTTTTAAAGGCTGGCAAATTGCTACTTTTCCCAAAACATATTCCAAATGATCTCAGTCTTTCCAATCACATCCCGAGCATTTGCTATCTACCTGAAGAAATTTCCTCAGAATCTACTTGGAGTATAAACATACCTGTCTAAGCACTTCCATTCAGAAATCCTATACCTTCTGGACTTTGTTGCATACTTGGTAACCCTACAGATATATTCACATTGTTCCTTTTTAAAAATGTGTTTTCTGTTCTTTTTACCCCAAACCTTTTCTAACCATCTCGGATTGATTGTTATAGTTATCAAACGATATTTTACATACCCTACTAATTATCCTTTTCCTAACAGCATATTGTGTTTCAGACTCAACTGAAAACTCTACTTGACCTTTTTTATTTGCTTAGTTGTCCTATCTCTTTTGTTTTTCCTAAACTCAGTTATTAGTCCCTGAAATGGAAGGCATTTTCTAACCTGCAAAACCAACTTCTGCTTAGTGTCATTCCACTGTATTACTCCCCTCCCCAGAGTTATTTGCACCCAGTATCTTGACTCTTTTTCCATTGTCCTCCAATAAACTCAACTCCCTTCTTATCTATTTTCTATACTCCTACTTGCAGATATCCCTATAAGTAAAATGTCCTTTCTCTGTTCCCAGCCTGGATTTCTTCTTAGAATACTTTCTACCACTTCATCACTGAAGACATGCATCCAAAAGCCTAGTCTCACTTTATCTCTCAAAGTCCCGCCCCCATCCCATTGCATTATTTTCCTCTTCCACCTTGCTTTATGTACATAAGTCTTAGCTACATATATCTAAACTACCCATTCATGTCAGGTAACACAAAACTACCTTGTTCTATGGGGAGAATGGACTCATCCCACTTACTTTAATATGAAAAGCAATTTATCCTAGTTGTTGCCATCTTGCCTTTGTTTGCTTTTTCTGCAAACAACACTGGAGCATCACTAGTCATCTTTGTAAATTTTCTCCAATGTCTGTTTATTGTATAAGTTTGTGGACTTCTGCTGAACATGTAAATGGTCCAAAAGGATTACTGTTCTACTTTTGTCAATAAATAAAGGCTTGTAGATAATCTAAGAAAAAGCTGCCTGCATACTTGTTGGTGAGTACTAAGCCATCAAGAAATAATACACAAGGAACAAAACATTGTGCATGCCATTATTTTTAAATGCACTGCATGGACCACTAGTTGAAGCATTAGGTAGAAATAGTTATGTTAACTGGGATGTTTAAGATAGTTAATGTCATATAGATCTGCTTCTATTCATCCGTTGCAGTATTCCTGATGTGAGGGAGTTGCATGCCAAGGCAACGGCATGACGTCGGCCAGTATATCAGTCTTCTACTACCTAGAGTGTATGGTGCATCTGACATAGGCCACAAGCAGATTGCCATAAAAGGAACATACATGTGCACCACCCTCAGAACTTCTTTGCTGCCAGTCAGATTGCCAGTCCCGGATGTCGCTTTGCTGCCAGAATCATTTGCTAAACTAAGATAAGTGCCCTGTTGGGGAAATCTTTTTTGTCTTATTCTGCTACCTTGTCTTTTATTGAAGTTAATGTTATCCAGGAAACGGAAGTGTGACTGTGGAAGATGGATTTAACATAAGGATAGTCATTCCCACAGCCTCATTTGCCTACTACCACAGCACAATCACAAAAACTGCTCCATTTGTCAGTCTTTTGCACCTAAAACCCTCTGAAGTCAGTTATCTTCCCTTGCGATCTACCAAGAAAACCAATGCCTTAAGCTTTTAGCCAAGAGCAAGATGGAATCCTCCTCAGACCCGACGACCAAGCCTGCTAAGCGTAAGGCCAAAAAACATGGGCCTGAAGCCAAAGCTGTGCCTCTAAATATGGATGTCTCTCCCAAAACACATGAGAGCTTGGAGACATGCACTGCCTTGTATCTCGAACTACAGACCAAGCCCATTTTGCAGGCCGCCTTGGTTACGGATGTATGCATGTACAGAGAGGCAACTCAGACACTGTCTACCAATGTCCAGGGGGAATCCAGGCTTATTGTGTCCAAAGGTGCTGGGGGGGTTACTCATATCATTATTAGGGAGGACGTCGACTTGGACTTGGTAGAATGTAGGCCTTCATGTGGCTCACCTTCTTTGCATCACACAGATACTCCATTAAACACGAAAGTAAAAACTAAGCATGTTCCCCACCTCCTGACCCTCAGAAGTAATAGCATAACTTTACATAAGACCAATTTAAGGCCTTCATGGCACTTAGGCCTTCCTCTGGTTACCCTGCTTCCCTTCCTGCCTGGCCTACCTCCTCACAGAAAAGGACTAGGCCATAGGCCACTTCTGAGGAAGATTCCTCATCTGAGGAGGACAGTGATCCAGTGGATTACTCTTCTCAAATCTCCTTTCCTTTAGATTATGCCTTACCTGAAGAAAATTAAAATGGGATAGACTCTCCTATGGAGAACATTTCTCCAGGATGTACCACCACTTCAAATGGGACAGTACACAGATGTCAGAGGTCCAAAAACATTATCACCTCCTCCATGTACAGTCCCCCAGCCTTTCAACCATTTCTCCTGTTATACCAGCCTTCTTAGATGCTTTTGCATGTACATCCACTCATCCGGACTCTTGGTCTCCAGCCCCAAAAATGCCAGACGGGTATTACAAAGTACCCAAGGACTGCCATTTTCTTTTCAAGGCCCCAGTTGCAAACCTTTCAATGATTTTAGTAGCCTCTGATAAGGCTTCCAGGTCACTTATTTCTTCTTCTCTGCTCCCTTCGGATAAGCATAGCAGACTGTTAGAGAGGCTGGACAAGAAAATTTATACCTCAGCCACCCTGGCCTTCAGAGCTCTGAACTACCAGACTCACATGACCAGATATAATCTGGAACTCCTGTCTAAACTTTCAAAATTAATTTCAGACATGCCAGACTTGGAAAGCAAGGCCTTGGTATCCTCCCTCATTGCTACCTCTTCTCAGGTAACCAGACATTCTATTAAATGCAGCTACAATGCTGTAGAATCCACCTCAAAAGCTGCTGCTTCCTCCTCTGGCCTACGAATATTTGTCAGGCTAAGGCATCAGCCCCTCCCAGAGGACATTAAGGCAAAATTAATGGATGCTCCCTTGGACAATTCTGCCCTTTTTGGTAAGCCCTCTACAGAACTATTCAAATCTCTGCAAGATCTCTGCAAGAGAAAAACAAGGAAATTAAACACCTTTAGCACACTCTGGTATCTCCTGTGACTGAATTTCACAGGAATTATTCCACAAAACAACTTTTTATATGTAGGCAATTCAGAACCCCAAAATCTAAACCTCAAAAAAGGCCTAAGAAAACTCAGTTTTCTTGTACATCTTACTCCTCTTTTCAGCTTGCTAAGCAGTCCCTTCCTGACCAGATGGGCTCCTCCTCGTGACTCCTCAAGAAGTCATGGCACCCATCCTCTCTCCCAATGCCTAACACTATCCCTTTCATCCTGAGAACTCATCACCCAAGACTCTTTAGTGTTAAGTATCATCAAGAGGGGTACTTTATGGTTTGGCACAAGGTGCCTCCCTTCAGGGTTATATCCTCCTGCAAAACCTGCTTGACCAGGGAACTATCCAGCCCATGGCCCCAGGACAAGAGGGAAGAAGGTTCTACTCATGCCTATTCGATGGGCAGTGCAGTGGCGCAGCAGTTAACGTTGTCGCCTCACAACAAGAGGTTCTCCGGTTCGATTCTCGGCTGGGGTGCCTTGAGTTTGCATGTTCTCCCTGCATTCGTGTGGGTTTCTTCAGGTACGCCGGTTTCCTCCCACAATCCAAAGACATGCACCTGGAGTGTTTCTCCCCGGGCCTCCACTGAAAATAGGTTCTGTCCTAGTCGGACTTTCTCAGTCAACAAATGTTAAATAAATAAATAAATAAAAATATTCTTAGTTCCAAGGAAGGAGGGTCCTTGGAAACCCACCCTTGACCTCTTCTACCTCAACGACTTTCTCATAGTTCCCTCATTCAAAGTGCTTACCCTGCAAATCTTATTCCCTCTTATCCTCCCATAAGCATTCCTAGCCTCCATAGATACCCCTCAATCATTCCTAGCCTCCATAGATACCCCTCAAGCCTTCCTAGCCTCCATAGATACCCCTCAAGCATTCCTAGCCTCCATAGATACCCCTCAAGCATTCCTAGCCTCCATAGATATCAAAGTTGCTTACCTCCATATACCCATTTACCTCAGATACAGGAGAGTTCTATGCTTCTGTGTGAGATCCTCACACCATCAGTTCTCGGCTTTGCCTTTTGAACTCTCCATTGGGCCGAGAGTCTTCACAGAATGCCTAGCACCTGTAGTCACCTTCTGAAGACTACAAGGTATCCTAATTTTTCTCTACCTAGACTTTTGATTCAAGCCAATTCCCAAATGGAATTGAACAAAAAATCTCTAATTGGCAATTGCCATTCTACAAAGCCTGGGATTCACCATAAATTTCACAAAATCATCCCTGGTCCCTTCCCAGGACCGTGTCTTTCTGGGGTGCAAATTTCAAACCAAGAGTATGGTGGTGTCTCTTCCACCTACCAAGGTACAGAAGATCTCTATGATCTTTGCAAAGATTCTCTGCCTCGATCTGCTGTCTGCAAGACAGTTTCTGAGAATTTTGGAGTTGATGGCATCCACCTTCCCTATGCTTCCTCCTTCAAGGCTACGCATGAAGAAATTCCAATGGTGCCTAAAGTCAGTGTGGTCTCAACATACCCACCCTCTGGAATACCAAATCCCTCTTCTACCCTGTCTCAAGAAGGAGCTACAGTGGTGGACACTAAGCAGATCCAGAACACAAGCCCACAAATGGATGCTTCACAGGGATGTGTTTCTGGACATTATTCACAAGTGTAGTATTCCAAATATAGACTTGTTTGCCTCCCCCTTGAACAAGCAACTTCCAAAATTCTGTGCCAGAAAACCCCATTCTCAGGTATGGAGAGTGGAAGCCCTATCAATCTCCTGGAAGGGGAAATTTCTGTATGCACCCCCCCCCCCTTCCACTTATCCCAAAAGTCCTGCTGAAAATTCAACAGGACAAACCAAAAATCTTGCTGGTGACTCCATATTGGCCAAGACAGCACTGATTCCTCCTGCTCCTTCATCTTGCCAAGGACAATCACCACAAGTTACCCCACACAGTGGACCTTCTAACAGAACAAGGGCTCACTCATCCACCCACACTAATACCAGAAAAATCTTACCTTTCCAAATGGAAGAGATTCTTACTATGGTGCCTTAACAAAAAACAGGACCCACTTACAGCGGACCCCCACCCATGGTTCTGTCACATTTTTGTGAATTGCTTAATGCAGGATTAGCTTACTCTTCAATCAAAGCACATCTATCAGCTATCTCTGCCTGTCTGCCACTTTATTGAAGTAAAACAATTCTTGAAAGGCATCCTTCACATCAGACCTCCCAGAAGGCCTGTAGCTCCAACCTAGGACCTCACCTTTGTGCTGGAGAAACTGACCCAATCTCCTTTTGCGCCAGCTTCTTTTAGCTCTGTCAAACACTGCACTTGGAAAACTGTCCTTCTGACAGTCATTACCTATGCCAGGTGGGTTTCGGAATTACAAGCCCTTATGGCACCTCCTCTTTTCCTGTCTTTCCACAAAGACAGGGTTTCCCTTTGAACCAATCCCTCCTTCATGCCAAAGCTAGTCAATGAATTATCCTTAAACCATGCTATTCATCTTCCCACCTTTTTCCCTCTCCCCAGAACAGTAATGGGAGCTTCCTTCACACCCTTGAGGTACACAGACAACTCAGGTTTTACTTATATAAAACTAAACCCTTTAGGAAATTGGACCAACTGTTTGTGTCCTTTCATCCCAGGGCTCTGGGACTGCCTGTGTCCAAGCAGACCATCTCCAATTGGATATCCAAATTCATTGCCTTTTGCTATTACTACCATGGCAAAGTTCTTCTGCTTGGACACTAAAAGCTCACTCCACAAGGGCAGCGTCTTCTTCTGAGGCTTTCCTCAAAGGGTTGGACACCAACTCTATCTCTGAAGCAGCTACTTGGACATCTGTCTAGACCTTCATCAAACATTATAAGCTGGATTCCATTTCGAGATCTAGGGCAGGATTTGCCAGGGCCATTCTCCATGGCGTCATAGAAAATTCCTCTGCCACTTCTTCCTCCCTTTCTGCATGAGCTTTTGTACTCTCCCTTATGTCAGGAATACTGCAACAGATGAATAGAAGGACACAGAGTAATTGTGTAAGAACTTACCATAACAACGGATGTCCTTGTCTTCTCTGTTGCAGTATTCCATCCCTCCCTCTTTCGCCCCACTTCTTGCCTTTCTTGGATACATTGATTCTGCTTCCCTTGTCTCTCTGACTGAGGCCTCAATTTTGAGGGTGGTGTATGTGTAGGTCGCTTTTATGTCTGACATCTGCTAGTGGCCTCCATCAGACGTACCACACACTCTAGATAGTCAAAGACTTTGATATACTGGCCGACGTCAGGGTGCCACCTTGGCAGGCAACTCTCTTATGCCAGGAATACTGCAACAGAGAAGAGAAGGACATCTATCATTATGGTAAGTGCTTACACAACTAATCTTTGTGCTAAAGATTGCATTTTAGAGATTAGGCATAGGTTGTAGAGATAAAATAATGCCAAAATTGCATTACTAATGAAGATGAAAATGTTTTACCTTGAATTTGAATTGTTGAGTCTGAAATATTATCGTGGTTATTAAAAAGATGTTTCAAGACCTCACTGACAAACTGAATGGCATGGTTTGCCATTTTTATAATACTGATAGCAACAAGCTCACCAACAGATGTTCTAAATTAATGGAGCAATTAGTAGTCTGTTTTAAGTTGGTGACATGCTCTTTCATGCTGTCAAGGGCGATTTGCCTTATCCATGTTATATTTAAAATACCCATTTGTGCATGAATTATAAACAATGTTTGCATCAATGCCTACTCTATTATGCCTATTCTTAACAAGAAATACTTATTACTTCTTTACATTTATGTGGTTACCAAGCGTTTCAACTGCTTTCACATAACTTTTAATAAAATATGAAGATTTCTCAATTTGTTTTCATATAATAAAGTGTATTTTTTGAAACAATGTCTGCATGGTTTGCTTAAACAAAGGCAAAGCATGTACAAAATCCTTGATGCAAATTTGCATTTAGCAATATATAATTTTAACTATTTACTGAGCTCTAAAAATATACTCTGTTTCAATGCAGTAGTTACTTTATATTACAATTAGAGCATGTGTTTAGACCAGCTATACAATCGTTTAATTCTACTCTTCTACATCAGTAATTAAGCACATCCCATTTCACTGTATATTAACACATTTAATTATGCTTTCACCATATTTAATGCTGCAATGTCTACCAGTAAGTTTACTTTAACTGTAATTTTAAAATCTGGGCCATGTGAAAATTTACTCATGCTTATTGGAAAATTGCATGCTAATTTAATTCACTTGCTTGTAACGCAATCAAAGATTCGGCAGTTTGACAAGAAATGTTTCTAAATGTAGGGTTGTTGTATTCCTCATGCAAATGCTTTTTTCTGATTGTCTTATCAGTACAAGGCCTTCTTCTTGCCTGCTCAGCTACTGTTTACTTTTTTTGTGGGTGTGTGTTTGTGGTTTTTTTTTTTCCAGATTTGTAAAGGTACTGCATGTAGCAGCTTGCCCTATCTGTACGTTTGTAGTAAAACACTAATAAATACGCTCTGTGTACGGCTAGTATTCTGGAGGCCTTTTACGATACCACTTATTTACATTGCAGTTTAATGTACGATACATGTTGAACATCAGGCAATCTTACTTCCACCTGGTAGACTATCATGAGACATAAATGACTAATACAAACATTTTTGTGGGGAGAGGGGCTGTACCTTTTCATTTCTAAATATACAACTTGAAATAAAAGGAATAAATGTATCTTCCTTAAATACAAGTTGGTGCGATTTCAGAAGTAGCATATATATAAGGATCTGGGTTTGGGGAGTGCAGAGAGCACAGGTCCTGTGTAAAAATGTTTTTATTTTTATATATAATTAATGATGATTTTGGTCTGATGGGGCTGGGAGACCATGTGGTAAGCCATTACTTTGCGGATGGGTGAACTTTGATCCACAAATGCAAACTTTAACAGCTTCACTGTAGCAACACTGCGGAGCAGAATTATTCTTGATGTACCATAAGGACTGGTCCAATATTAACTACTGGGGCCTATTCAAGAAAGGACAGCCTGACATAGTGTTCTCTTACTGGAAAGAAGGAAATCATATTGGTCCTCATAATGGGGAGCCCTTCAGAACAAGTACATCATTGTACAGAACGGGCTAACAAAGCAGAGTAGGGTCTCAAACAAACTGCAGCTAGTTAACATAGTTGTAGCATGGAACAATAAGATGATATAGCAAAATGTCATAATGAAGCAATAAGTGTGAATGGATGCGACAGTATAAAAATACAAAATAGAAAAAAGAAAAACCCACTATGGTCCTAAAGGAGGTGCTGAAGTTGAGAGCTAAAACTCAGGTATTTAGGAGGTATAAAAAACAGGACTAGGACTGCAGAAAAATATACTTATTATACTAGAAGTAAGCAAGGCACTCAAACAAGCCAAGGCCTGAGGAAAAGCTTTGCTGTTCTATGAAAAAGACAGACAGACACTTTTACAGATACCAAGAATCAAAGTTAGATAACTATATAATATGGATGTGTGTTGGGTAGAAAAATGTGATAATGTAGAGGTACTAAAATAATGTTTTGATCAATATTTAAAAGAAAAATGGAGTCTTACAAAATTAGCTAATAGCATAATCCAAGATATAGGACTTGATCCTAGTATTTCAATGGGGAAAGAGACACTACAAGAAGCTGAAAATTAAACACAAACTGGTTAAGCAGGCCTGAATGTTGTTGTTGTGTCTTTCGGCTTTTCCCGGTTAGGGGTCACCACAGCGGAACTCCGGTCCGCTAATGATTGGTAGTTGATTTTTACATGCTGAGTTACCAGCCCTGATGCACAACCTTCAACGAAGGTACGCCCATTCACGCATGTCTCCATGCAGAAAACGCTCTAGCTGAGAATCGAACCAGACAGCGTCTTACTGTGAGGCGACAACGCTACCGCAGCACCACCACCGCGGGACCTAAGCAGGCCTGAATGTATAATACTTAAAAGACTTAGGAAATGAGAGAAGAAATGGTAACACCAGCAGGTGGGTAAGAATCTTGGCAAATGGTTATTGGAAGATATCATTGCCTTTCCTGTTACCGGAGCAAGGTAAAAACTGGAAATTATTTATGTTTTAGATTCGCATTAGCAGTAAAAGCAAAATGGAATCTGGGATGAAGGTCACACATTTAAAATAACTAGAAGCCAGTGAGGTACAAGGTCAAAGGTTTCATAGAATTACAATTCAAGACAAATAAATCACGTCAGGTTCTTTAACTTTCTACCTCGGGTTTAACTGCAAAATAATGGAAGAAGAAGGAGCATACCTGGACTGTATTACTTTAAAAGTGGTATGTTAACGACAGGTGAACAAGGGTTCTGGTGTGAAAGGATGGGCAGAGTACATTCTAGTTAGACAGCTAGGGGATTAAAGAAAGACAGTCCACTCAGACTAAAGTACAGTAGCCATCTGAGTAAGACATTGGCACTGGTGTTGGTGCTTTTTAGTGTTTTTAGCAATAATGCAAAACACCTGGCAGGAAAATTTGACAAAGGATAGAAAAAAAGCGTTTGCAAGAAAGGAGAATTGCTCTGTTAATACAGTAGGGAAATTCATGGCTGCAAAATGCTCATTAGCTTTATTGTTTGCTAGTGTTTGAAATACAAGTTTGTGATCCAGGAAGGTAATGCACAAGGTAAGAGGATTTGCAAACAGGGTAAAAAGATTATCTTTGTGACAAACAATCAAGGAAAGATTTAGTTCATATAAATCTCCTTAGTATATGGAAAAAGATGCCGGAATTCCATATTTTGGACAAATCACCGTACCCCAGATATTGTAGTGATAACTGGTGCCTGATTAAAACAAAATATAAAGGATTAATTTATTTATTTATTTTATTTATTTATTTTACATTTGTTAACCGGGGGAGTCCGACTGGATACATGTCCATTTTCAGCGGAGGCCCGGGGAGAAAAGCTCCAAGTAATATAATATTCTCAAGCTGGACAGGAAAATTACAAAAGGTGTTAGAGTAACTATCCTTCACCTAAATACACTGGCGCTCTCTTGCCTTCCCACTAACCTTCACCCTACCACTAAAGCTGAAATCCTTATGTCTGCACAAACTTAACCACAGAAGTATATATATATATATATATATATATATATATATATATACTGCAAGGGAATAATATTCCCATAGACACAGAATTCTTCCACTGTACCTCTTCAAGGATCCAGCAAAAAAATATTGTACTTGATTTCATCATTGACTGTCAAACAGTAACTAATGACAACGTGGGCATCACCATAAACCTGTTCAGCTCTTCTCCACATCTACCAGACATAATAAACACAAGGAATAGATCCACTGTTGATTGGATCCTGACTAAGACTTCTAACACCACTTACATTAAATCTGCCCCCAGAGTAAGCCTATTTATAGATACAAGGTAGGCCTTACACTGAAGTAGGTCACTTATACCTAGAAAGGACACACTTACTTAGACAGCAACTCCTTTGGAATCTGGCCCATTATTTTACCGCCTTTTAAAAGCTGTAACAGCAAATCTGTTGTATGATATTAAGACTAAATCTGATTCTGAATTTGATTCCATGTATATTCAAATGTAAAATATGCAAATTATCAGGCCATTTAACTAAAAAGGGCCCTCAGGGCACTCCTGAAGTGAAGCAATTTGCATAGCATGTTTACCTGTCTTAACAAACTTAAAAACAGGTGCATAAAAAGGAAGTTTAAACTTAGTGCAGATAAAATATAAGTAATGTATGCAGTTAGGCAGACAAAGTATATGCAATTTGGGAGGGAGCAGTCATAACAACAACAAAAATCACTTTGGGATACCAGTATCACATGGCTTAAGAATATGTAAGCAGTATAAAGAAGGCAGAGAAGGCGGCTGCCTCAATCCTGGGATGTATGGGCTATAGCACTGGCAGACGAAAATAAGTTAGATGGTTTGTAAACTCACACCAAGGGCAGTCTTAGCAGCTCTGCATATGTCACAATAAGACAAGAAGGTAGCGGAAATTGTATGCAGTGCACATCAGAAAGCATTTACGAAATGAGGTGAAAAACAAGGTAGAAACTTTAGCTTCTTAAAGTAAATCAGTGTCTTTAGTGGTACCAACTTTTAAGACATGATGTTGTTGTTGTTGTATCTTTCGGCTTTTCCCGGTTAGGGGTCACCACAGTGGAACTCCGGTCCGCTAATGATTGGCAGCAGATTTTTATGTACCGAGTTGCCAGCCCTGACGTACAACCTTCAACGAAGGTACGCCCATTCACTCATGTCTCCACACAGAAGACGCTTTAGCTGAGAATCGAACAGGACAACGTCTTACTGTGAGGCGACAACGCTACCGCAGCATTTTAAGACATGATATTGGAAGAAAATGTTACAGTAGAAGGATGAATGGGAAAAATATGTGTTATGCCACTTAAAAAGTGTGGTGTGAAGAATTTCAACAGCTTTTCTGAAGCTGTAATACAGTCAGAGATAATAAATGTATTCAAGCCTATGGGGCAGGCATGACATGTTAGTGGTAAGGAGTGTTGAGAAGGGATAAAACTGTAAGCTACCAAGGACATGCAGATTATCCCATGGGAAAACTAGGGGACCCATGCCATTCTCATAAGTGCATCTACATTAGTAAAGCCATAGAACTTTTAAACATTTTTGGTTAACTATCCAACATCTTAAGTTATTTTAATATCTCCTCAGGCTGTATAACATATCTAATGCAAATAAATCTAAATCAATGTCGTGTTTATTTTAGGGAGCTGCTAATGGACTGCAATAGCCTTAGTGCAGTTTAAGAATTTTGTAATTGGATTTTTAATTACCATTTAAAGGTTTCACAGCTTGGTAATGACATACATGTGCCTTCTTGAATAAGATATACATTATTTGTAATATGTGCATGCTAACAAAAAAAATCAGGTTTTTAATAATGTTAAAAAACGTATGTGTAGTATAATTTGGAAAAAAAAATCTAATCCTATGGCTGAAATTGGTTACTGAATAATTAGTTAATTAATCCCCTGTGTACTTTAAATATAAAAATAAAATGTATTACTTTTTTTGTAATTTACATACTGTTACAGAATACTCCAGAGAACTGCACAAGAAAATGAAAGTGAGCAGACCTTTGAAACAATGCTAAATTTCTGCCTCATCAAATTACATTTAGTTTGGATGAAAGCCTAATTAAAGTTTTCAATCTGGTCGTTGATCTGCAACATTTCTAAGTGGCCATTCGGGACGGGAAGTACTATAAAGATGAAGCAAAGATAGGTAATGTACAATCTAATAAGGCCTGGGGTTAATTTGCTCTTTTCAAAACTAACAGTCATTTCTCAGCAGTAATGTCTTTCAGATTTTTATTTTAATGGTTTATGATAGCTTGGTTCAAATTTTCTGTCATCTCAAATGCAATGGTCTTGCTGTCTGATTTTCATTTTAATTACCAAAAGCCCAATTGAGAATAACTGTACAATTTCCCCTTTTTCATCCTGTTGTGGGTGTGTGTATATACTTGTGTGTGTATACATGTATATGTGTGTGTGTATACATGTATATGTGTGTGTATACATGTGTGTGTTTGTCTGTGTGTACGTGTGTGTATACATATATGTGTGTGTGAGCGTGTGTACATACACCTGTGTGTGTATGCATGTATATATGTGTGTGTGTGTGTACATATATGTGTTTACATGTATATGTGTGCATACATGTGTGTGTGTGTGTGTGTGTGTGTGTGTACCTGTACGTGTGTGTGTGTGTGTATACATGTATGTGTGTGTGTGTGTGTGTGTGTGTGTGTGTGTGTGTGTGTGTGTTATGCTACCATACCTGCTGCTCATCCCCTAGAACCTAGGTGGTATCTTACAGGCAGACAAAATGGTTGTTTATTCCCTTGCCAGCATCCCAGCAATTGAGGCTGGTTTATTTTGTAATCATTGTCCCTTACCTTGGGCCGGGAAGGGATGACCCACATCACCATGTGGATCACTGTGCTTCCTTATGCATATGTTTGCTTCTGAGCACCTGAAGGCTATTGCATTCACAACTTGGTGAGCTGAACAGCCATCCCAGTGGCCATTCTCAAACATCACCACAGCTCCTGTGAGGGACTGTGACATGGGACAACTAAGGGAAGGCATGCCCCCCCCCCCCATGCTTGCTCCCGAACATGGATCACTTAGGCCATACTGAGGGCTTTGTCTACTAGCTATTTTTATGTTCTAACATTATAAGCAAACCTGGAATGTGTAGTTATGTAGGACTTTCATATCTTGACTTCATCTTACAGACCAAGCCGATCTTAACATGTTGAATCCAGTCATGTGAACTGGACCTCATCAATACAGTTCATAAATTATACAGAGATATAATGCTGGACTTAGTCACATAAAAAGATAAATTGGGTTCTGATTATCCAAACAGGTTTATTCAAAGTGAGCCCTTTGCACCAAAAGGCTCACTGAAAAGGAACTTATATGGATGATCCATATTGTCTTTATTAGTGCAAAAGCCCACTTACTATTTATCAAAAAGTTTTTTTTCTGCTTTCATTTTGCTCTCATGCATGTCAGCCACCAAGCCTTACCCTACTGGAACTGACTGGTGTACCAAAAAGCATTGGGAATGAAATCCAGGGTTAGTCTCACTATGGCAGCAGAGTGATCACACGTTTCTGGTCTATTCTATTCAAAAGTAACATTTTGCTTTCAGCTATTTTCTGTGTTTTACCTATTTTGCTTATATGCTATCACAGCTTAACTCCAACAGACAGGCTTATAAAAATATCAGCTTGAATACTTGTTACAGCATTCTCAGCTCAGTAAGCTATTATGTCACTGGTGAGTCCATTTTACAAGTACAAATCAGAAGCAATGCATTGTCTCAGCCGGTATTGTATCCTGATTCGATTACTTTTTAAAACAGTACTTTATTTAAGAAAATACTACAAGGCATTATAATTCAGTTCAAGCAGAGCGCTATCAAATTTTGAGAATTGTGAACAATTACTTGCCTAGATATAAAAAAAAATCCTTGCATTAGCATGACATTTGCTGGACTATAATGAAAAAAAAACATTAAGTCAACCTTTTTGTTTGATAAATGCACCTTAAAATCTAACAAACCATACAGTGGTAGAACTCTCTTGCACAAATATTTAGTGGCACTGAGTAATACTCCCTATAAAGTATGAGATCTTATAACAATTACTGGCCAATGCAAAGGTACTCTAAGACTGAAAAAAAATAGGAGTGGCATCCCTGTGGGGGAAGCAGGAAATATTGTGTAACCCCAGCCTACTATGTCTAACACTGATGGCTAGAAAAGCTACTGGCTTGCCTATAGAACTGCAGTCTCCAGGACAATTACCACTGGTTTGTGTAACTGCTGCTATTTATATCTGCACATTGAAAGGTAACTATGCTGTTCTAGAACTCAGTTTAACATTTGAGCCTCCCCACCTCTAGCTAGACCATCCCTTCCCCCCTTTTCATTTCCACTATGGTCCATCAATTAAGAAATCACATGCCAAACTACCACACTACTAATTGTGAGAATTTACCACTAGATTTAACTAAAACACCAGCCTTGAAACACCTAGGCAGGTTCACTTTCTACTTGTACAGCATTACTATCACAGCTGTGCACTTATTTGGTATTTATTAATAATATAACTAAGAACTGCAATGATTTGTATTCTAGCGAGAGTGGAGGAAGTACTTGTTGGCCAATGTGCTCATTTGAATATTTTTTTAGTTTTTTGGATTATAAGTTTCCCACATTTACATGAAGCTGCATTTAACTGTGTACTGTACAGACCCAAGCACACAGAGCCTTACCTTTCCCTATATAACCTACTCCAGAAGTTCCTAGAGTACCTGACAGTTAGTAGTTGTAAAAGGGGCACTGGTTTGTGCTAAGAGGTGTGTTGTCTTCATGTATAGACTTAGATTTTTCGATTTTAACAGATAGCATTCCATTAAATCAATTACAAATCTCACAGGCACTAGTTCCCCCTCAGACCACATTAATAAGCATGTGGAACCATGGATTTGCACTTTTTAAACATCTTAGTAGCTTTGCTGAAATGGTCACGCTGAGACAATGTAGCAATTATCTCATATTTACTGACCTTCGCCTACTACTTCATCAAACTGACAGTGTGTGAGAAATGTACTTTAATGTTAGTGAATGCAAAATTCTTACGACGCCAGTACAAATAGCAAAGAGGTTGTTAGTACCACACAACAACACACTTAACCAGTCACACACAGCTCAGACCAAATACATAGTCCTACATATGCTGAAGCTCCTAAATGCAATCAAAGAAACACATAAAACCTCACAAACAATCAGCTCAGGCAGCAACTACCAAAAGATACATCTAGTACATACTTCTCAAATGCCCAGATTTTTGGCATGCTCCTCATAAAACTTTCATTTATTGACAAATTATTGAGGGTTGAAGTCAGAAAATAAGGACAGACATTTGACTTTTAAACTTCAGACACTACAGAAAATTCATGCTAATGCAAAACCTGTTATTCTATCAACTTTCTAAGTCTGTAAGAGCAATATTTAAAATTGTACTTATTTTTGGTCCTTTCTCCTCCATTATTTATGGATTTTTCAGGATTTATTGCTCTAAGAGTTTGAGAGGTATGAACATTGTCTCAGTGCAAAAGGCAATAAGACAAAGCTCTACACAATCCAATATCCTAGTCATAGGTGACTCCACAGTGGCACACAATGATGCATCATTCATCAGGCTGTACTCCACAGTGACACACAATGATGCACCATTCATCAGGCTGTACTGTATAGTGACACAATGATGCACCATTCATCAGGCTGTATTCCACAGTGACACACAGTGATGCACCATTCATTGGGCTGTACTCCACAGTGACACACAGTGATGCACCATTCATCAGGCTGTACTCCACTGTGACACACAATGATGCACCATTCATCAGGCTGTACCCCACAGTGACACACAGTGATGCACCATGCAGCAGGCTGTACTCCATAGTGACACACAATGATGCACCATTCATCAGGCTGCACTTCACAGTGACACACAATGATGCACCATTCATCAGGCTGTACTCCATACTGACACACAATGACACACTATTCACCAGGCTGTATAAGGAGATAGTCAGCTGCCTATCAGGTGCCAAGATTCACCACATGCATACCCACAAGTCAGTGTACCAGGTACATATATAACACAGTCATGGTGCATGTTGGTATAAATTACATGAATTGTATCTCCCTGGATTTTATGGAGAGAGACATGATGGAGCTCCTGGAACACGTATCCATGGCAGGTATGAACCTATGATACAACAAATTATTAGGCACAAAACACATCTAACTACACCTCCCCTAACTCGTTTATCACGTAGCAAAAAACATTTCGACCCCTATCGGTTTCAAAACGAACTAAGCCTAGTTAACTGGTCACCTCTAAAAACTCTCCCAATAGATGACGCTGTTAACCACTTTAATAATATATTTCTTACTATTCTTGACCACCATGCCCCCTTGCGTTCAATACGCATGAAATATAAGACAGCTCAATGGCTCACAAGCAATACTAGACAACTCATCCTTAGTAGGAATAAAACCTGGACTAAATGGCGAACCACTAAAAACTCTTTTGATCACCTTACCTTCAAACAAGAAAGAAACAAGACAAAGCTAGCTATCTTAAAAGATAAAAAGAACTTTTATACCCATTTACAACAATCCTCCCACAACCAACCACATAAATTTTGGAAATCTATTAATACATTACTATCCCCTGGCAAAGTTGAAACACCCAATCCACTAGGCTCCAGCCCTGATTCTCCCTTACAAACAGCAAATGCATTCAATACCTTCTTTACTTCTACTATACTTAAACTAGCCAACCAACAAAGCCCTGACACCTCTTTACAAGATAACCCAAGCTGCACTCCACCAATATTTCAACTCAAACCCATACCCCCTCCTATATTCTGTACCTACTTCAAAAACTCAAACCTTCAACCCCCTCAGCTGACAAATTACCAGCTGAATATCTCCAACTAGGTGCAAAAGCCATAGCCTACCCTATCTCTATACTAATCAACAGAACCTTAAAAGAAAGAACTATACCTTCACTCTGGAAGATCTCTCACATCATCCCTCTTTTCAAAGGGGGTGATTCGTTGGAGTATTCTAACTACCGCCCTATAGCACTGCTATCTCCTATTGCAAAAATAATGGAGAAATGCATCCACAAACAGTTACTTAATCATCTCCTATCCAATAATCTCCTTGCTAACTGCCAACATGGCTTTCGTCCATACCACAGCACCACCACAGCCTTATTATCCTTCATTGACTCCATTAATAAAAACCGCAATAACAATATTCTCTTGTCAGCATTTTTTGTAGACCTGTCAAAAGCCTTTGACATGGTCAATCACCAACTCCTACATCGTTTAAAATCTCTCTCTCTTGATCATCTTGCCTTAAACTGGTTTACTTCCTATCTTCATAATCGGAAACAGGCTGTTTTATGGGACAACCATCTTTCCGAACTTCTTCCTACCAGTATAGGAGTCCCTCAGGGCTCCATCTTAGGTCCCCTTCTATTTTCCATCTTTATTAATGACCTGTATCTTGCCACCCCTCTAACTACTTGTATTCAATATGCTGATGACACCACCATTATTTTCTCTGCCACAAATCAAGCTGACCTTCATTCCCTTACCCAAAACACTTTTATCATTGTAGAGCAATGGTTCTCTAATCACTGTCTCCTCCTTAACCCTAAGAAAACCAAACTTCTCCACTTTTTACCCACACACCTGTCTCCCACTATTAACTTCACACTTACTTCTAACAATGGCACCCTTATCTCTCCAGACCAAACAACCAAACTTTTGGGTATTACTATTGATAACCTACTAAAATTTGACGTTCATATTAACTCCATCATTAAAGCAACTAATAGAAAATGAGGTTCCATCTACAGAATCAAATCTTTCTTAACTCCTGAAGCTAGAACTACCATAGCTAGAACCCACTTAATCTCTACCCTATTATATGCTTCCCCCATATATACTAATCTTTCAAACTATAACCTTAATAAGCTCACAACAGCATACAACAACATTGCCAGATTTGCCACTGCCTCTCCATATAAAACGCATCATTGCCTGAATCTCCTAAACCTAGGTTGGCTGGAGTTACCCCACCTAATTCAATACTATCAGCTCACAATTGCCCACAAAGCCCTTCATCACCCTGAGAATATACCTATGCTCTCCACCCTTATAAAACCCTACAACAACCAAAAACACCCACGCTCTTCTAACAAAATACTGATTCAAACTTCTCTCTCAAAGAACACCGCAGGCGACTCCATATTTTCCAACTCAGTTGCTAAGATTTGTAATCAACTTCCTCCAGACCTTACAGCCCTAACTTCTATCCCACTATTTAAAACCAAACTGAAACACTTTCTAACCAATCACCGGCTATGCTCTTGCAATAACCCTAGCTGAACTTTTTACCTCCTTTCTTCTTCTGCCTCCTATTCTCTTTCTCCCAAATCTATTACTTCACACTTTCCATTTTCACTGGGAATTTGACTCTCTCTACTTAAAATATACTCTACTCAAATTTCTATTGTTAAACTTTAAACAATGTATTTAATTCTGTTACATATTTTGCTTACCTGTACTTAAGAAACTGCAACATATTAAGCTTACCCGAACTCAAGTCTCTGCTTGATCACCTTTTTCTGAACATCCTGTAATTGTGGTTTACATGCCTTATGTTTTTGTAGTACATTCTTGTTTGCTTATAACTGCCATGTAGTAGATAGTGGAGCTTTTCTCCCCGGGCGTCCACTGAAAATGGACATGTATCCAGTTGGACTAGCCTGGTTAACAAATGTAAAATAAATAAATAAACAATACAAAAAATTTTTTGTTGACTTCAACAACTGGCTTATCTTCTGGTGTCATTCGAAGTGGGTACTATATATATATATATATATATATATATATATATATATATCTCAGCCTGGAAGGAAATGGTAGACAGTCCTGTTTTGTCAGGGATGGTTTACATCTATTACTACAAGGTTTTCATTTACTGGCTAAATACTTGCCCACTCCCAGTGCATCTTTTTAGGCAGAGTCAGCCCTCAAAAGCTACCAGCATAACAAAATATGGATAATGTAAAGATACTGCTGCTTAAAGCTAGGACCATGAACAAAAAACTCTGCTCCCTACAAGCACTCTTTAGCATGAAAAACAATGATAGATGCATCATCACAGACACTTGGCTCAAGACCAATGAGAACAGCAATTAGGGCTGGGTGTCAATACCTATCACATGTTCAGGCCCGCACACTAGATAACAGCACTAGAAGGGGTGGTTTCTCCATATTCTAAAAGGTTATTTCACCTTCAGACTCCTTAGAGCAAGATAATGAGCGCGAACTCCTCCCCATTAAACAAAACTCCTCATCACATCGCGCGAACTCCTCCACATTAAACAAAACTCCTCATCACATCATAATTAGCTACAGCATCCTGTCTACGTGCATTAAGCCAAACATCATTCTCCTAGGAGACTTCAGCTATTCCACCATCAATTGGGAGACATATACATCCTCAAACATGTGTGCCCAGAAATTTCTGGAATTCATCAATACAAAATCTCTGGACTAGTTAGTCTGCATCACAACCAAAGGTGATAAAATCCAGAACTTGATCCTTAAAAATATGGTAACTCTTGGGATGCCAAAAACACTCTCGGTAAACTTACCAGGAAACTCCAGACCCTGATCAAATCAACCAAAGTAAATGATATGCGATACAATTAGCAACTCAGATGAAGGATAACCACAGAGCTTTGTTAAACTAGGTCAGAAACCTTAGAAAAAATGCCCAGTGCTGCGCAAAGCTAATAACAAATTATAACACATACTCCCAGAGAAGATAGCCAATCTACTAGCGGAAACATAGCTCAAACTTCAACCCCCTTTTACCTCCTACATTCACAGGTCACATGTCTGCATCTATACTGCCCCTAAAATCTGCAAAGAACATGTCCTTGAGGCACTATCCAAAGCTAGGAACACTACTTCTGTGTTACTTATTGGGCAACCTGAAAGAGGACTTATCAGACCCCCTACTGAGGGCATTCAATATCAGTCTCCAAACAAGCTTTTTGCCAGATGAATGGAGGATCATTAGGTGTTTAATAAATAAGGGCAGAGGTAATCGAAAAAAAGTCAACCTACCTCAGTTTGGATTTGTCAAGGGAAAATCCTGCCTTCTTTTCCTGGATGACTTCTTTGAAAGGGTTAATGAAGCAACGGATGAAGGCAAATCAGTACACACTACATATCTAGACCTCATAAAGGCATTTTACATCATCCCACACTTGGGTGTCATAGATAAACTATCCTAGCTAAATGTAAATCACTATGTAATTCCTTGGATAGCAAATTGTCTCACAAACAGAACCCAGTAAATTAGGGTGGGCACCTCTACCACCTCCAAAAGACCTCTTACTAACAGTGTCAGCCAGGGTTCAGTTCTATTTTTTAAATAAGAAACATCCTTATTAAATTATCACATATGACAAAGGCAATTATACATTTATATAAATGAAAACAAACCATACCGAGATAATTTTAGTTGCAAACATTATACATCACAAACCATATTGACATAATTTTCATTGCAAACATTATACATCTGCCCAGTCATTGTCGAGCATTACCTAGCTCATTCAAATACTGCCTTCTTTTAAACCTCGTTCCTTGTCTGCATGTATTGTGTCCACAATTCCCATTTTTTCTATGCAATTTGCTTTTATCCTTTTCTAAAGATCCCAATTCCAGTTGTTTTATCAGTGTTACTATATTCACTATTTCTAGTACAGCTGGTTTAGACTTTGATTTCCATTTTCTAGTAATTGCTTTTTTGGCAGCCACCATAATTAGACTCAGCAAGTCCTTACTATGTCTAGGCAATTCCAATTCTGTATCATAGCTGAAAAAAACATTTCCTTAGTTACACCAGTTTGCTCACCTAGTATCTCTGACAGAGTAGTCTGCAGAGAATCTTTAAAGACTGCCAACTCATTACACTCCCAGAAAATATGTTCCTAGTTACTTATTTCTTCCCCATCACAACTCCAACATCTGCTGTGTACCTGAGGAAAAAGTCTTTGGGGTCTACTTGGGGTATAAAAATACCTATGTAAACACTTCCAAGAAAAGATCCTAAATCTTCTAGATTCTGTTGCATATTTGAGAATCATATGTCTATCCTCCCATTGTTTATTTGTGAATTGGTTATCCAGTCTCTCTTCTCCATCCTTTCTAACATTCTCTGACTGATTCTTAAAGTTATTGTGCAATATTTTTGATCCTCTACTAATTATTCCTTTTTTAACAGCAGCTTCTACCCAGGGATCAGTTCTTGTGCCACTCCTCTCTAGCATTTCCTTCTGGGAGAAGAAAGAAAATGTGAAGGGTTTATGCCTGACTAAGTTTGCAGACAACTATAAGTTTGCTGCATTCATAAACTCCCCAGAGGACACCAAGATCCTCCAAGATGGTGTCAAAACCATGGATTAAAACTAAATTTAAAAAATTGTATAATATTATCCTTTTGCAAGTATGACCTTTATTTGCAACTGTCACATTGTCAACACATCACTGAAAATGAATCTGTTAGGAATATAGAAATCTATTTCAACAGTGAATTGTCCTTTGATCACCACATGTCCACTATTTTAAGGAAGCCTGTTTTTCATTGCACAGCTTAAATGTAAAGGTATTGGGTCCAGGTCCAGGGATATAACCATTTCGCTGTACTCTGTTCTCATTTTGTCAACTATCGAGTATAATGCACTTCTGGTATGTACCTGTCCAGACAGATGTTACAACTTAAATGACCCCAACTCTTTTTCACTAAAAAAGCAAGGGCCTAATTCATAGAAGCTATCCAGATCGTCTTAAAGCTTTGTTCTTATTCTTGGTATCCTACAGGCTACTAAGAAGCAACCTCTGCCTTGTATATAGAGCTTCAACAGACCCTATCCTGTCAGACCTATTACACATTCACAAGCCGAATGATACCATGAACGCACCCAAGGGATGTCAATCACTTTAGCAACATAAATAGGACATGTTGGAGGGATAGGCATGTATCACATAGAATACCATTTCTATGGAACTGTTTCTCACTGCACATAAATCAGATTACTTCCCTTAATGTAATGTAATTTGGATGGATGGATGGATGGATGGATGGATGGATGGGAAACCACAAATTCACCCCCAGTATAACACTCACATCCCTCATGAACGGTTGGCAACAAACAATTGTCTCAATATATCCACTCTTTCTGTCTCTGGGCTATTTGTACACCAAATATAAGGGATAAACAATGCAATCACAAGTGCAAAACTTTTGGGATCTACCATTCATCAGTGCTAACAGACAACTAAAAGTAATTCAGTTTATAACAAAAACAAATCAATCACATGACACAGCCATCCAATAAAAAGTGTAAAACATTAAAAACTGTATAACATTAATATACACTAAAAACAACTGCAAACAACTTCAATGATATTGCATTTGTTTTTTTAACTAAAACAGGCCTAATGCTAATAGCATTATTCAAACCAGGAAATGCATCATTTCTTAGCCTCAAAATCCAATTATATTCACTAATCCTTAATAAATTGTTAAAATCACCTCCTTTAATATTTTTGTATGCAACATCAAAGACAGTGCGGTCTTTGGTAGGAGAGAGTTTACCATTTGCTGTCTCATTATCTGCAGGACTGTAGGAAATTAAGCTTGCAAGACACTGCAACTGTGTTTTTTTCCTACACATGTAAGATCATTTGAAGTTATTTAACCAAAATCAAACAAAAAGTAAGAATTACAGAACTATATCACAATTGGTAGAAAGTGTGTGTGTGTGTGTGTGTGTGTGTGTGTGTGTGTGTGTGTGTGTGTGTGTGTGTGTGTGTGCGGGTCTATATGACTTGGTCGACAGTTCATATGGTCGACTGTTTATTTGATCGACAGTTCATTTGATCGACAAGCATTTTAGGTGGGGGGCTTCGTCCCCCACACCCCCCAATGTGGGGGGCTGTGCCCCCCACCCCCCCTAACTATATATATCAACTCCAGGGTCGCACAACATTGGGGAAGGGGGCATATGCTTGTCGATCAAATGAACTGTCGACCAAATAAACAGTTGACCATATGAACTGTTGACCAAGTCATATAGACCCGTGTGTGCACATGCATGAGTCTGTATACATGTACTATGTGCTAACCAACCCATTCAAAATGCACAAACTCTAGTCTTAAAAAGTAAGACTAAGTCTGTAGACTTAGAAAAATGTGAGTTTAGGAAAGTTTGAATACAGACATGTCAAAATACCACGTAGTGAATCAAAACCGTAAAAAGAGAACAGGAAACCAAAGCAAGGCAAATTGTAACGAAAAAGACTCCCAGTAATAGCGTAATAAAACTTTTAATAACCGCTTTCGTCCGAGGACTTCATCAGAATACAAAATGATAAAAACCACAAACCTTAAATACCCCTTCATATAGGTAATTAAACAATTAATCAATCAATTAAAATACTTGTTGTTAACCAGTACAACTCATCATTTAAAAAATGAAGTGAGAATATCTTTGTCAATACATAATTTGTTACCTTTTAAAAAACACTTGATGTTAATAGCTTCATTTAAGCCAGGATGTTTGTCGGCTCTCAATTTAATTTGCCACAGTGTCTCTCTTTGCTCAACATAGTTTCTAAAGTCACCCCCTCTAAGATCTGGTTTAACCACCTCAAATGGGGTCTCCAGCCGCACCATCCTACGCGAATTTAGTTATGTTTTGGTGGGAAGAAGTTTTTTTGAGTTTATTAAAAGTTAAATTTCATATATTATTATATTATAGATTTGTTGATGATTTAATTTTTATTATAAAAGGAAACAAAAACACAGTCGACAATTTTCTTATGGAAATAAATAGGTCAGGAAGTTTTTTAAAATTTACGTTAGGCTGTTCAGGACTGTTTATTAATTTTTTGGATATTTTCTTTTGGTGGGATTCTACAGAGAACAAATTTAAAAGCAAAATATATCGAAAGGAGACCTTTACGAACAGTTACGTTCATTTTCTAAGTGCACACCCCAGACATACCATCAGAAACATCCCTAAGGGGCAATTTATCAGGGCATGTAGAATGACATCAAATGAAAAGGATCTAATGGATGAAATTGAATTTATCAAGAACATGTTTCTGCAAAGAGGGTACTCTATACAATTGTTAAACGATATTGTTAAAGAGATTCTAGTTAAGCGACCTTTATATTATCCAGCGTTGTTGAATTACAACGAATCTAACAATACAGCATTTCCTTGTAAAAATTCAGAAGAAGTAAAAGGTTTTAACAAATTGGTTTGTTCGTTAGATATGAGTATTGACGGTACTCACATCAGACAAACAATAGAAAAAAACTGGAAGATTATAGAAGGAAACCATGAAATTTACAAAATTTTAGGAAACAAACCAAATTTCGTTTTTAGAAATACTTATAACATCAAGAAAGCTTTAGAAAACAATACATTTAAGCAAGAGGCAAATAAGGCCACTATGAAAGGCATGTTTGCTTGTAACAAATGCAACATGTGTAGATACATAGCAAAAGGACCTGTAATAGTTATTGGCACTATAGACCAGACTTTTCAAGTGCCCGAATATGTTAATTGTTGTACAAAAGGGGTCATCTACATTAGTATTTGCAGTACTTGTTCTGCTTTCTATGTAGGAATGACCACCAGGTCTCTTAAAACGCGTATTCGTGAGCATGTATATAATATTAAAACTCACGACGAAACTAGTGCCCTGTTTAAACATTCCCTGGTTTGCAAAAAGTTTAAGAAATTTTTATTTACAGTTATTGAGGTGGTTAAACCAGATCTTAGAGGGGGTGACTTTAGAAACTATGTTGAGCAAAGAGAGACACTGTGGCAAATTAAATTGAGAGCCGACAAACATCCTGGCTTAAATGAAGCTATTAACATCAAGTGTTTTTTAAAAGGTAACAAATTATGTATTGACAAAGATATTCTCACTTCATTTTTTAAATGATGAGTTGTACTGGTTAACAACAAGTATTTTAATTGATTGATTAATTGTTTAATTACCTATATGGAGGGGTATTTAAGGTTTGTGGTTTTTATCATTTTGTATTCTGATGAAGTCCTCGGACGAAAGCGGTTATTAAAAGTTTTATTACGCTATTACTGGGAGTCTTTTTCGTTACAATTTGCCTTGCTTTGGTTTCCTGTTCTCTTTTTACGGTTTTGAATACAGACATATTACATGCTTCATACTTTAAGCAGTGTGATGGTGACAGCACAATTTGGGTGAAACGTGAGAGATCACCCACATAAACAGAAGGGAGCTAGAACATTCCAGACAGTTGATATGGGTTTTTTAATGTGAAATCCTGCAAAGAGCAACAACTGTTCTGTACATTCTCCCTGAATCCCACTGACAGAGAAGCAGGAAGTTCAACATGAAAACAAGAGAAAAGATCAAGCAGACACTTCTTCCTGCAAAAGGTTTACCTACTGATGTTAAATGACAAGTGAGATATCTCAGCAGGCTTCCTGAAGTGACAGGAAGGTTCTTTGAAGGTGGCGTGTCTCTTCATCATCATCATATCCCTTTTCCTATTTACTACATAGGGTCACAATGTCATGTCAGCTGTCACCATGTCCGTCTCAGTTCTGTGCACCTCTCCTACCTTTTCCAACAGTCATGCTTGTCACAGGTCTCCTCTCATTTCCTCTTATCTCCTTCTTGTCACTCCCCAGTCTTCCTCAGCAAATCATTTTCTATGGTCCTGAACATGTGCTTGTCTCCTAGTACATCATATTATCAGTATCATAGACAGGGCATCTTCAGGGACTCAACCTAGTATTCTAAAATGTGACAGTCTGAGCTACATGTTTGTACAAAACAGTCAATAACCATCTTAATTACAAAACACGGTAAAAGCTTTGCATGATATTAGTATCAGGATAATTGACAGTCATTTGAAGTGCATGTTCAAAATGCCTTTCAAGAAAATGCATTTCAAGATATTGCTTTTAACAGTGTGGAATGCATAGATGAGCATCATCTAGTCCAAAAAGGATAGATAAGGGATGCTATGTTTATACAGAGACTAAAAGTACCAAAGCCATGAACATAACAATACATGCAAGTGTTAAACAGGTTTAATTCATGTAGAAAAAACATGAAGTTGAAGAGGACTGAGGGTGACTCTATGCCAACACCATAGCAAATGAGGAATATGCATGTTAGTTATTTTAATATAATGTGCTTGTTTTCGTTTTTACTGACTTACATTAATTTGTACTCATTTTATTTTCATTTCCCCTTCTCTGCACCCCAAAAAGATTTAACATTTTGTAACATATTATTAAATCTCATTTTAAAATAAAAAATATTTTGAAAATTTGACCCACAAAAATGCAGTTCTTTATAGTCTTTTGCGACTTTAGGGAAAAATAGTGTGAAAATAGAAATGTGAAAATGCAGTTTTGTTGTAAACAACCTTAAGAATTTTCAGGTGGCAATATTTTTTACCCTTTTGCCACTGTATTATGAATTAACAATGCATAAAGGTTACCACCCTTTACAAGGGAAAGGTTTCTAGAAGGTTTTTCATACCCTGTCTACCACTGAATTCCTTTCATTTGGACTTGGTTATATAATGTGCACAGATGCAACTCCTCTATTTATAAATATATTATCAGTGTTATAAATGCACTGTCAGTCACCAATGAATATTAGTGTATAGGTTTATAGTGGAGTATTAAGCTAACTGCCTTGTAGGCCATTTTAAGCCTAGTCAATTACCCCATTAGTTAAAATTACCCAAACATAGTTCCATAATTTATATTTCTATAGTACCCATAAAACAGTGATTAGTTCTGGGTGACATAGTGATTATTTCTAGGGAATAACATTGAGTATTTATAACTGCCAAATTGTAGGAAGAGCGTTTAGGACCTGCCTTTGCCTTAAAGTAATACAGGGAGAAGTCCTGGTGTAAATGTCCTCATTCCAACCACAGATGCAGGCAAAGCTTGGATAGGGACAGGGATGAACCTTGTTTTACATGGAGAGGAGTCAGTTCCAGAGGAGTAGTAACATAAGAGAAGTAAGTGTCACTCTAAACCATTCTGTTTAATTTACAGAAGAGGTTACAATCACTGGAATGAGCATTTCTGATAGCATATGACTTGTGGATATGCAGTTGGTTCATCAGTATTGGGTCAGAAAATGCTTTGCAAGCACGACACTGGTCCCCTCCCAATAGACTGCAGGATTTGTGTAGGAATTATGTTTTTGGCCCTTTATTCTTTTTGTGAGGATCCTCTGTGGTCATTTGAGTTGTTGTATATGCCTAGCCAAACACCTGCTGAAGGGAACATTGTACTCAATGAATGGCCTGAGGACAGCACAGTGAAGGTAGGATAATGATGCTCCTGGACTTGGAGACTATCCCTTTGCTTGCACGGTGTGCAACACAGAAAGAATTTTGCACCACTGTGGACATATGTTGGTTGAAATTTTGGTTACTGTCCACATATGCTTCCAAATCTCAAATTACAGGGCCCACTTTTACGAGTGTATTGCTAATGTGGTAATTTCCCAGGATACTGGTTTTCCCAAAGGATATAATAATGCACTTTTTTGGTATTAGTTTTAGTCTATGGCCCTTGCTCCAATTATTTATTTTGGACAAGCATCCCAGCAGAAAGCTAGGTCATTTGGGTATTCAATGACTGTTCCTAACTTGCAGTCATCTGCAAACTTTGTCAGTCAGAAACCCTTGATGTTTGCCTTTATTTAAAAAAAGTAGATGCTAAATCGGAGAAGTCATACTACCAAGCCCTGTGGAACCCACTAGTGATTATTCATTTTGTGGAAGTGGATTCCTCTGTTTTGATCTCTTGAGTCCTATCTGTGAAATAGCTTGCAATCCAACGAGTGACACAGGAGTTTATTCCCAACTGGGCAAGCTTTTCTACTATGCCTGTGTAAAGTATCATGTCAAATACTTTTACCAGAACTAGGCAGGTGGTATAAATCATCTTGCTTTTGTTCATTGCTTTGTTGACCATTTCAATGAAGTCTATTAGGGTGAGTAAGCAAAACCTGCCAATTACAACCCCAAATTGGAAGGGTCCAGTGTATGGAGGTTGATATGCCCTTATTGATTAATTCCATTATGAGTCTTTGCATGGCTTTACAAATGAGGCTGTTCAGACTTATGGGGTAGTAATTACCTGGACTAGTGGATGGTCCTCCCTTATACTGGTGTATGACCCTTGCTGTCCTCCTTTCACTTGGTACAAAGCTTGTATGGAGGCTGAGGTTGAACAGTGTTATGGGTTCAGATAAATTCCACTGTATGCTATTTAAGATACATCCTTGCATATTGTCAGGGGCCCAGTGATGCAGTTTTCCTGGCCTTTGAGAGCATATTTAGGATGTAGTCCTGCATGAAGGCAGGAGGTATCAGTTTCTGGAATATTTTGTGAGATAATAGAGGTGAAAGAGAAGTCAAAAACTGAATTTATCAGCTTGCTATGCCTTCAGCTTTGGTGATGGTGAGGTCATTCACATTTAACTCAGTACATTGCTAAATGGAGCAACTGAGATTGCTGACATAGCAAAAGATGGTTTTATGATTGTCCTTAGCATGTGTGGGTATCTTTGCCTCAAATTTGGCTTTAGTGATTTAGAATAATCAGAAATGTATTTATTCTAAAAATGATGGATGTAGCCTGCTGTTGGTTACTTTTCCGATATTTGGTTGTGATTTGCTTCCTGTTATTGTAAAACATGTTTGTGGTATGCTTCCATAAGAGAGGTTTGTTTTGGGGGTTAGCCCTATACTTGTTTCTACAAGGTGCAGCTGATTCTTTGCAGTTGACATGTTGGTACAAGTTAGTAATGTGTTTGGAGTGATTTGAAGCCTGTTTGGGTAAGATTTAGGAAGTTTTCCTTGGAGAAGTTTATAAAGATTCTATTGGTTGCTGGGGTCTCAGGTTTCAATTTTATTTCAAGGGAAACAGTTTTATGGTCTGACCTAATGAGTGAAGATGATACACAAGGGGTGGGGCATGACTCACTCACATTAGTAAGGATGAAATCAAGGATGCATTTGCCCCTAATGTATACTCTCAGTAGTTGTTCTAGGGCATTTATATTAAAGTCCAGGAATCTCTGTGCGTGTGCTGTAGAGCTGGTTTAGGAATAGTTGGGTAGTTATAGTTACCCAGTAAAATGGTATTGTGTTTAAAGTTGAGTGTTTCCAATTCGTTTAAGTTGGTACTGTGACTGTCTTGGATCATAGCGGGAATTTTATAACTACCTATAACGTGGCAAGGAATTTACTGATGATGATCTGAACATGAAGACGTTCTAATGCATCCTGCTAAATAACCAGCCTAGATGTCAGATACTTCCAGATAAACATTAACAAAATTCTTTTTTTCTCTCTTGCATAACACTGATCTAGATGTGTAGAAGGCATCAGAGCTGTGCACATCTGGAGTACTGTGCACCAACTTAAACCATGTCTTCACTAATCAGATGTTGTTGTTCTCCAAGATGTGGAGAGCTTGTAGGGAGTGGAAATTTGTGTTTAGGCTCCTTGCACTGATCTGTAACATCTTTGTCTTACCCTTTTCTCATACAGTTATGTTGGTAAGTACATCTGGCTAACAATGCCTGATAAAGGCAATATGGGGGTGAACAATATCTTACACAGTATTCGCAAAAACCTAGTGGGGCAGGCCCAGACCATTGCTGGTGAAATAAAATGTTAGTCTGGAAGGACATGATATGACATCAAACCTAAACCAGTTATTGAAATTGATTATTTTTTGTTCATGCTGCAGCATTATCCTTGGACAAGGCAGACTACTGCTTAATGCTAGGCTCATAACTGTCTGGAACACACAGTCAGAGAGCTCTATCATGTCTCTCTTCACGTAGTCCAAGGAGGTACAGCTCAAATCAACAACCACATGTATTATGACAGAGTTTCACTGGTACTTGCTGTTAAAGAACTTGAGTTTATGCATCATCTGATGGATGCTGGTGTAGGACAACTAAATGGCTGCCATTCGTTCCTTGCTCATTCTAGTAAATGGAACATCTGTAGGTCTTGCAGCAAAGTTCACTATGCCTAGAATATTTGTTTTGGTAAATGTCTGCCTTATGGGATTAACTTCTAAGACTTTGGGACTCATAATGCTATGAGAGATGGTAGACTTTGCAGTCAGAGTGTTTCTGGGAGTGTTTAATACCTGATTTACATTTTGGAGGTATTTGTGGCCTAGTCCAGTTGGTCGTAAGAAACTCAATATATGAGGGATTCTGTGTTGTACGCGTTTCATTCTGAGTTGTGTTGTGTGGTGTACTGCTGATGATCTTGATGTCTTGGTTGCTTATAAATGAGATTTTGGTAACCAAGAACATTTTATAAGTACATTTCTCACACAAAGTAAGTAATGCTGTAATACAAAAGATTCTTGTAAAAGTGTAAATGACCTGCCTTTTGTTGGAATTCTTTGCAAAAACAAAAAAATCTTTTTCTGTATGTTCTTTTATAAAAGACTAAACACTTGTCAGTAGTTTTCCTACACATTAACTCTAATTTAAGATGACACTGTCTGAATGTTACTATGTGTCATAAAATATGTAATTCCAGAAAAAAACACTGGCAAATTATGCAGAAATCAAATCTAGAAATTTACCATTATCATTGTGAATATATGTGAAGGTTGCCAGCCTACCTAGATATAATTTTGTGGATAATTATGTCATTTGTAAATATTAATATAAACCACATGCTTGTTCTCTTAAATGTGAAAAGACTGTATTGGATGTTGAACTGCAAAAATGTAACAACAGTGCACTCTGCTGTAAGAAAACTGATAAGTCACGCATTCTATAATTGTTTTTGATCTCAGGGCTCAGAGCCGTGGTGTCTGAACCAGCAGATTCTTTCTTTTGTTTTGAGACCAGAGTTAATTGCTAGAATTTGCATGTATAATGTATTTTATTGCTGTAGCTTCCTGACCAGGTGCAAGATCAAAAGGGTTGCTAAACTCTGAGTTTCTGTTAGCCTGGGCACCAGAGAAAAAATTATGTAATCTGAAATGAGTCAGTAGTACTTTGTTATCAATTTAAGGACAGAGAGATTCAGAGCATTTTGCATTTGTATCCAGAACATCCAACATCACCAGCACTGCTTTGCTCTATATACAAGTTTATTTTAGAACTGTGTTTGCTCTTAGAAATAGCTAGGAAATAGGAAGATTAGACTAGTTGTTTTCTGTATTGATGTCAGAGCTATTCTATTATTTTAAGCATTTCTCTGTGATCCCTGAACACTTGACTAGCACTGTGTAGTAAGAAGTATTGTTTTGTGTTTTATTATTTATTATTAAATATTTTTGAACCTCTCAACTCTTCCTGTTTTGTGTAGAGATAATTTAAGCTCTAGAGTACAGTGCATGTATATAGTGATACTGTACTAAGCCACTCCAGTAAGCCTTGCTTTTCAGTTACACTTACCATTTGGATAATAATATTGCACAGTAATAATTGGACTCCCTTTGATAAGGGCCTTTTTAGTAGCTGATAAGTAAGGGTCCTGGTGGCAGTGATTGCTACCTTACAGCCTGGACAGAAGGGGCACAGCTAGTGAACCTGTGCCAACCTTCCCCAGAAGTGTCTGTGTGGTTGTATATAAATCATATCTCAAAGTGTGCGTGTGTGTGTGTGTGTGTCAGCTACTTGGGCAGGGACAAGAAGCACTGGTTGGACAGAGTGTGTGCTAGGAGGACTTAGCTTGGGACCCTGGCTAAGGACCCCACTTTATAGCTGTGCCAGTGGGGAGTCTTATTGGGGATCTGGAGAGAAAGGGAGAAACCAGCCCCAAACTGATTGTTATCTCTGTGTGCTCTTAAGGCAAATTGTACTTTACTATATGTGTATTTGATATCCTTCCCAATGTGGACGCCCCTCACTGGTGTTAGTGGTGAAGACTGAGGCTCTGTGATTGCTGGGCCAGTACATGGGTGTCACAATCATTCATAAGTTTAATATTTTACTTGGCTATTAGTACAAATATATAAAATATGTCTTATTCTTCATTGTTCTGAAAATGCACTAGTTGGTCTAGGATTCAACATAACAAAACATTAGAAATTATCATCTTAAAATAACAATTTGTATCATATTATTTGAAAAGGTACTTTGTTAATCTGTGGAATTGTATTAATCATACCTACAAATAGCCCTAAAACTGTACTTGGATAGTTTTCTTACAGTATAAAACCTATGGGTTTATTCACATTGTATATTAGCCAGAATATGCTTACTTATAATCTATCACTGCTTGGTATATGTTCATTTTTAATACTATTAGAACTGGTGACCTTTTGTAAAGTTTCTAGTCATATCACTTGGTTTTCTTTCCTAGTTATAAGGCCTTACCAAATCATAACACATTTTACATGTTTAAAATATACCTCGGTCTCTCACTTTTCTGATTTAGCAAATCCTATGCATGAAGATAACTACATAAGCCTTGTTACGATACGTACTCAATATCTGTTTTGCTTCTTAGCATACATGTAAAGGTGGCTTTAAAAATAATGTCCATTTTGTCAATAGCAGGATGCTAAATGTACACAACAAAAAAACATTTTTGCAGTGCCTTATTAAGAGAAAAGAATACTAATTACAGCAGTTTCATTATATTGTATTGGGTTTGGATATTAGTGCCCATCCTGCCATTTTCCTTAATATTTAGTATGTATCTTGTCATTAATAGACCTAGGCTTTTCTTGCAAATTAATAATAGCTAGGGATGTCTTCTTAATTAAATATTTCCATTAATCACAGCAGGAAAATTAGTCAATGTATTTATCATACAAGGCTTCAGCTGTTCAGTGTAAATGTTGATTAAACTGTTAACCTGTCCCAGTATAACATATATTAAGTTGTTTAAAAATGATAATAAAATACATGAAGTTGTGTTACCCTCTGTGTGTGTGTGTGTGTGTGTGTGTGTGTGTGTGTGTGTGTGTGTGTGTGTGTGTGTGTGTGTGTGTGTGTGAGTGTGTGTGTGTGTGTGTGTGTGTGTGTTTGAGTGGGGGAAATATCTGCTTTAAAGACTTTTAGTTATCATAAAGTCAGTCCTAGAATTGTTTTCCTATAGTGTACTCTGCTTTAAGTAATATTCTATGATATTTAGTGGTGTTTGACTACCATTAAATGTACTTTCTCCACCCAAGACTCAGAATAGTACTGTTGGAAACTAATGCACTATATCTCAGAATGACATGTTTAGCTCTGACACTCATGTAAAAGCATAGAAACAGTTTCCTATTGCCAATTAATGATGTTTGTATATAATGGAAATATTTAAGTCTCTTGCCTATGTACAAAAAATCAAATCTGACTTTAAATACAGTTTTGCTGAATTTTTTTCACCATAGCACTGCTATTTCCATAGCACGCAAGTTTCTTAATCTTGAATTTCACTGCATTACATGCATGTGACAGAAATGCAGGAATTAAAGTAGAGCCTAAAACCTCCACGTTAATATGCTCTAACCACCAGCATTCACCACAAATTAGCATTGTATTTACATTTGTTTGGGGGTGGACTTGTTCACCCAAATAACTCGATGGGCCAGATTCAATAAAGCCTACACTAAGTGTACATGATATGCATTTATGAACATTATCACATTTTTGAGCTTTCTAGTCATTCAGAAAGATTATACTAAGTGTACATGTAGTCTACACTTTGTGGTAACCTTTATGAATCCCTGTCAATATTTAAAGCTACAAGAATATCAGTAGGAAAAGTAAAGTTTGGAGGAAGAAGGTGTGAGTTATATCTGTGTCTGTTCACTCAGAACGGTGTACACTTAGTGTAGGCATCAGTGAATCCTGGGGCATATTTATTATTTAATATGAAAGCCATTCACAGCTGTGGTAATCTTTTTGAAACAGATTAAAAGTAGTTGTTTTCATTACCTGTAAAGGAGTGCTATACATTGTAAACTGCCAACCACTGATCACAAGTTGTGCATACTCTAAACATCTAATTAACCCTTTTCCAAAATAATATAAACACTAGCTTCAACTTTCTTAGTATATTTTCTATTGGTTATAGATTGCAAAAAGTAGCATAATATCATCTCATCTGTTTATGCATATGTTTAAAGTTTTCATACCTTATCACTTAAAGGGCAAGCAGATTTAGAGTGATTTGATGCACTGTTTAAAAAATACTTGACACATTTACATAGTCATTGGTCCAAAACATTTACATTGTAATTATTGAGAAGGCATGCTAAGATTCAGGTATTCCACTCACCTTCCTTACCTTTTTTTGTCAAAAATCTTATATTATAAGCTCACATAAGAAGTTTATGTCAGTAAAACGTATGTTCTGCATTATTTATTTTCAACAAGGAACTGCACTGTATTTAAATCTTTAGCCTCACTCTTCCTTGCAGTACACAAATACTTGGAATGCAATGCAACTATTTCTAATTCTATGCTAGTAAAACAATTAACCTGTCAGTACTGATATTTCTGTTGTATATCTCATGTGGTCTTTTAAGACAAATAATTCATATAATATAAAAGCTATTGATATGGAATGGATTTACTTATTCCAAAGGAGACTTACAAGTAATTCCTTACAATTTGTCTTCTGGCTGTCTCTGGCCACCATGTTGTTTTTTTTAAAACTGCTTTATTTATTGTTTTTCCTTTGGTTCATTGAAGTTCATAGACTGCTGCTGTGTGGACTTTATTTCCTTTTGCCATGCCCTGTGTTTGTGGACTTGGTGTTAGCCCTCTCAACATGGATGAACTATCCAATTGCAAGAAACCACACTGATTTATTGGTACTGATAGACAATACAGACAGGACTTTTATTCATAGCATTTATGAGTATGCAAACAGAAAGGGATGAAATGACCCAGAAATTACAATTAAGAAGTGGAAGGAATTTATACTCTATTCTAAGAAGGAACAGTCCTGGGATGAATTCATTGTTACCTATTGCTTCATCTAGGCTATACTTGAAAAGAAAATCAGGGAGATCGTTGCTTAATATAATGAGGACGTTTGTTCAAGAGAAGAGGGAAGAGACTTATCTTGTCTACCAGCAAGTTCTGCATATGTTACCATTAAGGTTTTGGACTTTTGAGTGGGTTTTCATGGTGTTAAATGTGTTATGAATATGTATGAGGTTACACAGGGCTAGATGATATGAAAGGTAGAAGGGAAGACAGAGGTTACCTGTTAGGAATATCTGTGAGCCAGGAAAGAGTGTTATCTCTTTTAAAGTGATATGCCTAACTCACAGAAATCATAACTTTGATTATGTTTGTGAGGAAGCATTGAGGATTTTCAAACTGGATAATCTTTAGACAGATACATACCAAGGAGAACACTATATTGTGTTATACTATGGGGATAATGAGGGAGGACTAGAATGGGGCAATTACTTTCTTGGACCTAGAATATATATCTTTGATAATCATCTCTTCTAGGTTTAGACTTTGAGAACAAAAGATATACGGTGGTCAGAGGAGTGTTCATGATCTTAAAAAGTGTCTAGATCCCTACTGAACATGTCAATTTTGAGTGGGGGTTGTTTATGTGATATGTGCATAGATGCTCATTTCCAAAAGGGCATGTTTTAGCATTTAGCTTTAGGCGATGGTCCTGGCACTATAGTATGTACATAATAAGCCCTTTTGGGGGATCTGAGAGTCTACTAGTGCGTTAATGATATAGCCATGTTTGCAATAATGTGCAAACATAGTCAAGCATAGACTCTTAACATCAGCTTTAATCTCAGAAAAATTAATCAAATAGAAGCAGTCATAGCACTGATCTTTGGGGACACCACTGGTAAGGACCCTTTCAACAGAGAGAGTACCCCCAGTCCTTCTTGACTTGATTCTGTCAGTGAGACAGTTTATTATTCAGTGAGTTGCATAAGAGTGTACTTTAATTTGATAAGTTGTCAAAATGTGGAATGGTACCAAATGTCTTTTCTTAGTCAAGGTAGCTGGTGTATATCAAGTTGCCTCAGTGATTTTTTTCAAAGAATTCTAACTTTAGAAGATAGGTTCTTCTTTTTGTAAACTGAAACTGGTGAGGGTCTAGACGCTGTAAGCTGCTAACATCTTAGTTTATGAGTTTACATATAGCATGATTGTTGTCCACATAGGGGTAAATGATCTGTGTCATTCCAGGATGACCAGTGCATGTCAGCCTAGAACAAGATGATTGACAGTCCTACTTGTTTGTTCAGGGATGCCCATCATTTTCCTCAAGACTTTTGTGTAGTGGTCAAAACTTTTTTCCCATCCCTATAGTGCCTTTATTTAGGAAATACCAATCTCCTCCATCTATCGACCTAGTCAGATAAAATCAGGACTGTATAAAGGTTGTACCGTTCCATGCTAGAAACCTGGATAAGAAGTTGCAGCCCTTAGAAGCCTTCTTAGCCTTAGAAAATGTGATTCCAGTGCAGATAACACTTCCTACTTGCAAGACTGCTATATAGCTTCATCACTATCAACAGGATTTCTAACCATATCCTAGCCACCTACAGACGTCCCCGTAGCACTCTCATAGCCCACAATAAACCAACTAGAATCCATCTCCATTAAGCCAAATACTATTCTTTGGTATTTCAACTATCCATCCATAAATTCAGAAACCTACACTACTACAAATAAGCACTTAGACTGCTTCCTACATTTCATCAATATACAACTGTACACCAGACAGTGCACTCCCCAAATTAGGAGGTTAAAAATACTGAATCTGGTTTTTAGCGGTATGTCTCCTTATGTCCTACACCTATAGTTACCCCATTACTCGTCAGAGACAACCACCATTCTGAAGTATTTACCATGAGGATCAAAGCTAACGCAACTATAAACTGGATAGTGTTTGAGATTTTTCAAAGAATATTTAATACAGCTTCCAGATGTGATTTCAGAACCCCCTCACTCCCCCTTTGAGGACACAGTAATAAAGACAGCAACATTTATATATCATTTCTATTCAGACTTTGATGCACTTAGAGAGACATTGGTTCCTATTTGACAGAAATACGGTGCTAAGTTTACAAATAAACCACTGTTGTGAAATCACAGTGTAACCAAAGAATACAAGAAAAAGAAAAAAATCTTTCTTTCAAGAAGTAAACTGATTACTGTAAACCCGTATTCTAGAAGTGAACTTAAGAGCTGAAATAAAGAATTTAGGTTCAAAACCAAATCCTCTAAGGATACGTATGAAATAAGAATTGCCACATCTGTAAAGAATATCCATAAAGCCTTTTCCAACTATGGTAGAAACCTTAAGATTAATACCAACACTGCACCAGCCTGATATATCACAATAACTCCTAGTCATACCCTGAAGACCTACTAAACATACTATCAGATAACTTTAACTCATTACTCCCCTGTCCCCGTTCAAACTCCTCCCTGCATGCCATCATGTCTGCACCCATCACACGGATCACACTGGTGCAGGTCCTAAGTGCACTGTCCTAAGCAGAGTATAATAGTTTGAAGCACCAAGACTATGTTTCTAGCAGCTTTCATGTTAGTAGGAAGCATAGCCCTACCATCTCACTACTAAATCTGGTCAGCTTAATCCCTGAAACTGGCTTTATGCAAAGGTGTGGAAAATAGCTGTGATAACCTCCATTAACAAGGGTGCACCCACCATTATCCGGGTATTATCCGGGTGTTCACTGTGAGAGACGAGCTTTGAGCAGCCTATCTGTCCCTGAAGGAGTGGTTTAAGCCCATAAATTAGTCGTTTATTGGCCATTTTGGGCTAATATCTATGTCTTTCATTTCTCTACTATAAAACCCGCATTTGCAAGGTTTTTGTGCTTGTATACAGCTCAGCAAGCTCCTGTCTGGTGCCCTGCAGAGTTCTACAGCAGCAGAGAGACAAAAGAGAGATTTTGGAGTGATTAAGTATCATTTTTCTACATTTTCTTGCTGCCCTTAGCTAATTCCACCTAAAACGCCGATTTTCTAGTTTCTGTAATTTAAAAAGCTTGTTTCAGCCACATATTGTTCTTATTTTACTGCCTGCACTTTAACAAAGTCGTTTTTGTGTTTAAATTACCTGTTTAACTGCTGTAGGCTACACATTCAAGTGTGATAGCCATTTCTGTGCATTTAAAGTGTTTTTTTTTTATTGTATCTGCTTTATTTTCTGATAAAAACAAAAAAACAAAAAATATACTTGTTTTCCTGCCTTTCTAAGCTAGTGTAGTCCAGTTTTCAGGTTAGTGCTGAATTCAGGGCTGTTACAAGTTTCTGTGTTTGCCCATACCTTACTTGGATAGAAGGAAATTTCTCTGTTCACTGTTAGACAGGGGAGCTTTCAGCAGCCTATCTGTCCCTGGAGGAGTGGTTTCAGCCCAGAAACTACTAGTTTAATGGCCATTTTGGGCTAATTTCAATCTCCTTCATTTCCCTGCTATAAAACCCACATTTGCAAGGTTTTTGTGCATGTATACAGCTCAGCAAGCTCCCGCCTGGTGCCCTGCAGAGTTCTACAGCAGCAGAGAGACAAAAGAGAGACTTTGGAGTGATTAAGTATAATTTTTCTGCATTTCCTTGCTGCCTTTAGCTAATTCTGCCTAAAACGCCAATTTTCAAGAGTTTCTGTGATTTAAAAAGCTTGTCTTATCTACATATTGTACTTATTTTACTGCCTGCACTTTAACAAAGTTGTTTTTTGTGTTTAAATTACCTGTTTAACTGTTGTAGGCTACACACCCAAGTGTGATAGCCATTTCTGTGCATTTAAAGTATTTTTTTGATTGTATCTGCTTTATTTTCTGAAAAAAAGAAACAAAAAACCCCCCAAAAATATACTTGTTTTCCTGCCTTTCTAAGCTAGTATAGTCCAGTTTTCAGGTTAGTGCTGAATTCAGGGCTGTGTTGCAAGTTTCTGTGTTTGCCCATATCTTACTTGGATAGAAGGAAGTTTCTCTGTTCACTGTGAGAGAGGGAGATTTGAGCAGCCTATCTGTCCCTGGAGGAGTGGTTTCAGGCCAGAAATTAGTAGTTTATTGGCCATTTTGGGCTAATTTCTCTTTCATTTCCCTGCTATAAAACTCGCATTTGAGCGGTTTTGCATGCCGTGCAGCGCTGGTTAGCTAGGGTATAACTATTCCCAGCTCCACAAAGTCTGCTCTTCAATTTTTCCCTTGGAACTAGACAAACTTTCAACTAAAGCACTCAAACCATTCACTTCCCATCCCAGTACTTGCTCTAAACTCATAGCAAGCACTAATAAACCGTAGCACTACACCCCCCTATACTGTAGAGAAGGACAAGGCTCTCTATTTGACCTCACCAGCCAATCAGTAAAACAGTTCATTGTACCTATCCAGGCATGTCCAAAGGGCAGTTTCAGTTGTACTCTGGTCCAACTGGTGAATCTGGGCATTTTGAGGCAATGTTACAATTGCCTCATGTACACAGACAACTCTCTCTTCCTTCCACCAAACACTAATACATGCGAGAGATGCAATTATACAGCCAAACTGGAGGCTAGGCTCTCTCAACCCAAGACCGGACCAGGCAGTCAAGAGGAGAAGGGAATTACTTGCATCACACCACCAGTCTCACACAGACCTATGAAACCAGCACAGGTAAAAAAACACACATAAATACACGAAAACATACTTGGAGGCTCTAAATAAAAATCTGCAAAAGCAACAGAGACCTCCAAAGTAGACATCCAAGCAACCTCCACCCCCCAAAACAAACCATGAAACACATACTTCACATAATCAGTGTGCCACACAATCACAGCCCTTAAGGCAAAATAACATACCCAATACACTAGTAATAGGTGACTCTATAGTCAGGTACACTGACGTCCCACTCACTAGGCTGAACAAGGAGAAGGTTACTGTTAGCTGCCTGTCAGGTGCCAGGATCCACCACATAACACAAGCACTCAGGTTACTCCAGAACAAGTACAAATATGACTCTGTTGTTGTCCATGTTGGTGTGAATGACCTGAGCCATACCTCCCTGGACTACATGAAAAGAGACATGGAGGAGCTCTTTGATCACGTAGCCCAGGCCTGTATGACCCTGACCCTGATTAGCATCCTGCCCTCACCAAGAATTATACCATGGTATAGAGAAAAAATTATCAATTTCAACAACTGGCTAAGCTTCTGGTGTCATTCAAAGGGGGCCCCAGTGTCTGTCAACCTGGGATGACATGCTCGACAAGCCACGCTGCTTCTCTAGAGATGGCTTGCACCTGTCACCCTTAGGCTTTCGAATACTGGCCAAGGCACTTGCCACCCCCACACAGTGCCTTTTTTAGGCAAGGCTCAAAAGACAAACCCACCTCCGTAAATAGCACAAGTAACAAAAAACTGAGGGTAATGCTACTCAATGCCAGAAGTCTAAACCTCAAAATGCATGCACTCGAGGCACTCCTCAGTATGGAGGAAACTGATATATGTGCAGTAACAGAAACCTGGTTTAAGGCTCCAGAAAGCATCCCAGCACTACCAAGCTACAACTCATACCATACATTTTGGCCACAAAACCCGGACTGAAATACAAAAGGCGGGGGAGTATCCATATTCATCAAGGATACCCACACCTCCAAGTTAGTGACACAGCACAATGCTTCAGAGATCATCCACATGCAACTAACAATGGGCAAAACTGCTATTCAAATTATAGCTTGCTACAAATCACCCACAGTGTCCCAGGACCCCCACTCCACATTCCTGGAAACACTGGGAAACATAAAGGTCCTACCAAATACCCTGATATTGGGTGATTTCAATTACCCAAACATTAACTGGGAGAACTACTCAAGTACAAACTCCCTTGCCCAACATTTCCTAGAATTTATAAACTCAAATGCCCTGGATCAACTGGTCAACACCCCCACCAGAGGTGACAACATATTGGACCTGGTCATCACCAACATGTGCGACCGGTGTTCCACACTGGAGGTCAATCCCTCGCTGGTTAGATCTGACCATAAACTAATCACTCTGGATATCCACATTTCGCCACCACCCCCGGTCAAAGAAACCACTATAAAAAACTTTTCAAAAGCAAACTTCACGTTACTTAAGACCGAGGTGGGAAGTTTCAAAGCCCCCATGCCAAAGGATAATGCTGTCCAAGCTGCAAAATCCTTTAATAATGCACTCTACGGGCACCTACAAGAATGCATGGTCGTGCTATCCCAAACAAAACCAAGATTCACTTTTACAAGAAAAGAAAACCAGTCTGGTGGACCCCTGCCATAAACAAGCTATACAATAGAAGGAGGAAACTAGTACAGAATAGAGTAAAATCCCAAGAAGGGAAGACATCCCTGATCAGTATCAGCAAGAAACTATGTTCCCTCATAAAATCATCCAAGGCTAGCTTCGAAAGAAAAATGTCCATGGATTCCAAAGATAACCACAAGGCATTCTTTAGCTATGTCAAGAATCTAAGTGGCAATTCTCAGATCTGCTCGGAGTTAGTGCAGAATGGCACAAAATATACTGAACCAACCGATATAGCCAACATCCTAGCAGACAGGTTCAATGCAAACTTCACCCCCCTCTTGCACCCAAAAGGGCCCACAACTATACCGCAAGAATGTAGTGCCCCTGAAATCACAGACACTCGGTTTAAAACAGCCCTCTCCAAAGCCAGAAACACAGCATCAATGGGACTGGATGGTGTCCCAGGCTGTGTCCTACACGAGCTCAAAGATGAACTAACTCCTCACCTAAACACACTGTTTAAACTCAGCCTCTCCACAGGCTATGTGCCCACAGAGTGGCGCACAGCAATGGTTATTTCTCACCACAAAGGTGGAGCCACAGCGGACCCCAGGAACTATCGCCCTATAAAACTGACTAGCTTGATCTGCAAAGCTATGGAGCGCATCATCATGGATCTCATTAACAGAGACATTGGGCATCTCCAAAAACTGGACCCTACTCAGTTCAGCTTTGTTAAGGGCAGATCATGCTCCTAAACCTGGTGGACTTCCATGAGACAGTTAACAAGGCTGCAGAAGAGGGAAAGATGGTCCACACAGCCTACCTAGACCTCGCAAAGGCCTTCAACACCATTCCTCACTTAGGAATTATAGACAAGCTCACCAGCCTGAACATAAACCCCTACGTCACGAGATGGGTTGCCAACGGCTCACAGACAGAACCCACATGATAAGAGTTGTGGGAGCTAGGTCTGACTCTAAAATGGTTACAAGTGGCATTCCCCAGGGCTCAGTCCTAGGACCCCTCCTGTTCAGCATATACTTCTCATAGGTACACACAAGCACAGGAGGACTATGGCTGACCAAGTTCACAAACGACTGCAAACTAGGGGCTATAATTGACTCTCTGGCTGGCACAGACATCCTCCAAAAGGGTCTCACTGAGAATTCCCATGCTCTGGAACAAGATTCCAATCTACATTAAGCAGAGCTCCTTGCTAACCCTCTTCAAGAGAAACCTTGACGAGTGGATGGGAAACAGAAGTTTACCCCAGGGATCAATGACTCTGCTGGACAGAGGCACAGGGAACTAATCTAAGGGGGCAGAAAAAGCCAACACATTCTGGCTAGGCTTATAAATGTCTTTGGGCAGATAGCCTAGTACCTACCTATGAACCTATTACAGATCAACAAGACGTACCGGTCTTATTTGTAAAAAAATGGGGAGATTCAATTCCCCCGCCCCCCGAGAATGACACCAATATCCAAGGCGATTGTTGAAGTTAATTATCGTTTGTTTATATTGTGACATCTGTTGTGGAGATAGAAGCCTGCTGCTCTAGACTAGTTTTCTACAAGCCTTGCGCACATATTTAGAGGGCTGCATTATGTCTCTCTTCATATAATTCAAGGATTTGTGTCTCAGATCATTCACTCCCATGAGGACAACTACCATCTCATATGCATACTTGGGGTGAAAGAACTTGACTGCTGTTGTGACCTAAAGAATCCTGTTCACCATTTTACTTTGCTTGCTCTGTCTGGTCAGTGGTGCATCTGTGTGTCTCATCACGGACACACCTATGACTAAGACATTACTATATAGAAAGGTGTGCCCAGGTAGAATTAAGGGCACTGGCTTTCACTTTGATTTACCCTTTATTTCATTTAGTGCTGGATGGCTCTGTATGCAAAGCTGGCATGCAAGTGTGATGCTGAGGGGGGCTGTTGTCTCATCCGACATCTTGGAGGCCTTTGTGGTATTGGGGAAGATTGCATAAGTATCATTCTGAATGGCACAATGGTATGAGGTGGGTGTCAGTACAACAACCAGCTGGGTGCTAACAGTATGTTTCGATGAGAGATTTAGTACCTTTTTATACCTCTCACTAGCGGACTGTTTGTGGAAGGAGTAAAACGTTGTCAGCATGATATGTTAGTGTACAGCCTCAGAGGACCTAGAGTTAACAAGTCAGCAATAGATGATGTCAGTGCGGACTGCAGTCTCAAGGTTTCTAGAATATTCCGCTATCAAGTACAAGTTCTGGTAATAATAGTGGAGGTATATTAACCGAGATGAGCTACAAGGAGCAGTGCAATAAACTGGCAACTGTCCTGGAAGTCACAATGGGAATGAATGGGCTAGCAAACTTATTTATTATTTTATTTATTTTATTTTTGTTAACCGGGAAGGTCCGACTGGATGAGGTCCATTTTCAGAGGAGGCCCGGGGAGAAAAGCTCCACTTACATCAAAAAATAGGACATTGCAACATCACTTCTATCCAAAATGGTATATCACAGCAATACAAATATTATACAAAGTGTAGGAAAAATGCATTGTTCAACTAGTAGTGCCTATGTAGTGAGAGATGAAAGACAATACAGAGTATTCAAATTATTAACATTCTACTGTTTGTATCTAGTGAGACGGAGAAGTAGTTCTACAAGACAAATAGCACATTACACCAATATTTAACTGAGATGGATACCACATCGCAGAGTACATAAGAGAAGAGGGATGAATTAGCAGCCTGGCTCAGATGCCACAGCAACATTGTATGCAAATTGTCTCAGACGCTACACCTGCAGAGTATATAAATGCAATGAAACAAAAAAACAACCTGGCAAGGGTGATACAAAAGAATTGAGAAGAATATACAAGGAACAATGCTACAATACAGCCAATTTACACTGATAACAAAAGCAAAATCTATAACAGCAGAAAGCAAAGCAGCACTCTGGCTCAAATGCTCAAGGCAGATTGTAAAACAGCAGTACCTTAACAACAGAGCTGGCACTAATAAAGGTGCAATATTATTTAATAGGGTAGAATTAATAGCAGTGAATTTAACATTGAATTTTATAACAATCCAATCAAACTATGTAAAATGGGTTTTAGAGCTTTGACAGTGTATATCCATGGTGTCAGCACGGATGTATTTATCAGACGTGTGATAACTGTGTTCCTAGACTCTGAAGCAATAGTGCACAGCTGTGTATAGCCACTCTGAACATCACACAGCTGTGCAAAAGTGTGAAACTGTGATTAAGGTATAGGACACAGCTTGATGAACAAGCAATCAGCGAGTTGTATCAGTAAACAGGGGTGTCACCTGGATGGATATCACTTCCTGTAGAGCTGTTACTGCACTAGAAGGTGCAGACATTTGCAGCTGTTGAAAATAATTTTCAGAAGTACACAACCTTGTTGCACAAGTCTCATCACTTCCCACTTCTTATGGGTTCATAGGTAGGTACTAGGCTATTGGCCCTAGGGCCTATATAAGCCGAACCAAAAGGTATTCTGGCTTTCGCCACCCAAGAAAATTATTTTCCTGTGCTCCTGTCGAGCAGAGCCACAGAGGTGATCCCCGGGGTGAATTTCCTATTTCCCATCCAATCATCAAGATTTTTCTTGAAGAGTGCTGAGGAGGAGCTGTGTTTGGTACAGATAAGTAGTTTGTTCTTCTTGGATTGGTTTAGAGGTCAAATACAACAGTTCATGTCAGATGTGTTTGCTACTGAACATATTTTTTTTTTGGGGGGGCATGTTAGAGCTAAAAAAGAGGACACATGCCAATTAAAAACAAATAACTGATATGTCATTCATTTTAATTTCATGAAGAAATAATAGCAGTAATCATTTCTCTCACTAGAAGGCAACTAGACCAGTTTTAAAAACAGAAACTCACCACAACATAAAACCAGAATAAATAAAATCAGCACTAGCACATTCTAAGTAGAAAGTAAACAAGTGCAAGTCACTTTTCACATATTTTGGATTGGTTTTGATGTCAAGTCCAGTAGATCCGTTCATACATGTTTTCTAGTTACATCTCAGCACAGCAGAGTTTTCATTCAGATGTTCTAGTACATATCAAAATCTTCTTTCTTACAGGTTAATTCAATAAAGCAAATTTATAATTTAGAATATAATTTTATTTGAACTTGAGTTGTGTTCTTCATTATCCTTTAAGTATCTTTTGTTTCTGGGCAGATGGAATCTATGGTTCTCGGCATGAGTTCCTCTCTGTTCAACATGAGACATTCAAAAGCAATTCTGGAAGCAGAGAGCTTCATTCTTTTTGTTGAAACAGTCCTTGCTCAGGTCAGCATAAGCTGTTCCACATAGTACGTGCAATTATATTTTCAAGGATCCTGCCTCGCTGCACTCAACTTTTAAACATCCTTTTATGTTCCAAAACCACAACTAGTTTAAAAGGAATGCACTTAAAGAGACGGATACACACAGAAAATAATGACATATTCATCATGTCTAACAACACCCACGTAATTATGTACACACACACACACACACACACACACACACACACACACACACACACACACACACAAAAGCACAATATGGGTTTATACCCAGTGATCTTTGAATGCCCCATGTCATGTTTGATTTGTAGCAGTGCTCACGCATTGCGATGCCCTCCACAAGCTTAGACTGCAGCATGTTACCCCTCGCTTATATTTTAACCCGTCAAGCTTATTCCATTAAAGTCCCCTCAAATTACCAATATTAATTAAATGAATTTACAGGGCACGCAGGCTATTCTATCATGTGACATGCAGGCTTGCAGTCAACATCGGACAGCTATTTGCTGTAGCAACAAGCACATTCAGTGTACTACACATTTCCCAAACCTGAATGCAAATCATGGCCTGACATGTGAAAAAGCCTGTGAACTGCACAAGCAGTACCATGTACCACAAGCATTTACCAGAAGTACCATAAGAACTGTGCACCATAATGCAGATTCCCATCATTAATTCTTAACCAAGTAGGTGCAACAGTAGTGTTCAAAAGATCTCAATCATACTGCACGATTAACTGAGCACGGCAGTGACAATGTCATCAGTAGTGCAGATGAATAGTGTAGTGTCCACATGCCTCAAAAGAAAATTATTTGAAAATTAAAAGAATTATGAAATGAAACCATAACACTAGCTACAAAATCACAGGAAAAACAAAACATTTCAAAATAAACTTAGAGAAGTGAGGTACAACTTAAAAAAAACTCTCTTTGTGTAACGTACTTTTTAATTTTTTTCTATGATTATACAGTATTCATAGTCATTATGTAACTGTATTTAAGCTTTCTGCCATGTCCATGAATGTCTGAGCTGAGATTCATGGAATCTGTTTAGGCAAATGCGTGATGATCTTGAATGGGCCTATGCAAATATACTAATAATGAGATATGAATAAGGAAAGCTGTAACTCATTGTATTCTCTATATCATATTCAATTTATAGTGACATTTTCATACCTGTTTCCATTGTCTGTACAGATGTTATATGAAGGGAAGCAATAATGCTGTGTGCAACAAAAGAAGACACTGCCAGCACAGCTAGCTGGAATTTTGTAAATCATTTTATGTCATTGGTGAATATTGAAATGATTTTATACAAGATGCTTATGTTACAAATGTATTAGAACTGTATGTCATGTCTATATTAAACTGCTTCTACAGACGTGTGTTTTGAAAAGGTATTTGCAAAGTTCTGTGTTTGAAATGGAACCACAGTGTGCCATGCTGGAAGAGAACAGAAATGTGCATACACTATTGTAACTATTTAAATGTATATATTTTATACAGTGGAAAATGGAATACAGGAGGTTAACCTCAGTCCAGCAAACTTTACAAAAAATATTTGAAATTAAATTATTTTATAGGCTATGCAATAAAGAGGCTCTCAAGTTTTTAATGCAGCTAGAGATACAGAGTATGTACTAGGAAGATTTCTGTATTGCTTTTGGAGTGAACTAATTGCTGGTCTGGAAGCATGAAGGAATACAATTTTTTATAACTTCCAGCATCTGCAAAAGATCTGAGCAAAAGCCCTTGTCTATGTATTTTTACATTTAGATGCTGAATACGGCCAGCTAACAGCAATGGGGTTTTTGGCCTAGGAACTAGAAGTCAGATGACCAGAAATTATGTCATTCTGCAAGCTATCCAAGTAGTAATATTTTACATATTATTTTGAGAAGTCTCCTAGTGAGACAGAGCATTCTGGGTTATGTTTTTGACCTGACAACAAGATCCACTCACCACATCTGCCTTGCTCTAATGAAAGTTTCTAGGGAACTGTATAATTCTGTTAGATATAGTCAGGAATATAGTAAAGCTTAGTTTAGATGTTGTTCTTCATTTCTGTGAGTCTGTACTGCAATGTTGTTTGAAATATTTCCTATGGTTTTGAACTCTGATGTCATTGGGAATATATATTTAGTATTGTCTTGTTCTTTTGTTTTTTATTATTAAAAATATTTAAACCTTTCATTGTGGCTGATCTGTGTAGAGCTATTTAAGTTTTAAGAGTACTTGCATATTTATTTTGTGACACTGTGTGGGCCGCTCCTAATAGCCTTGCTTTTGGTCAAACTATCATTTGTATTAATATAAATATTACAGAGTAAAATTGGACACACTTTGTTAAGGGGCTTAAAGTAGCTGATAAGGGGTTCTGGTGGCAGTGGTAATTACCTTATAATCTGGGAAGAAGCAGGCATAGCTAGTAAACCTGTGCTAGCCTTTCTCAGGTGTGTGTGTGTGTGCATGTGTAAAACAAATCTCCAAGAGTGTGCGCGTCAGCTACTTGGGCAAGGACATGAAGCACTGGTTGGAGAGAGTGTTGGAGGACTTGGCTTGAGACCCTGGGTAAGGATTCAACTCTATAGCTGTGCCAGTGAGGAGTCTTATTGGGGATCTGGAGAAAGAGGGAGAAACCAGCACTGGATTGACTGCGGTCTCTGTGTGGTCTTAAGGGAAACTGCACTGGATGCAGAGAGCTCAGTCTGGAAATACTATGCATGTATCTGTTATCCTCTCAGTCAACATCCCCCACTGTTGCCAGTTGTGAGGATTGAGACTCCTTGATTACTGGTTCAGTGGTGGGTGGTCACACTGTGACTTGCTGCAAGTTTTTCTAATTCCAAGTCTGAGCTGTTTGTCTTTGCTGGGACAAAACTGCTTGTGCCTAGCTGTACTCACTGGCCAAGAAGGCAAAAAGATAAACACAGGATAACTCATTCTAAATATGACAACAAGGAAATTCTTCATAGGATCAGAATAGACAGGGACATTAAAAGGGTCTTAGTGAGTACATTTAACCCCCATAGGGGTACTGCAGAAATGCGTGGACTTCCTATCCCTGTGGATAATACATGATGTATAGCCATTACTAACCTTGCCAAGGAGATCTTCCAGAGGCAGACTGGGGGCACACTGGAAATCTCATAGGCTTCTGCCACAAGGCTACTGCAGCAGTTCCTGGATGTACTCTCAGCATATGTGGAAAAGTACATCTATTTCCTGGTGTCACCTCAGGACTGAGCCAAGATTATGCATGTCTTTTTATGGGGTAGCACATTTCCCTGAGGTACTCGGTGTGATAGATTGCACCCATGTTGCAATTAGGGCCTCTACTGGTGTACAGAGTGGGTGTTCCTACAGTAGGAAGGGTTAGTATTCTGTCAATTGCCAAGTAGTGTGTGATGCATGGGGATGCATCACCAGCATCTCTGCCGAGTATCCTCGAAGTGCACGTGATTAAGATACCTGGCATTCTAGCTCAGTGTACCATGTCTTCCTGCCCAGTGATCATGTCATCTTTCTGGTAAGTGGACAAAACATGTATTTTTTTAATATTGTATTTAAATCTTTATTTGTGTTAAAATGTATTGCTGAATACTAAACAACTTTTTTTTTGTTTTGTCTCCACCATTTTCTCTCACTTTTTTTTTTCAGATGATGCCGGATATCCACTGGAGCTATGATTCATGACACCAGTAAGAAATCCAAATAGAGCTGAAGAGGAATCCTATAACACATCCCTGTCCCAGACCCATATCATTATTGAGAGGGTTTTCAGGTGCCTGGCTGAGGCTGGGGGCTGCCCTTCAATATAGCCCAGTTATTGCATGCAGGATGTTTACTGCTGTGATGCCCATGCCCTGGCCCAGCAATCAAGGAGCCTCAATCCTCACCACTAACACCAGTGAGGGGCATCACATATAGGAGGAAAAGATAACAAATACACAAGAGTAAAGCACAATTTCCCTTAACAGCACACAGAGGTCACAGTCAGTCTGAGGCTGGTTGCTCCCTTGCTTTCCAGGTCCCCAATAAGACTCCCCACTGGCACAGCTACAGGGTCCAGATCTCAGTCTAGTGGGCAAGCTAAAGCCTCCAGCACCATCTCTGTCCAACCAATGCTTCCTGTCTCTGCCCAAGTAGCTGACACACACATACTTTGAGATAAGAGTTTATACAACTACACAGACACTCCTGGGGAAGACTGGCACAGATTCTCCAGCTGTGCCCCTTTTACCCAGACTATACAGTAGAAATCACTGCCACCACCCAGCTAATATTTATCAGCTACTAAAAGGCCCTTATGAAAGGGTATCCAATTATTACTGTGCAATATTATTATCCAATTGGTAAGTGCGAATAAACAGTCAAGACTTATTAGAGTGACTTGGTACAGGATCTCCATATGCATGCAATGTATTCTAGAGCTTAAATTATCTCTATACAAAACAGCCTCAGTTAAAAGGGTTTAAAAATATTTAATAGTAAATAATTAAAAACACAAGACAATACGTTTTACTACACAGTGCTAGTCAAGAGTTCAGAGATCACAGAGAAATACTTAAAATAATTCAGTAGTACAGTTCTGACATCACAGAAAAACACAGTCTAATCTTTCTAGTTTCTAGCTATTTCTAAGAGAAAACACAAGTCTAAGATAAACGTACATATAGAACAAAGGCAGAGTGCTGATGAGTTGGATGGTCAAGACAAAAATGCTTAATGCTCTCTGATGCTCTCTGTTTTTAAAATCACATTCTTGATTCACATTATATCATTCTTCACACTTCCCTGGGTTCCCATTACATCATTCTTCACACTTCCCTAGGTTCCCAGGCTAACAGAACTACATTTACATTCTTCACCTCTGGGTAGAAACCAGAGCAATAAAATACATTTATGCATGCAAATTCTGGTCATTAACTTTGGCCTTAAAACAATAGCAAGCATTCCTTCATCTAGACTGGCCAGAGCTGACTTTAGATCAAAGGGTCACAACATATTTTACTTGGTCAGCAGAGTGCACTGCTACATTTTTGTAACAGCATTTTTTGCATTTAAGACAACAAGCCTGTGGCTTACATTAATGTTTACAAATGACAGAAGTATCTATAAAATTCTATCTGGCTAGGCTGGCTGCCTTCACCTATCTTCACCCAATCTTCACAACTGCTTGTTGCATTCTGCATACTATGATCACAGTGGTGAAGTGACCCATGTTTTCAGTGCAGCTCCCAGTTCTATCTCCAATACAACCAAAGATAATCAGCCTGCAGCAGTAGTAAGAGACCCCATGTGGCAAATTCATGTACAGCATATGGCTGCTCAAGTAAAGAGGTGGCATCTAGTCCAGAACTATGGACCAGGACATTCAGGTTAGTATAACTGATGCGTACAGTTATGTATGTGAGGTATGCTATGTGGTGCATAGTCTAATGTCACTGTTCACCTGACCTTCTCTCTCATTTTAAAATTATTTTTTTTCTTTTAAAAAAGTTACTCATACTATTACTAGTCAAAGACATGCCAGAATGCCCACTGACTCATGTTCAGTGAAGCTGTAAGGCATCATATACATAAGAATCACATTTTTCTCTCTTTTGATGAATAAATTCTGGTATAGTGCTTTACTTAAGTATGGAAGTAGTGAAAGTCCTCAACATTTCAATATTTCATGAGTTAATGCATTGCAACTGAATGAAACATATTATACTGTTTTTATATTATGTCATTTCTTCTCAGATTCTGTTTGCTGTAGTACTGTACATCAGATTATTTTTGAGTGTCATCAGATTATTTTTGTGTGTCATACACAATAACCTGTCATCATTCCTAAAGTGGTAAGGGTGAAGTGGCAGTGGTATTTGTTTACATGTCAGGATACTCATTCTAATCTGGAATTCTCTTATTATATTTCTCCTGAAAATCTTTCTGTATTAATACTTTTATGTTGTAGGTAAATGCCACCAATAACAATGAAAATACATATAGCATTATGGTTAATGACTGCAATGACATGTCATACAGATTTCCTACATTTTCTTGATGGTTTGCACAGTAGGATTATAGAGATGAAATGCATACATTTGCATGCATTTGCAAAGTTGGCTTTCCTCTGCAAATATATATATATATATATATATATATATATATATATATATATATATATATATATAATTTTATTCCCCTTCAAATTAAACATTCAGCTTTGTTTTTGAAGGTGAAGGTGTAAAGTTACATAATTGTCTAACATGATTCCCAGTAGTTCAAGAAAAAATGGGTCATAGACATCTCTTAAAGATAGGCTAAGTGACAGTGCAAGTGATTTTAAAGAGGGGCTACCCTGAGTACTGTAAGGGAAGTTGGTCTGATGTCATGACTTGCTTGATGCAGATGATCCTGCAGACACTGATCTGACAGTGACCATGATTGTGACCTCGAATGGGAGGTTCTGCTGGGTGTAACTGAATGCTGATGTGGCCTGCCTAATATTTGTTGCAATTATTCACCTAGACTAATTACAGTACTTTCCTGAAAAGTAATTGTATGGTCATGTGATCTTCTCCTACATGTTTAGATGAGTCTATTTTAATTTTTCAAACACTAATTCCAGCAGATAGCTGTTCATCTAACACAAACCAATGAATGGCTGCTCATCTAATGTTCACTTCAGCAAATGTTTTTCTAAGGGAAGAGAGTTAGTTGACCAGCAATAGAACATCTGCCCTTTTCTCCACTGTAGTGCGATCTAGTAGATGGTGTGTGTGTGTGTGTGTGTGTGTGTGTGTGTGTGTGTGTGTGTGTGTGTGTGTGTGTGTGTATATATATATATATATATATATATATATATATATATATATATAAATAAGGAGGGTGGTGTGGGGTGTGTGGTGGGTATAGCAACATTGGCGGGTTTCATATAATGTAGTTCGTGTTATGGTCAGTGTGGGGGACAAATAATTCCCTTCCCTTAAAAAAACTTTCTCTGAAGTGAACGTTTGATGAATGGCCATTTACTGGAATGAATTTTCAATGAATTAATATAGACCCATCTAGACAGTATCCCATCCTCTTCCCCTTGCAAGAATGACTTCAGCTTGACTTTGCTAAGTCCTAACACGTGTACGAATGGAGGTGACCACAGATGCTTGTTGTACCTCTATACTCTGCATGAGTGTGATCATGGCATTATCCATGCTCTAAGCTGTTTCTAACTAGTGCTGGAGATCCTCACACATAACACTGACCATTTCCAGCTGACTCTCAGTGGCAGTGTTCTGAGCACATTTTCTGCTGAACAGCCATTGTTCTACATGTTTCTTGGGGTAGCTGTAACACATTCCTCCACCTGGATCCTTTATAAAGGTGCCTCTGTGGAATCTGTTACCTCTAAATGTCTACCATCATCCTGAATGTGTTCTTCTGTGTTTGGAGATACTGATGTTAAGGTGCATGGTTGTTCCTCCTTTACAAGGGTGAGTATAATGCCATCATATGCATGACTTTTTGATACACTGTCACTTCCTATGGAGTTACTAACATGTTATGGGTTCTGACATCCTGCCATTAAACATGGGGACTGCCTGTCCCTTTCCTCAGGTTGCCTCATAAATGTAACTATGTTGTCATCATTATCATCATCAGCAAGCCCACTCTATTGCTGATATCATCCAAATTTATTGAAGTGGAAATGTTTGTTTATGATGGTGACTGTTAAAATTTTTTGAAAACGTTACTTGTAATGAAACAGCATACACTACTGTATGTTTACAAAGGGATAACATTTACCATGCACACTTGCTTCCATAGACATTCTATACTGGTGTACAAGGATCACCTATTAATAATTAACTGTCATGTGTTTAATGTGATCATTCCTTGTCAACATTTAGATCTTTATAGAAATATATGTTACTGTTTTAAACCAATCTTCATGAGCAGATGAGTGTTGTTGTCTGCAGACGATGGTAATACCAAGAGTCCACATCACCTCTCAAAATTCCTTTGTCACCAAGTCTCATCCCATGGATGCTTGAAGGTATTCCTCATCTGGTGTTAATTGAGTAATTGTCAGAGCCCCCCCCCCCACACACAGTGTTATGGGAAGTTGTATTCTGCCTGGCTTACTTCTATTACAACCTACCATATGTTTGTCTGTTTGTGTCTTTCAGCTTTTCCCGGTTAGGGGTCGCCACAGCCGAACTCTGGTCCGCTAATGATTGGCAGTAGAGTTTTACATGCTGGCTTGCCGGGCCTAACGCACAACCTTCAATGAAGGAATGCCCGTTCACGCATGTCACCACACAGAAGATGCTCTAACTGAGAATCGAACGGGCAACGTCTAACTGTGAGGCGACAACTCTACCGCAGCACCACCACCGCAGTCACATTACAACCTACCATATAATTTGCCCTTTTCTTGCACTGTGTTAATGCTTGATTTCTAACACCCACTGTATTGATGTTGATAAATATTCAGTTCCAGACTTTGGTCCCCTCGGCTTGTTTGTGCTCCCCTTTACCATATACAAGTTTCTTATATATTCTAGTGGCTGCCATGAGGACACTATTTTTCTTACAGCTGAAGTTATTTTCTCTGCCTTGAGCAATTACCTTCCATCATTACTGCACATTTAAAAGGACCATAGTCACCCAGTGAAAAAAATGTTTGCTATAATCAGGGTTTTAACTACAAAACACAGGCCATGTGTGCATGCCACCGTAATAAAATAATGTTGGCTAACACAATCCTCATAATTATATATAGGCATCTCAGTCTAGTCAAGTAAAATTGTGATATATTACTTGCAATGCATTCTGGTAATTAAAACATTAAGTTTTATGACAAAATTCATCCTTCCTCTACCACCTGCCATTGTCATGAATACATAATACTACCAGGATTTATTCATTACAGTCACTCATAAATCTTCCAGTATGTACACATGCATGTCGGTATCATTACCACTGCAGAAACTCTCAACTGACTCTATTTCTACCATGTATGCACAGTCAGTAAATGATACAAAACTAATGATTATTTTCAGTGATCACTAATCATTTCCATTGTTGCTGTACTGAAATCCAGCTTCTAAATGATAGTAATTACAGCAGCCATTCATTGTCATCACAGTTTACATATCATGTATGTAAAAGTAACATTTCTTAACTGTAACTCTATAACTCTACATATTTTAACAGTTTCTTCTTAAATTTTTTCTTCTTCTTTCAGCTTTTCCCGGTTAGGGGTCACCACAGCAGATCATCTGTCCGCTCATGATTGGCAGTGGAGTTTTACTGTGTCGAGTTGCCAGCCCGGCGCTCAACCTTCCACAGAAGGCACACACATGCACACACTCACACCTAGGGCCAATTTAGAGTGCCCAATCCACCTACTGCATGTCTTTGGGATGTGGGAGGAAACCGGAGCACCCGGAGGAAACCCACGCGACCACAGGGAGGACATGCAGACTCCGCACAGAAAGCACCCCAGCCGAGAATTGAACCAGAGAACCTCTTGCTGTGAGGCGACTTTTTTAAATCATTTGCTTACTTTAAGAAGTCCGTGGTATCCTAAAATATTTGTCTCCTGTCTTGAGTATTGGCAAATTAGTATGGTAATGTTTAAGATTTCTGAGTAAACTTAGGGCCATTTACAAGTGTTTTATGTAAAGGAGGCCTTTTTCATTTCTCTCTATGAATCATAGTAATATCCAAATGTATACATTAGTGTTGGATGATTATGAACATGGGCCCAGACTGCCATAAATGTGCTACAGACAGCTCCACGCAAGAAGCACTCCCCAGCAATCCCAAGCTTGCCATGGTAATGTCTGAATAGCCCTAGACTAACTTAAATTGTAATATAGTTTAAAAAAATGGAATCATCTGAATGACAGCTTGCACCAACAGGAAGTGTAATCCCTACTATTTTTTCATTACGTTTTACACCTTAGCACCTTAAATAACACATGTTTCCTAAGACTTGTACATAATGCACATAGTAATGTATCATCTCCACCCAAAAAAGGTAGAGCTGTTACTGTACTATATCAGGCGTATATAATTGGCATTTATGGGTAATACTCTAAAAATGCATATTATACAAGAACCAGAAGCAGTATCACTTGTAAATCATATATATATATATATATATATATATATATATATATATATATATATATAACATTTATTCAATAGATTTAATTTTTTATCCAGCATATAAATGAAATGTCACTGGTTTCCTGTAAAAAAAATGTATGCGACAAAGCATTTTTGGTTAAACCAAACTTGCTAATAATATTAATACCTGGTGTATTGCTCATGCTACTGAACTGGGTTTGGTTAAAGTGGTTCTGAAACACAGAGCTACACCCCTGCTGTTATCTTCTTTATTCTGGTGCTGGCACTTCACATCATAGCATCTCCTATGAAGGCACGAGGCTGTGCTCTAAGCTGGTGCAGCAAGGAGACTTTTATTATGCTATACCTTTTCAAGGAGTCATATTGGGAAAAGACTGAGGCATATACAAAAGCTACTACCTGGAACAAAGAGGAGTTAGGTGACCATCTGGCTTCCCAGACAGGCATCACCCATTCTGGCCAACAGTGCCATCACGATATGATGTCTTGCAGAGGCTAAGGCCTCACCAGCTGACCAAGTGGGTAGACCAGTAGCATAAAGAAGGCCACAGTTCTATACACAATATGTTGACTTGCAGAAGCAAAGGCCTCACCAGCTGACCAAGTGGGTAGACCAGTAGTAGAGAGAAGGCCACAGTTCTATAGGAAGTGCAGTTTTTTTCCTTTTTTTTTTTTTTTACAGGTCACTGTTTCACTGGGTCATATTCAACATAGAAAAGTACAATAAGTTTGTATAACTAGAAGTATTTGCTGAGAAAGATATGTGTAACTGTGAATATTATCTGTAATGCTATTTGTTAATGCAAAGGAGGTCAGAAACTAATCTATACACATACATGCATCTGTTTTAAAAGATATGATGGTTATGCATAAATAGAATGTCTGAATAAATGCAAGCGAAACATATGTATATTTAATTAATAAACAGGATACACATCTCTGTAAATGAAAGGCATACATGTGCAGGTTTAGAAGAAGTACTTGGTTATATATTTATACAGAATGAAGAAAAACACCTCTGCAGTTATGCATAATAATGTAATTTATCATTGTGTAAACTGAATTACTATTTTGATTACATGCACTCAGTTTGGTTAATAGATTACTATTTGTTAGGGCACAGAATTGTTATATAACAATTGTTTAACACAGTTGTTTGTTCAAAAGTAATGCAAGTGCACATACAACATGGCTGAAGTCTCTGTCAGGTATCATACCCTAGTCAAAGGGGAGGTTGGGGGAGGGGTGGGGATTGCAGTGCCAAGTGAATGAACAGGGCACATTTTACTCAGAAATGACTAGCTCTTCAATACAGTACAAAGTTGATTATCTGAACTAATTGAGACCTAGGGTAGTTTGGATAAGCAAACATATAATTGAACCAGATAAAAAAATTTAAAATCTTGTTTTTTTTCTGCATGGAGGAATATACTTTTCAACCATTCAGCGATTCCAATGGATAATAAAGAATATTTTTCACACACAAGCTGGCTACAAGCTCAAAAAACATGCTCAGGCAAATACATATAATGTTTACATATTCAGACTTTATGCTTTTTCCTACCTGAAAATTTTGGAAGGCTGGTTCTGATAACTGAGGTTTCTGATAACTGACATTTGGATAATCGACTCTCTACTGCGTCTATCAATTCACACACATTTTTACAGCAAAGGAAATGCACACTTCCAGAAATTACTACATTTATCTGTGTGTGAATAACTTCTACTTGAGCACAGAGTTACATTCACACCAAAGTGCATGAAAGCAAAGTTTGCCACACCATAATAATTCAAATAGTCATCCATATGTAAACCAAATCCAAAAAGTAATTAAGCAAGCACTGGAGTGAATGCATTGCTTTGTACAAATAGAGAAAACAAACTGAAATAGAGGTAAACAATAATTATTTTATGTCTTCTCTTTAAAGTTGATTAGGAAATAAGGTATAACAAAAGGCAGCAAGAAAGATGAGTAGTTAGTCTGGTTGAATCAGCTAGTAAGATATGACTACAGTTCCATATAATAATATTTATTTAACTGATGTCATTATATATGTTATATTAATTTTAATGGAGTCAAAAGTGGGCATTCATTACATTACTGACACCAAGACCAGCACATAATGTCAGTACGCAAGTGCAGTATTCTGTCAAATTATTTTTTTTAATGTTTATAAAAAAGTATACACCATATACCTTAAACAAGTTCAGTGAAATCATTACATTACAGTAAACAAGACTGGTGGATATGTGAGTGAATAACTGCAGTTGTCTAACAAACTGTTTTTAATGGTTATAATGAAATATTTTATAGCATTGTACCTGGAAGATGTGCAGTGAAATCATTGCATTACTTCAATCAAATGTAACACATATGGCAATATAAGCTGCATTATTTTGCATTTAAGTGGTTAAATGTAATATTTACTGAATATCAGACACAAAACCATTTACAGAACTTCAGGGGAACACACTGTCTTTCAAAGAACTCACAAGCACTTCTCATCTGAATTCATCTGACATATGTATAACAACTTCCCATATGCGATCTTTACTTTAATAAAGATTTAAATATAATGTAAGATTGCTTTAAGGACTGAAACACCATATGACATGATGTGTGGAGTTATTGCATATTTTCTCTTTTGTCACCCCTCCTTCTCTGTTTTCATTATTTTAATTATGAAATTTTCTCCTTTATTTTGCATGTTTTACAGATTTAAATCCCTTAGGAGCAACTCAGGGATTACCTTCCAGGTTAAGGAGTAGTCACCCTCAGCCCATATGGGGACATCTGCACAGGGTCAGGGAGGTGGCACCAGTCTTGCAGACACCCCACTACATGGTGGCCTGAAAAGCCTTACTAAAAGGGTCTACTGAACTTGGTAGAGGACATACTGAAGCAAGTAGTAGACATATTCAGGTGGTCAAAGATGCACTCTCCCAGTTGGTATTGACAACTGCACTACCACAGGCCACAACCCCTTCAAGATCAGGGTCCTCCACTGCACTACCATCTGGTAGTGGAAATGTTTGAGACTCCGTGGACTAGGGACTCCTGCACATCTCTTCCTCAGCTCTTCTTCCATTATCCTTTGTCATTACCCCATTGCCTATTGCCCTCCAATACTACCCTATTAAAAAACACTTTAGAAAATAGAAGGATCTACTTCAGCACAGGTATTTTTAATGTTTTCCTGGTGTATTCCCCTCTTTGTTTGTCTACCCTTTTTCAATCTTTATCTTCCCCCTTTCTCTTCTTTAATAAAACTATTAGGGTATCCACATAAGGATGCCCCCTTTATAAACATTATAATCCTTTTTTTTTTTTTTTTTTTTAAAGTTCAGTTGTAAAAGCTGCACAATTCACCACTTGCCTTATACCTTCCAAGTGAGACTGCCCTTAACCACTCTCACCTGTGACATTTGAAAAGAAACAAAGCAGTACAAAATCTCAGGCTTTTATGTACTAGATCAGAAGTTTTTAATGCTGGATTTTACATACACATTTGCCATAAATAGGCATGATTTTAAAAAGAGCTTCACTAATGCTCATTCATCAAAAATGACCTATGCTGAGCTTATTTACATGTCCATCTAGTGGTGCTAGTAGAGGATAACTGCTAGGCATGTGGAAAATCCCAGACTATGAATACCAGCTTACATCATTACAGTATTTTGTAAAACTTCCTGATAAACTTTTTACTCATTCTTTGTATGGATTTCATTTCTTTGCCTGTAAAAACTTAAAATGTCGAATATTTCTATCTACATAGCATGCATTGCTTTACATCTATACTTGTCAAGTGTTCAGGCCAACCTGGTGAGTATGAAAATGTACAAAAATCTGAAGATCATCCAAGAGGATTTTTGCCCTGCCACAGAGTTGCTTGCCTTTTTCTCTTTTCTGTAATGTCACACATACAGCTGAAATAGCCCAATGAATGATAGACTATCAAGTCAGTCAATCAGTACATTGCTACTTCTGTGAATCAAAACAGATATCTAACAATTTCCACAAACTGCAACAGTGGTTTTCACGAAAGGCTTTCAAAAACCAGTATAATGATTTTGAAAAACTATTTAACTTCCAGGATATTTATTACTTTGCTTGGATTTTTAAATACCTTGGTGCAAATCATATGAAGAAAACATAAAATTTACCTGCAGGGCCTATAACAAACAAGCTGGTATTCATCCCTTTTTTTCAGAATACTGGACTACTTTGACACCTCATAGTTCCAGAAAATCTTATTCATTTGTTAGACATGAGGTCCAACGATGTACTGCATCTTATATTGTTAAAGTGTCAAGTCTGGCCTTTGTACTGCAAAAATTCATGGTTAACAGAGAAGACTAGCACTGGTAGAGTTTTTAATAGAATCTAGAACAGAAGCTGCTGTTAAAAAAGGGATAATTAGTACTGCATGTGATGTCCCTCCTTTGGGCCAGTAATCAAGGTGCATTAATCCTCACCACTGACACCAGAGGTGAATGTTCACTTAGAACAAAAATAGATGCACACAGTATTTTCAGATGCAATTCTCTGTACCCAACACAATTTCCCTTAAGAGCACAGAGGAAGTACACTCTACTCCTTAGGCTGGACTTCCTCTCCAGGCCCCAAATAAGACTCCACCTTTGTCTCTCTGGAGAAATCAGTGCTCTGTGTCTCTGTTCCAAGTAGCTGAAACACACACACTCTTTGATATTTGACACACACACACACACACACACACACACACACACACACACACACACACACACACACACACACACATACACACCTGGGGAAGGCTTGCACAGATTTATGCGCTATGCCACCTCCATCAAGACTATAAGGTTGATTCACGTCCACCAGGCAGCTAATTTACGGCTCTTACCAGGGTACCCAATTACTTTTAGTAAAATAAATACTTATACAAATGGTAGTGTAAATGAATTGACAAGACTTTCAGGAGCTTAAAGCCACAGTGCCACCAAATAAAAGCAATTACTGTCAAAGGTTAAAATATTTTCTAAAAGAACAGCCACAATAAAAGGTATAAATATATTTAACAATAAATAATAACATAGAAAACATGAAAATACTGAATATCTATTTACAATAAACACAAGAGTTTAATTTCATAGGAAATATACAAAATAACACAGATGGAAAGACTCAGACAGATACAGAAAAACAATAATTTTAGCTAATCTCACAGTATTTTCCTAACTGACTGAAGAATTACTGTTCCCTAGTTAAGTTACTTACTAAAGCAAGGGAAGATGAAGTGGGTGAGTGATCTTGTCATTTCCAAAACAGAGTGCTGAGTGTCATCTGTCACAGCTCTAACTAATATCTAAATAAAATCTCAATGCTGTCTACAGAATATCACATCTGGTCACCTGATTCTATGGTTCCCATACTATCTCCCTGACTAGAAACTGAGCCAGGATCTAGCACATATGTGTCACAATGCACAACTAGACCTTTGCTAAGGCTTATGCCAGCATCTGGAGACTGTAAAACAATTCTAACTCTTTCATCCTTCCTGCAGAGATTAACTAAGCCATTCTCTGGCACCTCAGGGTAGCAATTAGTTCACCACTAATGTGAATAAGAGCAGGATCCCAGCCCAGACATTGTGTCTCTGGCTGCATTCAGGCCTGTGAGATAAAAAAATTATGGCATACACCAAGTCATTTAATTTCAGACTATTTTTTTCTTAAGTTTAGCTGGGTTGAGCTAACCCCTTCCATTCCAGCATCCTTTGTTAACATAAACACATTTCATCAGTTACAGTACAGTCTGACATACATGTGAATTCATTGTTTTTACATTTTTAACACAAGCAACTTTACAAATACATTTTAAACACAAGCATCTGTAATTAGTTTGATATTAAAATGACATAACATTATTTACAAAACTCCAGCTAGTTTTGTTGGCATATGTTGCACATGCACTGCCCTACTCTCTCTGGCATAGCTGGCCCTACCTCACATCATCACATCCCTCCCCCCCCCCCTTTGAAGACTCAAGCTAGTTTTTCAAGTGACCATGGAGAAACAATGCTTGAGAGAAATGAGCCATTCTGGGAATACATTAACCCATAACCTGTCTTGAAAGCCCATCTGCATTGGCATTGCTGACCCCACTATGGGGCTGCACTGTCATGCCGTATGCCTGTAACCCTAGGCTCCACCTTAATAACTTGGCACCTTCCTGCTTGGCTCTATGTAGCCATGTTAAGGGAATGTGGTCTGTAACCACAGTGAATTGCCTTCATACAGATAGGGCTGAAGTTTTTGCAGTGCCCATACTATGGCTAGACACCCCATGGTTTGAACTCTTAAGCTTTTGGAATGTCTGCTCACAGGCTGGGGTCCACACTACCTTATCTGGCCTGCTTTTTCTTATCAGGTCTGTGAGGGGTGCAGCTGTTGCACTATAATTGGGAATGTACTTTCTGTAGTACCCTGCTGTCCTCAAGAATGCCCTCAACTGTCTCCACAAACCAAGAACTGGCACAAAATTCAAAGATAAAACCAAATCCAGAAAGATTCACAGCCTTGCACCTATATTTCACTTTATTTAGCGCTAGTGCCAGTTTTATTTTGAGGCTGTGGTTGTAGCAGTTTTATTTTGGTTTTGTGTAGAGGTTTTGTGCTAAGAAGATGGGAGGGAGAGTTTTGGTTCTACCAGTTTTATTTCAGTTTTGTGTAGAGTTTTTGTGCTAAGAAGATGGGAGGGAGGGTTTTGGTTCTACCAGTTTTATTTCAGTTTTGTGTAGAGTTTTTGTGCTAAGAGGGTGGGGGTGAGGTTGTGGTTGTACCAGTTTTATTTTATGTTTGTGTAGTGCTCTGGTGGTAAGAGGATGGGGGGGTGGGGGCTGTGGTTTTACCAGTTTTATTTCACTTGTGTGGTGTTCTTGTGCTATGAGGATTGGGGAGGTGAGGGCTGGTTTTACCAGTTTTCATTTGCTTTGGTGTAGACTTCTTGTGCTAAGAGGATGGGGGGGGGGGTGAGGGGCTGTGGTTGTACCAATTTTATTTTACTTTTGTGTAGTGACGTGTTGTGCAAAGATGGTTTGTGGGTGAGGGGCTGTGGTTGTACCAGTTTTACTTTACCTATTTTACATTTGTTTACTGGATAGTCTGACTGGGATAGAACCCATTTTCAGTTGAGGCCCAGGGAGAAAAGCTTATCTTAGTGCACAAGTGCTAGAAATATGTAAAATAAGCTTGGTTTATTGTTTGTACAAGGGACAATGTAAGGGAATGTGAAATGTAATGTACATTTAATTATGATTGCCCGTTGGTTAGGAGAGTGTGTAAGTTAGGTACTGGGGTCAAGCGGTAGAGTTGGTGTATTATTTATTTATTTCTTTTGGCAGTATCTATGCTGTATATGTAAAAGGTAGAGAGAATGGGATAGGGGTGATGAAAAGGAGGGGACATAAATAATGGGACAGAGAAGGATATTGTAGATAGCTAGAGCAGGGATAGGTGGGCAGTCTTCTGAGGTGCTAAGTGAATAGTCTTAGGCATATGGGGTAAGTGGTGAAGATTAGCTTATTTCAGGGTGGGTTGGGACATGACCTGTTGCATGGTAGATATGACACAAGTGTATCAGCATCAGCATATTGGACTGTGGGTGCTAGGGATGTGGCAGCACTGAGGTTGATAATAAATCCACTAAACTGAAGTGGACCAAGGATGGAGCCTTGTGAGACTCCTAATGTGGCTGGGAGTAGGGGGTTAGATCCTAGGGACATTTTATGGTTGTTTATGACTTGTTATGCAACTTTGGAGTCAGTGGAGGGCTAGGGAGATGTGATTAAGGTTGGTGAGAGTAGTTAGTAGTTTGTTGAGAGACTGTGTTAAAGGCCTTTAACAAATCGAGAAGGACTGATGATCCTATTTTACCTTCATTTCTAAATTGATGGTGTTGGTATAACTGAGGAGGGCAGTTGCAGCCTGAGACCTGAAGCCGTGTTGGGATTTGGCAAGTAAACTATTGGTTGTGATATACTGCAGAAGTTGAGAATGAATGCATTCCTCTAAGAGTTCAGCTAGTGGGGAAAGAATTGCTCTGGGTCTATAATTTGTATGTTCTGTCACATTTCCACCTTTGTGTGTAAGGGCATAATGCACAATATTTTCCAGATGGTTGGGCTGTACTGCTCAGTAATGGATCTTTTAAGTATTCAGGATAAGAACTGGCTTTAGCTGATATATTTTGAAATTCTGCTGGTTTATTGTCAGCTGAATTTGCAGTAGGTTTTGAGTTTTTTACAAGTTTTTCAAACACTGTTATGCTATCTAGGTTTATAGTACTGTTTTACACTATCCCTGATGTTACACCTTGTTCTGCAGTTTTTTGGCTGTTTGTATTATGCTGAGAGGTTAGGAGGTTAGGAGGTTGCTGGGACCTGTACATTGTTTAAAATGCCTAATGTCGGGAGGGTAGTTAGTGGCTGTGAGAATGTTGCTGAAGGCATAGATGTTTTGAATGTATACTAATGCAAACCCTGTTATGCTACTATTGTGTATAACCACAATGTTCAACTCACTGATGCAATAACTGCAATTTTTTTGTTGTCCATAGTTAATGTGTTGAAAGTTTGGGAGTGTGGTTAGGGCCTGTGAGAAAGTTCCAGTGTTCAATGTTTGCCTGAAGTTTTTTGATGGGGGGTCACGTACTGTATAAGCACATTGTTAATGCTACGCATTTGTTTTTCTGTTTTCACTTCATCCAGAATTATTCTGCCGAGACTTTGGGGGAGGGTAGACTCTGCAGAATGTACTGATATCTTAATGCATGAGAATGCAAAGACTATTCTGCTATCTATGTTTATAGTACTAACTATCCTTGATGTTATGCTTTGTTGCAATGACTTCAATTTTTTTCATTGTCCATAGTTATTGTGTTGAAAGTTTGGGAGTGTGGTTAGGGCCTATGAGAATGTTGCAGTGTCCATTGTTTGCCTGGAGTTTTTTTAGTGGGGGGTCATGGACTGTATAAGCACAATGTTAATGCTACGCCTTTTTGTTTTTATTTTATCCAAAATTGTGCCGAGACTTTGGAGGGGAGGTAAGAATTCCGCAGAATGTACTTATATCTTAATGCATGCTAATGCAAACACTGTTCTGGTGTCTAGGTTTATAGTACTGTTTAACTATCCCTGATGTTACAGCCTGTTCTGCAGTTATTTTTGGCTGTTTGAATTATGCTATTTGGAGGTTGATGTGGCCCGTACATTGTTTAAAATGCCTAATGTTGGGAGGGTAGTTAGCAGCCATGAGAATGTTGCAGTGTTCAATGTTTGCCTGGAATTTTTTTAACATGGGGCCACATACTTTATAAGTACGTTGTTAATGCTATGCTTGTTTTCACTTCATCCAAAATTGTGCAGAGACTGGGGGGGGGGGCGGTGAGAATTCCATAAAATGTACTGATATCTTAATGCATGCTAATGCAAACACTGTTCTGCTATCTAGGTTTATAATACTGTTTAACTACCTTTGATTTTACGCCTTGTTGCAATGACTTCAATTTTTTTCTTTGTCCACAGTTATTTTGTTGAAAGTTTGGGAGTGTGGTTAGGGCCTATGAGAATGTTGCAGTGTCCATTATTTGCCTGGAGTTTTTTAATGGGGGGGGGGTCACATACTGTATAAGCACATTGTTAATGCTACGTCTTTGCTTTTTGTTTTCCCTTTATCTGGAATTACTGTGGGGTGGGGAGGGGTGAGAATTCCGCAGAATGTATTGATATCTTAATGCATACTACTGCAAACACTGCTCTGCTATCTAAGTTTATACTAATGTTTTAAACTATCCATGCTGTTATGCCTTCTTCTGCAGTTATTTTTGGCTGTCTGAATTATGTTGACAGTTTAGGAGGTTGTTGGGACCTGCGAGAATGTGCACAATTTCCTGATTTTTTTTTTTGGCCTGTTCTGTCTCACAAAATGACTGCATAGCACAATGCGAAGGGCTGAGGCTACTAGCAAAAGTGGACTTAATGTTTCATATCCTCCACGTAATACATGGAACATTCCCTGGCTTTATGCTTTTGTACACAGATCCTGTGCTAAGGGGGGTGTAGGAATGTCTCCCGATGTGTGTGCCACTTCTACATCCCTCACAAATGAGGTTTTCTTGTAAATACATGATTTTACTCCTTTGTTCAATGAATGATTTTGGTTTGTTCAAGTGTGCCAAGAGATTGAGAGGTAGTGGGCAGGTGTAGTTTTTTTTTTGCACCATAACATTTCTCTTGTTTTATAGTTTGGTGTGCTCCCTTTCAAACTTGTGCCTCTCCTAGTCATTACTTCTTTCAGACTTTAGTCTGTTCCGGAGAGCTTGTAATATCAATATTTTACGTTGTTTGGGGCCTCTTCACATGTTTGGGGGGATGAAAGGGGAAGAATTGTATATATAAAGCTCATGTTCACCTCTAGTGTTAGGTATTTAACATAAAACTAACTTGGGCCTTTTTCATTACTTTTTTGTGCCTACTGGTTAATCATTCTTCAGTCTTTCTGCCTGCGGTGCAGTATTGACTGATGTCAATGCAAGTCATTATGCAATATATATTTTGTAATGCACTTCAATTGTACCTATTGCCTACGTTAGTTTTTCACTACTGGTTTCTGTTACTCAGCAGTTCTTCAGCCTACGGTACAATACTGCATACTGTATAGCTTGTTTATGAACAGCATTCAGTATTAGGTTGCTCATTTTTTTGTGCCTGCAGTCATAGTGACGTGACTTTGGAACTTAATCCAGTTTTCTGGTTTATATGGCTGCACTGCACTTTTTTTGCCAACTGGTCCTTGTTTCTCTTCAGTTCTGCCTACAGTGTAATACCATCCTTAGAATGTGTTTGGAATGTTAATGCTTGTTATTATGCAGTCTGGGTAGGTCAAACAAAGTTGCATAGCATGTACCTGATGTGTAGTGCTTTTTACTAACAGTATGACAAAAGGACTCTGTGTCTGCGTGTGTAGTAATTCTGCTTTACTTCTATTCCCAGTTAAAGATGAAGTGTTCACATTTGTCAGGAGCAGCAAAAAGAAAGATTCAGCAGCAGAGGAATGAGGATGCAAAGAGACAGGGTTCCATTGTGAAATTTTGCTGTAGGTCATCGGAGAGGGGAGATTCAGGAAAATGTCTGCCTTCAGGACAACACAATGGTTCTGTATTACATTCTGACCACTGTCAGGCCAGCATCCTTCCAATAGAAAGTGACCACTCTCTTGCAGCTACACCACAGGCTACCTTCTGTGGACCTACAGTCGTTACCATGGGTGAGCATGTCAGCAAATGCCGATTCAAATGTAGAGGTGTTGCCTGGATCACCAGACTTTAATATAGAAGGAGCCCATACTTCCAATGTGACAGATGTGGTCTATGACTTGCAGGGAGTGTCAGGTATATCTTTTGAGGCTCTAGAAACCTGGCCAGACTTGATAAGGGATGGGGTTATGGTAGCTGTCATTCAGTAAGGATCTGTGCAAGTGGTGTTGCCACAGTTTCCAATCAATGAGCAGAAAAGAAGATTTACATCGGAGAACTATTTCCATGTGCTGCCTAATGGAGGGAGAGCAAAACGCACTTGGCTGACATATTCAGCCTCAAAGGAAGCACTGTTTTGCTTTGCATCCAAATTGTTTGGACATTCTAACCATCTTCTCAGGTAAGGTGGTTACAGAGCATGGAGAGAGACGTCCAAAGCTTTACACAGCCATGACCGAGCATCAGAGCATACAGCATACATGCTGAAGTGGAAGGAACTGGACAATAGAATGAAGAGTAGACAAACTATGGATGATAAGAGAAAAGCAGTGGTTGAAAAGGAGATAAGTTACTAGCATGGTGTGTTAGAATGCATTATTGCTATTGTCCAATATTTGGCGTAATGGAATATGGCATTCTGTGGTACAAGTGATGCCCTGGACACCTATGGCAATGGCAATTTCTTAAGCCAAGTGCAAATTTTGTCTCAGTTTGATTCTGTCATGGCTGAACATTTGCATCGTATTCGGAATAAAGAGGTAACAGATCACTATCTTGGGAAGGACATACAGAATGAAGTTATCCAGCTGATTGCAAATGCTATTTTAAGGACCATTGTAGGGAAGGTGACGGACACTAGGTACTTTTTCATGATTTTTGATTGCACGCCAGACATCAGCAATTAAGAGCATATGTGGATATTTCAAGGACTGCAGCCACAGTTGAGGAACATTTTCTGGGATTTGTGCCTGTGAATGGTACACCTGGGGCAGGACTTACAGCAGCTCTTCTTCAGATTCTTCAGAATCATCAACTGGACATTAATGACTGTCGAGGACAAGGATACAACAATGGCAGCAACATGAAGGGGAAATGAGCTGGAGTGCAGGCCCAGATAAAACAGATGAATTCAAGGGCTTTTTATGTGCTGTGTGCCTGCCATAATTTAAATCTTATAGTTAGTTATGGAGCACATTCATCAGTACAGGCAGTGTCATTCTTTGGATGTCTGCAGAACATATATGTACTTTGTTCAGCATCAACAAGTCGATGGCAGATCTTGAAACGGCACACAAATGTCAATGTGAAGCCATTGTCAGAGACTCACTGGGAATGCAGGATAGACTCTGGCAAGGCAGTAAGATTTCAGTTGAAGGGAGTCATTGAAGCATTACAGAAGAAAGGTCAAGCAGTATGTACAAATGATGCTGCAACATATCAACAAGCAAGGGGACTCTGCTCAGAACTTATGTCATACCAGTTCATTGCATGTTTCATGGTTTGGTATGATGTGCTGACAGAGGTAAATCGTACAAAGTTCTGCAGAGTCCATCTCTTGATATTTCAACTTGTGTCAAAGTGCTGGCATCAACTATGGACCTTCTGTAGAATTACAGAGAGACAGGATTTCAACATGCCATGGGTGAAGCCTCCAAGATAGTGGAAAAACTGGATGTTGGCACCCCATTTCAAGAAAGGATGCAGAGGAAAGTAAAGCAGTTCTTTGACTATGAAGGAGAAGATGAGACTGTACAGGATCCAGCAGTAACACTACATGTAGAGTTCTTCAATGTAGTGCTGGACACAACACTCCAATCATTTACTGACCGGACTGAGCAGCTTTCAAAGTCTGATAAGGCCTTTGGATTTTTATCAAATATTAAAGCCTTGAGTGATGCTGCAGAAGACACATTACTCCAACACTGGAATGCTCTGAAAGAACAACTGATTGACAGGATAAGTGTCCACTGTGACACTGATGACTCTGACCTTGGACACAAACTGAAAAACCATTCTCAAATGATTGATAATGAATCATCACCAATGATTATGTTAAATTTCCTCATTCATAACCACTTACAAGACATATATATAACTACTTATGTTTCACTGCGCATTTATTTGACTGCACCCATTACAGTGGCTACTGCAGAATGCAGCTTTTTTAAGCTGAAACTCAAAGACATACCTGCGCTCATCAATGAGTCAGGAGAGACTTTCAGGCTTAGCTGTGTTCTTATTTGAGCATGAAGTGGGACAGGGTGTATCACATGGCAGCCTCACTGAAGACTTTGTCCAGAAGAAAATTCGTAAGATCCCAGTAAAACTGTAGGTATGTTCTCATATTTCCTTTCCAGCAGTGGGGGCTGTTGACTTCAAATTAAAGGGGGGCTGCAGGAGACAGCTGAATGGGTTGGGCCAATGGGAAGGGGTGTGACCAACTTGAAAGGGGTGGAGCTATGCTCAAAACCACAACAACTGGAACTTTAATTAAATATGCTGCCCTGGGTGCCAAACCGTCATTACAAGAGTCCAATCAAGACAAAATGAAGTATGGAAGAAAAAAATATTTTAATGCATTGGCTACATGACAGCTTACTTAATATCTAGATGGAAACACAAAGGTTGTGAGGCATGAAAAAATAAATTACTTTTTAAATACATTACTGGAATGCCAGTCAAAATCAAGTATTAAAAAAAAAACAAGCAGCACTAAACCAAACTACTTCTCCTTGCACTGCAGTTCTAATTATAATTTATATTCAGCTTTATAAAATTACCAAATAACATGCTAAAACTAGCAATCTCTGTGATGTCCCCACTTGTAATTTTTTTTCTAATCCAAAAAAGACCTGCTGCCTGACAACTATCTACTTGTTTCATGGGGAAGACATGGTCAAAGTAAAAAATGAACAGCAAACAGGAAACAAGCTCAAGATAAATTGCTTAAAGGATTACTGCACAGGTTATGGACCACACATGATAGATTGGCATTCTGTTTAGTTTATGGGTAAAGCCTGCAAAGATGACTGCAAGTCTCCAACAAATGTAATGAGCTTCTGAAAATACTGTAATCCTGTCCTTTATTACAAATACTGGCATATGCATTTCAATACCCAAGGTTTATAGGTTATCTAGTTATGTAAATATTCTCTGTATGGCAACAACAAAAAAGGCTTTCAGTGTTGGCAATTCTTTAACAGTATGCTTATTAAAGCTTCCTTGCATTTTACAATTTCTGACAAGCTTACCTGATGGTAATTAAAGCATTGCTACTTAAACACAGAGAAACAGGGCTCTGAGACACCATGCATTTTCTGAATAATAAGAAGCATAAATCAACAGTATAAAAATATGACAGAAAAACAGAACATTATGCAAATTCAAGGACAGATGAAAAGCCACTGCCGTACTTGTGTCTAACTTGGATGGGGGAATCGTCTGCACACTTACACTGCATAACTGCTCCTTGCCTTGCTTGGACACATCAATAGTCACTACATGCGGGAGTGGGGTGCAACAAGTATGTCACAAATTGAAATGTCTCTGGCTGACGGTAATGGCTCTGACACTCCTACTTCTCAACCTCAGAACAAGAAATCTGGACAAAGCCCTACACAGAAGTGGGACACAGGCCCAAAAATAAAGACAATTTTTAAATATTGCTCTTATAAACTTAGAAAGATAACAGAATAGTAGTAGGTCTTGCATTAATATGAATTTTCTGAAGGATATGAACTCTGAAACTCAAATGTCTGCCATTATTTTCTAACTTCAGTCTTTAATGATTTGCCACTAATTTGCCAGAAAACTACAATTTTATGAAAAAATGAACTAAAAAATGTGATGCAAAAATATAAAATTGCCACACAATGCAGCTGTCAAAGAAGGGACACATTTTTAATATTAGTACTGTTAACTTGAGGAGCTGACAACATTAGAGAATCTACATGCATTTCTGAAATAAAAGTAATCTATAACTCTAATCATTACAGTTATTTATAATTGTAAACCCTCAACGTTTTCTTCCAAAATTTTTATTTTGTGGAGGGATTATTAGGGGGAGAGCAACATTTTGAGCCAAAATTGGGGACAGTTGAGAGGTTTAGATATTCCTAATTCTATAAAGCGATTTATTTGGACGTACCTCTCAACCTCTTAATGCAGGAAATCTGGACAAAGCCAAATATATTTGGGGAACATGCAAACAGTACTAAAAATTGCTCTTGTATAAACTTATGACAGTTAATAGAATAACAGGTCTTGCTTTAGCATGCATTTTTCTGAAGGTTATGATGTCTGAAAATTAATGTTTGTCATTTTTTACGAGGAACAAACCAAAAATAAGAAGCAAAAATCTATTCATTCTGCAAAAATCTGGACAGCTGAGAGGTATAGTTCAGCCAGGGCTGTCTTTGAGTTTGCTGCCCTCCCCCCCCACAAAATCATGGTCGAATGGAGCTTCCCCCCTGCAGCCATTCCAATGTCCCATTCCTTGGTTATTTCACCCCATTTACCATAAACACTGTAATGTGCATACTGCTTTACTTCTGCAATGATGTGGATTTCATTTGAAAGTTTTATTTTACATTTTACAACACAAACACTTAATAGATATCTGCTACACAAAAACTGTCCAATTCAGAACATTTCCATTATAAAAGTCTACTCAAACTTCTACAGTCCACTAGTAACAATAAATATGCAGAATCGCTGAAGTAGTAAAAGTCAGCTAAATAATTCCACATTAAAGAAATCTGTAACTAATGAAGTGGTTGCTGCTAGCAAACAACTTGTATATTTCATTGTTTCATCTCCAAATAAAGTGCCTGTTGCCCTTGAGGAATAAATTGCCTATGTTGCATTAAAAAATAAGCTAGTAATATTGCAATAGGGAATGGATGATAACAGGTTCATTGTTACTAGGTATCTTTGCCAAAAAGGACTACAGCATCCACCCCCCTTTACAACACAGTACATTATCAGCAATCCATCTACCTACTGTGGGAGTAGACCCCACAGCCGTCTGCATCACAAGCAAGTACACTACCTGTTGTGCTATTAACAATACAAGCAGACTCAGCATAAGCAGCACTAAACTTTAGTTCCCCTGCAGCTCTCAGCTCCTTGTAAAATCTACTAGACAATCAGCTGTATCTCTGAACTTTGCAGCACAAGAAATCTGGAAAAAGCCAACATTTATTGGAGGGGGGGGGCAAAAGCCCAAAAACCAGGAACTCATTTTAAACATTGCTTGTATAACATTGGAAAGTTGCTAGAATAGAATGTCGTGTTACCACCATACATTTTATTACCAAGTCTGAACCCAAAACCCTGTACAAAACAGTCAGAGCAACATACCACTAAGCCAAAGCAGCTGTTTTGCAAAAGAGTGGAAGACTGAAACTTAAATAGTTGCCATTTAGTGGATTCAGTTCTCACCATAGCTCTCAACCTCTTAGCAAAAGACACATGGACAAAGCCAGTGATGGGGTTATACAGCCCCCAGACATATTCAGTGAATTCAGCTCTCGCCATAGCTCCCGACCTTAGCACAAAAAAATCTGGACGAAGCCAATAATGGGGGAATGCAATCCAAAAAAAATAGGGACAAATTTCAAATATCCAATCTTATAAGCTTAGAAGATTGCTAGAATAAAAGGTTTTGTGTTACCATGTACTTTCTGAAGAATATGAAGTCTGAAATTCAAATGCCTGTTATTTTTATTTAACATTTGTTAACCAGGAAAGACTGAATTGGAACAAAGGCAATTTTCTGCAGAGCAGGGAGAAACACCCCAGACATGCAGACTCCACACAGAAGGCACCCCAGCCAAGAATCAAACCAGAGAACCTGTAGCTGTCAAGCAACAATGCTACCAGTGCACCACTGCACTACTAATTTTGCAAGTAAAAACACAGAAATCACAGATTTTATGAGGAACAGAATAAATATAAGGCAAAAATCTGTAGCTTGTTAACAAATGGTGGTGGGTAGGGAAAGGAGGCCCTTGCCACCTGCACTTAAGGTACAGGGTTCAAGCCTGAGTATTTTCTACCCACCACCATGTCTTTCTGGTTTCTCTAGCCACCAGCATATAGTTACTGGGGCTGGTTTTACACACATCCTTGGAACTCCTTCTGCACTTGCCTGCTTTAGGTGCACTTCTATTATTGTTTTCACCTCTAACAACAGCTGTTTAGAGCCAAGCTACCTTGGAGAAAAAAAAGCAGAGGACATTTTAGCTGTTGCTTCTCTTATTTGTATTAGTTTTATTTATATTTTATTTTATTTTTCCTTTCACCAACTGCAGCTTTTTTAAGGACTTGTGGTTAATGATGGAAAAAGAAATGGTGAGAACAGTAAAAGATTGCAGTCTTGATGCATGGGTTTTGTACCAGACTAGGTGCTCTTGTTTTTACCAGTGGCCATCAGATTCTCCCTATGGAGCATCAAGTGACAGAATTCTCGTCATATGCTATCTGCTTTGAAAATTTAGTAACATTAACATTAAAGTCTTTTTAAAATGCACCTAAGCTTAATTATATCCTTATAAAAATATTATAGGGTACTTATAGATTATCTACATATGTATGCCCCAAACAGCCACCTGTGTTTAGTTTACTACCTCCTCATCTAAATGCCAGAGGTGAATAAGCCTGGGATTTTTGAAAAAGAGTCAAGCCAGAGCCAAATTAAGGGTTTGACTTGACATTTAGAGCCAATTAAGCACCAAGCTAGAGCTCAGAGTGGAGGAAGTAAAAGTGAAGCACTACCACCTGCCTCCTCCCAAAAAACAGCTACAGACTATAAAGAAAGTAAAACATTAATCACATATTTTAACTTGTTCCTCAGAGACATAAGCACTGCCCCTTTTCCCCAACATACCATATGTTGGTGTTCAACAAATGCCTGTGTTCTTCACACAGTCTACCATCACCCAAGATAGTCACGTACTCAGTAACACCGATATCATCTTGTGGAAAAGATGGCCTAGCCAATTGCAATCACTTAGCTCAATATGCAGCAACAAAGCCTAAAATGGTGCTTTTATATACTTGTTAGCTTCTACAATAACAGGCTTTGCATTGCCATGCATTTTCTGAAGAATATGAAGTCCGAAACTCAAAACGTGTCATTATTTAGTGACTGTAACATCAGGGGTAGTCAGTTGGTATGGAACACTCATTAATCTATTCCAATTCTGTTTTCATACACATGTGGATGTTCCCCCACCCAAAGCAAGGCAAATCAATTGCTATTTCAGTATCTTTTGTCTTTCATGCTCAGATTACCGACCTCTCCATCACAGAAGTAATGGCCACAAGACTCAGTTCTCTCACTAAACCTCCAATCACTGTAACAAATTATTTAAAAAATTAATACCTCAATTATCTGCAGAGCTCTCAACCTTCACTCTTAACAGTGTGGAACACTACCTCCCATAACAGCAGAAAATAGGTAAATGGAGAACACTTCCAATAACTTCATCTAAAATACTGTATGCATGTTTAAAATACATGCCTATTGCTCCAAATAATAAAATAACACACGCACACACACACACACACACACACACACACACACACACACACACACACACACACATACACACACACACACCAGTACCTTACTATGGTAACTGCTCCGATAAATCCACTTCTTCTGCTCGTGCTCCGGTTGTAAATCCACTTCTTTTGCCTGCCCGCGAATGTACCTCACTAACACTTCTCTCTTCCCGATGCCCGCGTATGCTTCCTCCAGATGTCTGCTCACTAAATCTTCCCTGTAGCTCCAGCCTGCGGGTGATGCAGTCCGATGTCCTTCTGTGCGCAGTCGTCGTCAGACTCGTCACTCGCACAGACTTCTGGGTTGCAGGGTACAGATGGCTTTCTTCCTTATCCGGACTGTCTAACAGGCAGTCTGAATAAGGAAGAAAGCCATCTGTGCCCTGCAACCCAGAAGTCTGTGCGGGGAGTTCGGGTCTCGTTTCCTTCTTTTTTTTCTTTTTTTTTTTTTACTGTATTGATTTTATGTTTGTGGTTTTGTTTTCATTTCTTTTCACAGCCGGGAGGGCTGCAGTCCTGCAGTCCTATTACACGAGCTGCCCCTGCTTTCCAGTAATCTTTTATAATGCTGTCAGGCAGTAAATTTCAGGTAGCACATTAGTGTGGCTTGTATGCTGTGTATTCACTTTTTTTTTTTACTTACTCCAACAGGTAGGACCATGAGGATGGAACTAGCAGGATGTTAGGCAAAGGTAGCTAGGAGTGGCAGGACTCTTCTGGAGTGGCAGGACTCATGGGGAGTGGCAGGGGAGTGGCAGGACTCGTGGGGAGTGGCAGGACTCATCAGGAGACTTGGACAGTTGGGAGCGGTAGGACTCATCGGGGGGCTAGGACAGAAGTGCAGGAAGAAAAGACAAGTGGCAGCAGTCAGAAGCTGAAGAGGTAAATGTACATGAAAGACAAATGACACTCTGGTCTTCACCTTTTTTCTCTCTGGGTTTGAGTCTGCCTGCCTCAGGCTCAGTAATCCCCATGACTCTCTTGTTCGTTTCTTTGGGTTTGAGTCTGTCTGCCTCAGGCTCAGTAGTCCCAATAGCTCTCTTGTGTGTTTATTTGGGTTTGAGTCTGCCTCAGACTCTGTAATCCCCATAGCTTTCCCTTGTATGTTGTGTGTCTATAATCATTTTTGTGTCCCATAGCTGTGTAGTGTACATCTGCAGTGTGACTGTTCTGCATGTCAGTAATTGCCTTGAGTGATGTCAGTTTATCTAATGTTGCTTGTTTCAGTCTTGCTGTCATTGCCTTGTGTTTGGGATTGGTGTCTCAGTTCTGTTTTGTGGTAGTGCTCACTTAATCTTGTGTGAGTTTGTATTCAGTCTTGCAGTAGATTTGTCCTGGTCTTGTCTCTGTACTGTGGGGGTGGGTACCTCTGTCCTGTGTCTGTGTGGGTGTTAATGTTCAGTCTTGTTGTAGTGCAGTCTTTATCATGTGTGGGTGTCTGTCCTGTGTGCAAGAGTCTGTGTAGCTGTCTGTCTTGTCTCTGTTCAGTCTTGCTATAATGCTGTCTTTATCATGTGTGGGTATCTGTCCTGTGTGCAAGAGTCTCTGTTTTAGTGTGCTTCTGACCTAAGTGAGGGGGTCTGTGTGGGTGTCTGTTCAGCCTTGCTGTATTGCTGTCTTTGCGTGGGAGTCTTTGTGTGGGAGTCTTTGTGTTTTTGTGTGGGAGTCAGTGTGGGGGTCTTTGTGTACCTCTGTGGGACTGGCTTCCTTGATGCGGTACAGAGGCTTGCCATAATCTAAATACATTGCTACTATATGCCATTCGTAGCTCTCAATCTCATGGCACAAAATCTGGACAAAGCCAAAGATAATGGAGTTACAGCCCCAAAGATCTGGGCAAATTTTAAATACCACTCTTATAAATTGAAAAAGTTACTAGAATAAAAGGTGTTACCATGCATGTTCTGAAATTAAACAGAAATACCTGTCATTTAATGAATTCAGTCATCAATGATTTGCCACAAAAAAATCCAGAAAACTACAAATTGTGAGGAACAGACCAAGCATGAGTCACATCTGGACATTCTGTGAAAATCTGGGCAGTTGAGTATGCAGTCAGTGTCTGCACCTGTAAGTGGCTACCTTGTTGTGGTACAGGGGTTTGTCCTTAATGTAACATTGGTACTAAATGCCAGTCAGTGTAATTTACCTGTGAGTTGCTACTTTGCTGTGGTACAGGGGGTTGTCATAATGTAACATTTATGCTAAATGACAGTCTGTACATGCACCTGTGAGTTGCTACCTTGCTGTGGTACAGGGGTTTGTCATAACGTAACACTGGCACTAAATGCCAATCGGTGTGTGTACCTGTGAGTAGCTACCTTGCTGTGGTACAGGGGTTTATCATAATGTAACACTGGTACTAAATGCCAGTCAGTGTGTGTACCTGTGAGTTGCTCCCTTACTGTGGTACAGGGGTTTATTGTGATGTAACATTGGTACTAAATGACAGTGTCTACAAGCACCTGTGAGTCGCTACCTTGCTGTGATATAGGTGTTTATTGGAATGTAACATTGGTACTAAATGCCAGTCAGTGTGTGTACCTGTGAGTCGCTACCTTGGTGTGGTACAGGGGTTTGTCATACTGTAACATTGGCACTAAATGCCAGTCATTGTGTTTACCTGTGAGTAGCTACCTTGCTGTGGTACAGGGGTTTATCGTAATGTAACACTGGCACTAAATGCCAGTCAGTGTGTGTGTGTACCTGTGAGTTGCTACCTTGCTGTGGTACAGGGGTTTACCATAATGTAACATTGGCACTAAATGCCAGTGTGTGTGTACCTGTGAATAGCTATCTTGCTGTGGTACAGGGGTTTGTCGTAATGTAACATTGGTACTAAATGCCAGTGTGTACCTTGTCACATCAATTCTTAATAATCTGAATGTAGTGACACTATAGTGGTTAAATGGTATTTATGGAAATGGGCTTGACAGGGAAGGAGGTGTGATGGCAATGTGGTTACACTTGATATTCTCCTGAGTAGGGCCTCCAACGTGAACTTTGCTGGGGGTCCTCAAAATGCTAGAATTGGCCCTGATAATTTGCCATGGTCAATGAATATACAAGACTTTCAGTTTAAAGTACATGAGTTTCTGAAGATTTTCTCAAGCACTAAACAACAATCTCCAACTTATTCTTGCTTAAAATGTCATTGCTCTTAGATAAAAACAAAGTAAAATAAAATAATTCTACTAGCTTAACAAGCAGTAAGCAAGACTGGTTGTCTAAAATCTTGTGTCATCTTAAACTTTTTTACTGGTGGTTAAAAGGATATTACAATTCCTGCTTATTTATAACACTTAACTGGTGAGTCACGTACATTTTGTGGAGCAGTTCATTCCCCTGTGTTAATGCCAGTGCAATGGAATAAACCCGACCTACTACCAGACACTGATGCACAATTTACCTCAGTATTTGGATAACAATTTACAGATCTTTGTGATGCTAGCTCACTTCTGTTTAGCTCTGTCCTAGAATGCAAAATGTACTTTCACAAGTAATGTTTCCTTCTGTACTGAGCAATAAAGTCAAAGGGATGACATTATATCTTAAAAAATGTAACCTTAATAATGGTTCTGCCATGTGCTTAACACAAGATGACACATTACTAACTGCCTACAAAACCTTACAAGCAGCCCATGATCTCAAAAGCAAAAACATCAATACCTAACCAGTTTGTTTTATTCCCATCACAAACTGTGTCTACAAGTGTTCAAGCTCCCAGCTTACAAAGATTGCTATCTTGATGGCAGGCACGTGGGCATCTTGTACTACATACTAGCTACCACTCACAGCCAAACTTGATTACATGTTAGGGTGAGGTGCAGTAGTAATGAGGAGAGTAGTGCTGCAGCACCTCAACCAAACATAGTAGCTAAGTTCAAGCAAGGTAATTAGGACAGCAGTGGGAGGAGGTGGGAGTGCAGGCAAAATGTTCAGGAGTGATTGGGAAGAGGATTTAGGTTTAGACAGTGAGGGAAGTTTAAGGGTTAGGAAGTATTGGAGTTCAGGGTTAGGAAGTAGGAGGATAATTAAACATTTAGGGAGAGGGATTGGAGTTTGGGGTTTAGAGAGTGATTGCTCTTTAAACCTAGTCTCCAGTCATGAACTTTGGGGTTAGAGAGTGAGATGGGGAGTGATACGGTTAGGGTTTAGAACCGGGTTGGAGTTTTAAGGTTAGAGTTAGGGCCCTGGTAGAAATATACAGTTCAATAGGATTGGTTCATAGATTATAGGCAAGTACTAGCTGCCACTGTGAGACATTTTTTAGCCTGGCCAATGTCATTAAAACATGAGAATCAAACCCTGTACCTTGTGTCTGAGAGATAAAAATGAAGCCAACCCCCAAACTTCAGGTTGGGTGGTGAGAGAGATATGTAATTAGGTAGAATTGAGCTAGTGGGAGTTAGGACACTTGTAGTAGACCCTCCCACCCAACTCACAAACTATGCATTCATTCTCAGCTTTTACCTCTTTGCTATCACTAGCTTTCATCTACCTGTCCCAAGCATTCTTAATGTTTCAAATCTGTTTATAGTATAGCCAACCTTTTTCTAAATATTTTCCTTTCTACCCATTACACTATTATGTAAACAAACAGTGGTATCTGAGATATGCAGCTCATATGTCAGCAAGATAGGCATATCCAAATCTTCCAATTAATCTGTCTATATAGATAGAGTTAGTACTCAGAGCCTTGAAATAAGAATTCTATCATAAAATACAGCAGTTTCACAACACAGGTGAAAATGACTAGCAGCTATGTTTCCTGACTATATATACTCCTGCTTTAATGTGATGGTCAAAATAAGTTCCATTCTCCTAAAGTAAGTACTTACACAGTAAAAAATCTACTCGTCAAAACAAATATATATTTAACTATTTGCTATGATTACATCTATCCATACTTTCAGGCACTGATGACAGCTTGTACTCCCCCACATTAATCCAAATAATAATTGATATCTGAACCACAGACTTTTATTTCCTGTTCTGTATTTTCTGGTGAGGATGTAACAACAAATCAAAAACAATGAAGTAACCGTTTTCCTTCCATTTGAGTTTATATAGTGGAAAAGTAAAGCCTTCGAAATATCAAAACCTTGGCAATGAGCATCTGTGTATGTTGGCTGTAGTAAAAGCAAGTTCACCAGTGTACGTCTGATCTGTAAATAGCTTTGGCCAGAGAAGGATGGAACAGATGAAGAAAAAAAGAAAAAGGAAGCACTCTGCATTACAGTACTGATTCTCAAGAGCCAAACAGAAAGGAAAAAAAAATGCTATTTAAAGATGAGGTGGGAAGGGGAGGGGAGAGAGTAGCTTAACATGGAAATTTTAAAAGCTGACAACCAGGGCACAGTACTCCTGCTGATGGAGCAAATGTGATTTTGTTCTTCCATAGCAATAAATTTAGAAACTTTGCATAAATGTATCCATCAGAGCTATATTAGGGACTGCATTTTTGAAAGCTGTCAGGTGTAGAATTTTAAAAGACCTTTTCTTGAAAAGCATAGCATCCTGTTCTCCCAGCATCTCCTGATGTAATTAGCTACACTTTGATCTTAACACAGTCGAGTGTGCTAGTGATAATCAAGTGTGCTAGTGATAATGTTCACACAGCTCAGATTACAGGGCTTTGCCCCCCTTTAACTCTTCTCACTCTGATGCCTTAGTTTTTACTTGCTGTGTGTGAGATATACAACTGCATACCATGTACAACAAGACTTGTTTCCTAGCTCCATGAAGGATGGCGGTTTCTCTACTTCAGGTTGTATCATGGTCAGTGCCCCATTACTTAGGTTACTTGTGGTCACAGATTTCATAAGTATTCAAAGGAAAACTGAAGCAGAAATTAAATTTGCTTGTGCACTGCACGAGAAGAAGCAATTCAAACTGCATCCAGCAACTAGGGAATTGATTTAATTAAATGGAGAATGGTGAACAACACAGAACATAAACACATTAAAAATACATACGAACCAAATGCAGAGCAGCACAACAGTTGAGACGGGTCCCCACGTAGAAAATGTATAAAAAACTATATCAGTCACCATAGACGTGGTACCCTTGATGGCAATAAAACGTGATAAGAGAATTCTCTGATTAAAGTACTCCAAGTCTCTGTTGTCCAAAAGATATAACACGAAGCAACTGTTAATAATTCAAGAGCTCTTTATTAACAACGAGTGAGCGCTTTCGCCAAAAGGCTTCTTCTGACTCTTTATATATTACAAAAAATCTTTCCTGCTTAAAAAGCCCACCATCCACTTTCATTGGATACAACATCCCGATCAAGAACGGGATTTAAAGTAATATGCACTTCATATTCTACTTTAACTAGTAATGATCTACAGAATCTTTCTTTAACAAATACATATCCAAATACAATCTTATTAGATCAGTGACATGGCATAAAATGCATGTAGACAAAGTAGTCCAGTAGAGCAGAACATATAAAAACATTCATATTGCTCTTGCAGCATTCTTAGCAACCCTCACACTTTTCAAACTATTAAGAAATACAAATTCCTATAAAAATTCATAATGCAAGCATTTCCCAAAAACAAATAAACTAACTATATACATTTAAAAACAGTATATTATAACTTATTCAGGCCCTACAGATGTTTTATTAATCTGCATTTTGATAGTGCAAATAAATCAATAGCGTGGCGGAAAAATGCATATAAACTGAATAGTCCAGTAGAAACGGACATATAAGAACACTTCATCCTGCTCCTACAGCATATTTAACAACGCTCACGCTTCCCAAAATGTAAAAAATACACGTTCCTATGAAAAATCATAGAGAACTTTTTCAAGAACAAATAGATTAACTATGTATATTAAGAGATAATATGTTGTAAATTATTCAAGCCAAATAGGCATGAAATTAATCTGCAGTTTGATAGTGCACATAGTCATATTTAATAGTAAAGAAAACACGACTACCTAAACTAGCCTATAAGCATACAAAATCAAATATATATAGGCATATTGAACAATGTGTATACCAATTATCATTGTCTAGTTGACAGTTAACATATGTCTACATATACTATAACTTCTAAACAGATATATAATATCTAATAGTATATATGTGTTAAACATGATGAATGTGTGTACGAACACCTTATATACTCATAAATTGTGTTCGGATGCAGGCTGAAGATATCAAACTCTTGAATAATCGAATAAAATCATTAAAAAATACATATATATATATATATATATGAATATATATATATATATATATCAATAAAAATATTATTCACTCAAATAAAATTACTAAACATTAACTAGAAAAGAACCCATACTTCAGAGCGAAACATTTAGTCAGATTAAATAGGTATGTGTGTTACATAAGTATATATACAGGGTTATAAAATTCCAATGTTACTGATGGGGATATCCTACCAGCACATCTCTCAATGTCACAAAGTGATGCGTTGATACTCGTATTCAATGTTTTTTCCTACACAACCTCCTACTCTTTAGGAAGGGTTTAATTTGTACCTTGTCATTTAGACCAGGGGGTGTGTCCGATAAACAGAACCTTGGAGAATGAGACTAGGTGGATTATTAGATGGAGATCGGACACACCCCCTGGTCTAAATGACAAGGTACAAATTAAACCCTTCCTAAAGAGTAGTTTAGTAATTTTATTTGAGTGAATAATATTTTTATTGAGATATATATATATATATATATTCATATATATATATATATATGTATTTTTTAATGATTTTATTCGATTATTCAAGAGTTTGATATCTTCAGCCTGCATCCGAACACAATTTATGAGTATATAAGGTGTTCGTACACACATTCATCATGTTTAACAGATATATACTATTAGATATTATATATCTGTTTAGAAGTTATAGTATATGTAGACATATGTTAACTGTCAACTAGACAATGATAATTGGTATACACATTGTTCAATATGCCTATATATATTTGATTTTGTATGCTTATAGGCTAGTTTAGGTAGTCGTGTTTTCTTTACTATTAAATATGACTATGTGCACTATCAAACTGCAGATTAATTTCATGCCTATTTGGCTTGAATAATTTACAACATATTATCTCTTAATATACATAGTTAATCTATTTGTTCTTGAAAAAGTTCTCTATGATTTTTCATAGGAACGTGTATTTTTTACATTTTGGGAAGCGTGAGCGTTGTTAAATATGCTGTAGGAGCAGGATGAAGTGTTCTTATATGTCCGTTTCTACTGGACTATTCAGTTTATATGCATTTTTCCGCTACGTTATTGATTTATTTGCACTATCAAAATGCAGATTAATAAAACATCTGTAGGGCCTGAATAAGTTATAATATACTGTTTTTAAATGTATATAGTTAGTTTATTTGTTTTTGGGAAATGCTTGCATTATGAATTTTTATAGGAATTTGTATTTCTTAATAGTTTGAAAAGTGTGAGGGTTGCTAAGAATGCTGCAAGAGCAATATGAATGTTTTTATATGTTCTGCTCTACTGGACTACTTTGTCTACATGCATTTTATGCCATGTCACTGATCTAATAAGATTGTATTTGGATATGTATTTGTTAAAGAAAGATTCTGTAGATCATTACTAGTTAAAGTAGAATATGAAGTGCATATTACTTTAAATCCCGTTCTTGATCGGGATGTTGTATCCAATGAAAGTGGATGGTGGGCTTTTTAAGCAGGAAAGATTTTTTGTAATATATAAAGAGTCAGAAGAAGCCTTTTGGCGAAAGCGCTCACTCGTTGTTAATAAAGAGCTCTTGAATTATTAACAGTTGCTTCGTGTTATATCTTTTGGACAACAGAGACTTGGAGTACTTTAATCAGAGAATTCTCTTATCACGTTTTATTGCCATCAAGGGTACCACGTCTATGGTGACTGATATAGTACATTAAAAATACATGCACCAGAAAGCACACTGACAGGGTACTATACAAAGAACACATTAGACAGAAAGCTGGTCAAAGGTTCATGGATCTGCCACACTTGGAAAATTGTGCTGGTGCAAAGGATGTCTCTCAGATCATCTTCTTGCTGACTTGTACTGAGTTATATACAGCTATCCAGCTTAGTATTCACTCAGGTAAGCAATGCTACCTTAACTTGTTACAAAGTGTAACTATTAAAAAATGTTTCTTTTTCTGTGCCAGCTACATATATCATCCTGAAAGCATAGTGGTACGAGCATTATGTTCACATGCATCAGGATGACATTATTGGTACGTTGAGGCCAATAAGCATGGTGCTGCAGGCATACTACTTGGAGATTTTATGTTTCTATCAAGTAGTTGGATTAAGTATTAAATGAGAAAAAGAACAGACAGTGTTATATGCCCGGGAGCTGAAACCAGAAAATTACTGACATTTTTCAATAATCTGTCTAACATTAACAGTGCATACATGTGCATAGATAAGCAGCCACGCTCACACACACACACACACACACACACACACACACACACACACACACACACACACACACGCACAATGTTTCATTTTTGTCTGTGTGCTTGCCAGTTGTTGTTACAACATATGTTTGAGATACATGCTGGAATCTCATTATTTTTCAGATGTTGAGAATACACTGTGATGTTTGTCTACATGGAGTACGAATGATGTGCAAACAAGAACAGCCACCTGGACAAAAACAGGTAATATTAATTTTGTTTTTATAATTAGCTGTCAATGTGTTAAATACTGAACAGCATTTTAACAGCATTAGGAGGTCTCCTACTTATGAAAATATATGTCATGTGTAGGTTCATTCCCAGTCATGAACCGTGTCTTATCCATAAATCTGTTGACAAGGTACTAGTGCATTGTTCCAGATGCATACTATGTAAGTGAAATGGCTAGCAGCTTGAAACTGTGACAAATGGTAGGATACTGGAGTTAGAATTTCAAAGATAACAGACAAAGATAATGTGATGAAAGCAGACAACCTAATAGACTTGGAAACTACAAAATAGTCACTAAACAGAGGGAAAAGGGACATGTATGAAAACTGATAAATGGGAGAATGAATATTTTCTTTCCAAAGTTTTTATCCTTGAAAGTCAAAAGATAAATGTAATGTATTCTTCCAGATAATGTCTGCATGCTAAAGCAATCAGCAGCTTCAGCTGGGATGTTGAGAAGCGCAGGAATTTAATTGATATGGGTATAGCAGAAATGTTCAGGACAACAAATAAGGTAAAAAATAGAAGGAAACTGTACAGCAAGTAGGAGACCAAAAGTACAGTTCTCTTCCTGTTGAGATGCATTGTAAAAAAGACTGAAAATCCAAAATGCTGGCATTTAGCACAGCCTATGGATGGGACTCTGAGCAAAATGAGGATGCTTGAATAACATGAATGGGATAAACAAATCGCAATCGTTCTGTTGCAATGCTTACTCATTGAGTTCAGAGTAACATGACAAAAAGTAGTATCTGACAACAGTGGTTCAAAACTGTTGCATCAACTCAATTTAAAATGCATCTGTATTGGAGATACTCAGTGCAATAAGGGCAATTTACATGAGTTTCAACTTTTTGCTTTAACTAACATACTTGAAATCAGCTGTGGTATATAGCAAACCCTTAAGGACCACATCCTTCTGCCTTAGTAACCAAATTCCATGCCTTTTGCAGCATATCTCTCTGCCTTATTCATCATTTCCCTTACTTATGTGACCATACTCCTCTGCCTTATGCACCAAATCCATTAAACTATCTGCTGCATTCCTCACATTTACACATCACATCCACATTTGTGTAGAACTTAAGGAATATTTTTGCAGACTGAGACTCAAGGAATTCTTTCATGACACATAAATACAAAAAAACACACACAGTGTAAATCCAGAAAAAGGTACAAAAAACCCCAAAAAACTTCCACCTTCACTCCACCAAGTGGATGCAATGCGAAGGTGGATAGCTATACTGACTGTTTTAAACAAAGAATGAATCGATTCCTGAATGTAAGAAGACAGTCTCATAGGTGTGTACTAGGCTAATGACCCTGGGGCCTTTCAAGCCTAGCCATAGGATTACCCTGGCATAGTGCCACCTGACCTCAATTCCCAGTGCCTCTGTTGAGTAGAGCCACTGGAGTTATCCCCGGGGTGAATTTTCTGTTTCCCATCCACTCATCAAGATTTCTCTTGAAGAGGGTCAGCGAGGTGTTCTGCTTGACATGTATGGGAAGTCTGTTCCATAGCATGGGCAGTCTCTGGGTTCTGTTAATTGTAGTAAGGAGGGTGAGGTCTCTGGAGCGTGTGCTGTGGGGGGATTGGGATTTCTTTAGATGTAGCATTTCTAACAGAGCCTGGTCAGACATGGCTTTGTAAGTCAAGCAGAGATTGCCTCTAAGTAGGCAATATGAGACAGAGAATATGTTGGAGTTTTTTGAGTCTGTCCATATAGGACAAGTGTTTAAGGTGTAGGATCCTCTTTGTGAGGTACTTTTGCGGCCTCTCCAGTTGATGCAGGTGTCTAGTGAGGTACATGCCAAATGGGACGTTGTACTCAATGATTGGCCTAATGAAGGAGGAGTAGAGGGAGACAATGAGCTCTTTCTTCCTGGATGCAAAACCCTTAGTAATGAGATGTGCCACATAGAAGGACTTTCTGACCACAGTGGCAATGTGGTGATCAAAAGAGAGGTTGCTGTCAACCTGTATTCCCAGATCTCTTATAACTCCTTCTGTGTTCAGTGGACTACCATTTTAAATTTATTGTTTAAGCATTTTTCCAGTAGGCAATGAAACAAAATGCATGAACCGATAATGACAAAACTACCCAATTCAGAACATTTCCATCATAAAAGTCTAGCTCCACACACAATATAAAAGTCTAGCTCCACACACAATATATATATATATATATATATATATATATATATATATATATATATATAGATATATATATAAATAGAATGACAGTAGTGTAAGCCATAGGCATCTTGCACAGTTTCTCGCATTTATTTTCAATTTCAGGTTTTTTTGAGGGGGGGGGGGATAAAAGGCCAAAAACCAGGGACATGTTTTAAAACATATTTTTATTTATTTTATTTATTTTACATTTGTTGACCGGGCTAGTCTGGCTGGATACATGTCCATTTTCAGCAGAGGCCCGAGGAGAAAAGCTCCACTATATACTAGTAAATAACATAAAAAAACAGCACAGTAAGATACAAATTATATGCATCTAGAGAACAGTTCCTATGTAGCATAGTAACAGTACAGAAGCTTTTAACAAAAATATAAAATAAAGTGAGGATTCCTATTCTCATATTCTATGCAAAAGCAGGAGTAGAAACATTGAAAGAAAGTGAAAATAGTAAGTCACACAAGAGTTTGTACAATATTTACAGTATTAACAATTAGGATACATATTGTGTGTACAATATTTACAGTATTAACAATTAGGATACATATTGTGTGTACAATATTTACAGTATTAATTAGGATAAATATTGTGTGTACAATATTTACAGTATTAACAATTAGGATACATATTGTGTGTACAATATTTACAGTATTAACAATTAGGATACATATTGTGTGTACAATATTTACAGTATTAACAATTAGGATAAATATTGTGTGTACAATATTTACAGTATTAACAATTAGGATAAATATTGTGTGTACAATATTTACAGTATTAACAATTAGGATAAATATTGTGTGCACAATATTTACAGTAGTAACAATTAGGATAAATATTGTGTGTACAATATTTACAGTATTAACAATTATGATAAATATTGTGTGTACAATATTTACAGTATTAACAATTAGGATAAATATTTTGTGTACAATATTTACAGTATTAACAATTAGGATACATATTGTGTGTACAATATTTACAGTATTAACAATTAGGATAAATATTGTGTGTACAATATTTACAGGATTAACAATTAGGATAAATATTGTGTGTACAATATTTACAGTATTAACAATTAGGATAAATATTGTGTGTACAATATTTACAGTATTAACAATTAGGATAAATATTGTGTGTACAATATTTACAGTATTAACAATTATGATACATATTGTGTGTACAATATTTACAGTATTAACAATTAGGATACATATTGTGTGTACAATATTTACAGTATTAACAATTAGCATAAATATTGTGTGTACAATATTTACAGTATTAACAATTATGATAAATATTTTGTGTATAATATTTACAGTATTAACAATTAGGATAAATATTTTGTGTACAATATTTACAGTATTAACAATTAGGATAAATGTTTTGTGCCAGGGCACAAGTTTTAAGAAATAGATTTGCACAGCAGGGAGCAACATGTAGGTTTAAATAAGAGGAGAGATGACAGGTTGCAGTAGTGTAACAAGTAAAGAGAAAATGACGTTATAGGAAACGTAGTATCCAAGTGGATACTAGGTGAGCTATAGAGGAAGGGTAGTATTAGTGATAGAGATGAGTAGATGAGTAGTGGAGAGAACAGTAGAAAGAGTTGGATGCTGAGGTCAGTCAAGATTAGACAAGGGCATAGCCAGTTAGATTTGAAATAGTTCCTTAGTTGTTTCTTGGAAAGTTGTGATGAGCCTAAAGTAGTCAGTTCTGTAGGAAGTTTATTCCAGTATGAGCCAACAACATTTGTGAACAAGGAGTCACCAGATTTACTGTGTGATTTGAGAGTAGCTACTAGTAGTTTGTTAGCTGAGCGAAGGGAAGTAAGATTCCTGTAAGGGGCCACAAGGTTATTAAGTATTGGTGTATTAGTAGGGTAGTGGAGAATTTTATAGGTGATAACTAATTGACGTAGGAGAATAAGATTTTGAAGTTCAAGCCAGTCAAGCTTTTTGAGATTAACACAGTGATGGGTACAAAATGGGGAACCTGTGGCAAACCTGGCTATGCTATGGTAGGTTGTGACAAGTTTCTGAAGGTTAGATTTTGAAAGGTTGATAAAAGATGGAGAGGCATACAATAATGTAGAGATGAGATGAGTTTGGGCTAGAGACACCCTGCTGGTTGCTGTTAGAAAGGGCTTAAGTCTATAGAGGGCACCTATCTTTTTATTAACAGCTTTGATGGTTAGGTCAATGTGGCAATTAAAGTTTAGTTGATTATGTATTGTAAAGCCTAGTAGTTTAGTGGAACAATCAGGTGTAATGATTGTGCCATTGTCAGACACAATAGAAAAGGAGAAAGGGGCAGATTTAAGGGTTGGAGGGAAGAGTAATAGTTTGTTTTTTTTGGGATTGAGGAGGAGACAGATATGTTGGAACCATTTTTCTGCTGCCGTAAAGACTTTTTGGGTGGAAGAATGAAGTTTAGCTGGAGATACAGCAGAACAGATGAGAGTTGAATCATCTGCATACTGAATACATGTGGATGTTGGGAGTGAAATAGACAGGTTATTTATAAATATGGAGAAGAGAAGGGGACCTAAGATGGATCCCTGAGGGACACCGATAGTGACCGGGAGCTGAGAGGATAGATGGCTGGCCCAAAGCACTGCTTGTTTTCGATCTTTCAAATAAGAGTCAAACCAGTGCAATGCCAAAGAGTCGAGTGAGAGAGATTTCAAAGTGTCTAGAAGAAGTTGATGGTTCATCATATCAAAGGCTTTAGAGAGGTCAAGAAATAAAGCAGAGGAGAATAGGTTGTTATTGCGATTTTTGTTGATAATGTCTGTGAAGGAGAGAAGAGCAGTGGAAGTGCTATGGAAAGGTCTAAAACCATGTTGGGAGTCTGCAAGTAGGCTATTATGCAAAAGATGATGTAATAGTTGTTGATGTACACAGCGTTCCATAATTTTAGATAATGGTGATAGTAAGGCTATAGGACGGAAATTAGAAAGTTCATTAGTGTTTCCTCCTTTATGTAGAGAAGTGATATGGGAGACTTTCCAGAGGGAGGGAATAGTAGATTTGGTTATTGTTCTGTTAATTAAGATGGAGACTGGGTAGGCTAGTTCTGCTGCTGCTAGCTGCAGATATTCAGCTGGTAGTTGGTCGGCTGAAGGAGTGCATGGTTTAAGTTTTGAGAGTAACTTACGTATATAGGGTGTGGAGACTGTACTAAATTTTAGAGTGGGGGTGTTATTTTGAGGAGAGGTCTTTTGAAGGGAAGAGGGGGGAACCATGGTTTTTGCTAGAGAGGTGACTGTTTCAGAGAAGAAGTTGTTGAACATATTGGCTATTTTATTGGGAGGGGTCTGAGCTAAGTTAGCTGGAGTAGGTGTTTTGGTATTCCCTGGATGGAGCAGTTTATTGATTCCTGACCAGAATCTTTTGGGGTTAAGATTTTGATTTTGTTGATATTGAAGGTAATAATTCTTTTTATCGAGATGGGTGAGTTTTTTTGTAGTATTTCTAAGGTGTTTGAAGTTTTGATGGTCAGTTGGGTTTTTAGTAGTTCTCCATTTTGTCCATAGTTTATTCCTTAAAAGCATTGTTTGCTTGGTTTCTTTAGAAAGCCAAGGGGCAGCTTTGGATCCTGTTCTAATTAAGCGAGGGGGTGCATGATGGTCAAGAATTTGGAGGAATTTGTTGTTGAAATGGGTAACAGCTTCATCAAGTGGGAGGTGTTTTAGAGCTGACCAGTTACATTCTTTGAGTTCATTAAGGAAAATAGGAAGGTTAAAGTTTTTTTTGTTATGTATAGTACGATAGCTAGCCTGTTTGTGATTGTTATTTTTTTGTTTAGTGATGTAGGTAAGAAGATGGTCGCTGATGTTGTCTGGGAGTATTCCAGTTTTATATAAGAGGGGATTATTGTTGACTAATATCCAGTCCAAAATGGCTTGTTTATTGGTAGTTTTGTGAATCCTAGTTGGGGAGTTTATGGTTTGTCGAAAACTAAAGAGGTTGAGGTGATGGGTAGGTTTGGGGGATATGCAGGAGTTCCAATCAATATTAAAGTCTCCTAAGATTATGGTTTCCTGAGTAAAGCTGCAGGAGAGCCAGCTGAGAATGTTTTCAAGTATATTTAGGTTGTTGCCAGGAGGGATATAGGAACATATTATATATATGGCTTTGCTTTTATTTACTTGGAATTTGCTGCAGAGTATTTCAGCGTTGGCAGGGGAGGGAGGTAGGGAGTCAATTGAGGCCACCTGCAGTTCATATTAATAGAGTAAAGCAACTCCCCCACCCTTTTTGTTTAGACGATCCTGCCTTAAAATGCTATATCCAGGGGGAGTAATTTCATTGTCTTTGGTACCTGGTTTAAGCCAGGTTTCAGTAAGACAGAGGATATCAAATGTGTAGAGGTCAATTAAAGCATGGAGTTGTGTGATTTTATTGTTAATGCTATGAATGTTTAGGTGAGCTATAGAGAGAGAGTTAGAAGAGATAGGTGAACTCAAATTGTTAGTAGTTTGGTTAGAGAGGGTATGGAGGAGGGAATTATCTGGGCCAGGGTTGGAGTGAATGTCCCCGTGTAGCAGTAAGAGTGTCTGAGGGAGTGGAGATATTTTTGAGTTTTTAGAGGGTATTAGGTAGAACTTTCTAGTTGTGTGATACCTGTTATGGAGTACTCTGTGATAGTGAGGGGGAAAGTAAGGGCAGGATGACAGGAGGTTAATATAGGTTTGTTCAGTTTGAGGTAGGACAGAGTTTGTGTGTTTAGATAAATTAGGAGATTTGCTAAGGGTAAGGTACTCGTAGGAAGTAAGGGTATAGTATAAAAGAAGGAAGTAAAGGAGTGGCAGTAAGTAAAGTAGTTTAAAAGTCAAGGGCATATTGAGTTTGTTGAGCTTAGCAAGGTTTGAAATTAGTAGTACTAGGATGGTAGGGGATGGGTGTGGCAGTAAGACAGGAGTGGGGAGCTTGTAAGTGTGAACGAGGTAGGAAATATGATTGGAGGGGAGTAAGCAGGGGGTGTGGTTGAGCAAGGATAAGGCTAATGCTACTGGGGGTGTGTGGAATTTGGGGGTAGGGTAGGGGGAGCGGAGTGAGCCCGCAGGGCGAACGGAGCGGGAAGAGCCAAAGGAAGGAGAATGAGTAGGAAAACAATCAGTAGAGAGAGAGAGAGCAGAAGGTAAGTTGGCAAAGATGTGTAGTAGGTTAAGAGACTGACAGAGAAGTAGAGTTGTAGGCAGGCATATAGAAGAATGACAGTAGAAGAAGGTAATAGGTTTTGAGAGGGATAGAGATGGGGTGTTTGCTGAGTGGAAGAAACTGTGGATAGGTAGTCCTGGGAGAGATAGTGAGGGAGAGGGCAGAAGAAGAGGTGTGATGGAACTAAGTAGGTAAGATGAGGAGGAGAGTGGCAAAAGAGGCAGGGACAACAGGATGGTAGAGGAGCACCACCTAGTGGGCAGTCAGATTAAAGTAGCAAAGTTTCAGAATACAGTTAGGGGGAGGGAGCTATTGTGAGTCAGTAAAAGTAGAGAAGTATATTAGGGAGAGTAGGGTTATTTAAAAGACAACAGAAGGGGTGGATCGGGGGGGTTGGCTGCAGGCTAACCTGGCAGGGAAGCGCGCTGCGACCTACTAGTAATTATCTACTACTGTTAGTTATTACAAAAAGGTTAGGAATAACACATACTTTCAATGAAAGTTCCTTGCTTGGAGACAAATGGGAGTTTTAAATTGGTTTTAGAAAGTCCTTGATTGTGGATTCTTTAGTGTGGGCTTCCGGTAGGGAATGTTCAGAAAGGTAGAGCAGGATGGGCAGGAACACAAGTTTCAATGAAAGTTCCTTGCTTGGAGACAAATGGGAGTTTTAAATTGGTTTTAGAAAGTCCTTGATTGTGGATTCTTTAGTGTGGGCTTCCGGTAGGGAATGTTCAGAAAGGTAGAGCAGGATGGGCAGGAACACAAGTTTCAATGAAAGTTCCTTGCTTGGAGACAAATGGGAGTTTTAAATTTGTTTTAGAAAGTCCTTGATTGTGGATTCTTTAGTGTGGGCTTCCGGTAGGGAATGTTCAGAAAGGTAGAGCAGTATGGGCAGGAACACAAGTGTAGGATACAGCGAAACGCTGGAGCCATGGAAGCACAGCAGCCAGGGGGAGGTTAGTAGAATAAAGAGTAGAATAAATAGTAGAATAAAACATTGCTTGTATAATTTTGGAAAGTTGCTAGAATAAAAGGTTGTGTTACCACCATGCATTTCACTGCCAAGTCTTGAACCCAGGACCCTGTGCACTACAGTCAGAGCAGCATACCACTATGCCAAATCAGCAGTTTCCTGAAAGATAAGAAGTCTGAAACTTAAACGGCTATCATTTAATGAATTCAGTTCTCAACTCTCACCATAGCTCTCAACCTCTTACCACAAAAAACCTGGACAAAGCCAATAATGGGGAATGCAACCCCAAAATAGGGACACATTTAAAATACTGATCTTATAAACTTAGACAATTTTAGAATAAAAGGTTACCATTTATTTTTTAAAGAATATGAAGTCTGAAATTCAAATGCCTGTCATTATTTAGTGAATTCAATCCTTCAGTGATTTGTCACAGAAATCCTGAAAACCACAGATTTTATGAGGAACAGAACAAAAATATGAGGCATAAATCCACAAGTGGTGGTGGCTAGGGACTTTAGGCTCTTTTTGCCTGTACCCAAGGTACAGGGTTTGAGCCTGAGTACCTCTAGCCACCATGTGTATTCACCTGGGGCATTTACACACACACACACACACACACACACAGATACATATAATAACTAGACACAAGGCGTATGCATTAGTTAGGTGTTTGATTAAATGTTTATTATGTACATTGGGGGAGTCAGACTTGCACATCTCATTTGTGATTCAAAACATATAATATAACTAGTTCATCCCCTTCTTTTGCACCGGAAAACTACATTATACTGTATATGAACTTCCAAACTACAGAACCACATATCATGAAGTTATGCATTCATTTATTCATTTTCTAAAGTGCTTGTCCTGAAGATAGTTACAACAGAAATGAGCTGAGGAGGGAACACCACAATTTCCCTAGATACAGCAACAATCTCAGCTCACCATGAGGTTCCTCAGATGTTACAGGCAAAGAGATGTAATGCATCCAACATATCTTGGGGGTCTGTCCCAGAATTCCCTCTTAGTGGACTGTGTGTGATATGTCTCCCATAGGAGACAGCCATGAGACATATCAAAGCACCCCAACTTTCTCCTCTTAAGATGAAGCAGTGACAGCACTCAGAGATCCCTTTGGTTTGCTGTGCTTCTTCATCTTTCAAAATATGAGCGCATCTTCTCTGTGAAGGAGTATTATTTCTGCAACCTGTGCACATGGTCATGTTTTTAGTCTCTACTCAAAGCTCACAACCTTAGGTAAGGATAGAGACAGGCACTGACTGATAAATTGAGAGCTTTGTCTTGTAACAAAGTTCTCACTTCATCAACACAGTCCAGGATAATGCTTTCAGAACTGCCTCCACTACCCTCATCTGCTGTCTAGTTTTCAGATCCCATTTAATGTTATTCATGAGTACCTAAGCTCTGTCACATGAAGTATCTTCTCCTCCCTGATAGTCCACTCCTTTCTAGGAGGGAAATGGGGTCTCTGATTTGGAGCTGGTGAGTTTCACTCCAGCTGCTTTGAACTCAGCAGTAAATCACTCTAGTACATGCTAGAGATCAGAGTTGCTTGAAGATAAAATAGACAACATCACCTGCAAACAACTACAGCAATACAACCCTCACAAACTCAAACTGCATAATCCCAAAACCTTCATTGTGTAGTGATATCAAGTCCATGGAAATCACAAACTGGAGAGGAGGTAAAACACACTCTTGGTGTAGTGCTAAACTAACCTATAATGTGTTCAACTTAATGCAAATATTGCAGACATAAATCTCACTCCTGAAGTAATATTCAAAAAGTCTCCCTGGTGTCATCTAGTGTTCCTGCAGGCTTTGTCTAAAAGTCTTGAGTGTGGCCTCTGAGGGGCATAACAGTCCTTCTACACACACACACACACACACACACACACACACACACACACACACACACACACACACACACACACACACAAAGCAGTCTGAATACTTCAACACACCAAAAGCAAAGCAGTGCTACAAAGTGCAAGTCCATTCACAAGATTTCAGCTGTAAGCAGCAGTAACCAGATAATAAAATGAAAGCAAAGCAGTCTGAATACCTCAACACACCAAAAGCAAAGAAGCGTTATAAAATATAAGTGCAAGTCCATTCACAAGATTTCAGCTGTAAGCAGCAGTAACCAGATAATAAAATAAATGTTACTAACCAGATCTCCAAATCAAGCAGCAGCAGTCCTTGTAGGCACAAGGGCAAGTCCGTTCATGAGATTTCAGCTTTAAGCCAGCAGTCCTTTTAAACAGATAATAAATGTTACCATCCACCAATCCTTGTAAAAATAAATGCCATCCACCATTCTATCTTTCTTCCTGCTCGCAGAGCTCAATTCCGAACAGGCTGACAGAGCTGACGTCATCGTGCATGTGATGACATCAGCTCAAAAAGGGGAAAAAAATTTAAAAAAAGCTGGGAAAAATTCAGAAACGAAGGGGTGCCACTCAGGAATCATGGCACCCCATTATTTGGACCCCAAAACGTGGTAAAAAACGAGTAATTCGGTACGGTTGGGAGGTATGTTGGTCTATGTTTTAGCACTTGTGTCTTATACATGACAAGAGAATAGTTACTTTCACATAAGACAATATTCTGACCAGACCAGAAGTAACCATAAACTTAACAGCCAGTAAGACATTAATGTTCAGACAGTTTTAACAGTGTAAAAAAAACGTTATCCAATTTTGTGGTACTTCAGAACCTTAGACTGACATAACACATTATTTTCTCTCTCTCTCTCTCTCTCTCTCTCTCTCTCTCTCTCTCTCTCTCTCTCTCTCTCTCTCTCTCTCTCTCAGTTAGCTATACCACAGCCTGTGTAGTGCATTAACTACATACAACATTCTTAAATTGCAACCCTGTATCTTATTCTCTTCATAGGCCTTGCCTTTCTCATTATTGTGAACTGGACGTTATTGCTATTTCATATTTTATGTTAACTAAAACGTCTCACAAAGATTGCTTGTTTAGACAGACTGACAACTTGCAAATTATAACCTCTGAATTTAACTAATCTCCCTAAACATCTCTTGTTTTGAAATGTACTGTCACATTAAATGTCTAAGCAGTCTCTCAGAGTGTTATCCTCTCTGCTAAATGAGCACTGACAGTAATGTAACATGTCAAACTTTGATGTCTATAGCATATGACCCTGCTCTGCAGTTTCAGACTCTTTTTCTCTCTTTCTCTCTCTCTATCTCACACACACACACACACACACACACACACACACACACACACACACACATACACACACACACAAAAATACACACACACTCACAAATATACACACACTCACACACACGCACACACACACACACACACACACACACACACACACACACACACACACACACACACACACACACACACATACACACACACACACACACACACACACACACTCACACACACACAAAATGTCTGTCTCTGTAGTCCGAGCTGCATTTTTTCCACACTAGCATTTTTCAAGATTTCTTTTTTTAGCCCCTTGAAAATAAATTATTTATTTCCCTTTCTATGGAGAAGTGGATATACAAGCACTGTATTTAACATCAGTAACTCAATAGCTCTTGACAAAGGGCTCATACTAGGCTGAAAGCTCAAGTAACTGCAAAACCAGTGTTACCATCATGTCTGTGTTTCATTGTCTTTGAGTTTTCTGTTAGTACACCAGCATAGTATTTCTTTTTTCCCCCTTCTTCTAAGTAGAGCTATTATCAGCAGCCCGTTTGGAATGTGCCCATTGAGTATTGTCAAAACCTGGGGTTCTACTAACTCTCATCTAGTTGCCAACTCAGACATTTGTAGATGAATATCTTAATGGCCATATATCTTGGCTTCCCTACCTGCCAATATGGCCTCTATATTACCAAATGATCAAAATGGCATAAAACTCAATACTCCATATAACAGCAATGACAACTATACATGCCTTCCAACTGCAAATATAGCATTAGTGATATGCAAACATACGGTTAAACTGTAATTAATTTCTAGACACAGCAATATTATGCCAAAATGCAACACATGCTCTATTCCAGATGTCAGATTCTGTAACAGCACAATCAGCTTTGGGATTTAACCAGAGGCTTCAGTAGTAAGCATATTGTCTCCAACAACTAGAAGAAGTTTCCAGTTTATGTAAGAAAACAATAATATGGATAGAGTACAAAACAAATGTGCACTATAGCTGCAAACTCATTATTTAAATAGTGACAGATAGTACCCCTATCCAAGATACTGCTGAAAGTATATGTGTTTACAACTTTTACATTCAAGAGTTCTTATCTACAGCAATCCATTCTCTCCATGACACTATTCCACATAGGCAGACTTCTCAACTATCCTTGTTTTGGGGGAATGTTCCTATTCTCTGGCATGATTTCGGAAGTCCCCGTTTCCGGGCCTGATTTACCCTTCACTCATTTTTCTGAATCCCCCTCATCACATATGATTTTTGAAACTGTCCGGTATACTGAAAAGCACATTGCATGACAAACATGCTAATGGCAACAATAATTTAAAGGAAGACACAAAACTCCCTTTTTCTGAAGCAAAAATAAATGGCCTTGTGTGCTAGAATTTTGCAATGCAGTTCATTAAAGTCTACAGATTTTATAGTGTCTCTTTGATAATATGCATATATATTTTCCATCAGTTTTGTCACTCTCAGTTTTTCAATGTGTTTATTTATTTATTTAATTTATTTATTTAACATTTGTTAACCGGGAAAGTCTGACTTGGAATGAAGCCAATGTTCAGTGGCGGCCCTGGGAGAAAGGCTCCAGATAAATTCTTACTTTTATTTAGAAGTTTTCATTTCAATTTTCTCATAAATAGATTATGATTATAAAAAAATAATAATATTCATTTCCCCAAATGTAAACACTTCAAATAATGTATACTATACCACAAGTAGAGTTATGTGCTATTTGGTATTCATGATTTATAACAATTAGATGTCCAAATTTTTAGCTCAATGATATCTTTTTCAAAGGCCTTTGTTCCTCTTTTTATGTCTGCAGGTTGAGAGGTATGTACATTGGACACACAAAACACACTGAGGCAAGATGCCACTGCTCTAATCTGCCAAAAAGAAAGTTTAACTACTATGTTAACACTAATTGTGTGGCTCATAGAAATAGTTACTAGTAAACACTGAAGAAACTAGTTACTTGTTAGAGTGATTTAGAGAAGCTGTAGGCACAAGCTCTTCAACTTCAGTAGACTCTCCCATAAGATTTAGTATGTTTTTGCTATTACTTGTGGAACGGGCATACACTGAACGGCATATTTTAAATTAAATTTGATTTCGGCTAGCAGGCACTAAGTGCAATTACCGAACTATGTCTGGTCACAGTCTTTTCTAGTTTTTGCTAGCTATTCATAACGGACAGTTTTTGACCACTGTTAAGACATGGGTTTCTGAGGAGGTACAGATTAGGCAAACTGTATTAACAATACTTTTCTACGATCCTTTTAATTGTACAGTGTTTCTATGTGTATGAAATATATACTGATTTATTTATTGTTGCATATTTATACTGCTACTATGGGGGGTATGATATTTTTAAAAGTGTGTATACTATATATTATCAGTAGTGAAGTGATGAATAATACAAGTACAACCCACGTGAAGTAAAAAATCATATCCAGCCTCTGAACCAAACATATTCCATTTATCTGCAGTGTTTACATTTGGGGAAATGAATATTATTTTTTTTCATTTTTATAATCATAATCTATTTATGAGAAAATGGAAATGAAAACTTCTAAAAAAGTGAGAATTTATTAAAGAATACTAGGAATCTGAGCAGGGCTTGACTCATAAAAACACAGATGAAGTCATTATTATTATAGTTAATTTATTCACTGTCATATCTTGGAAATGCTTTGATTTAATTCAAGGATGGTGTTATATTTTAAGAATCTGGTGATTTCAGGATTCACAGTTTCTTTATGTAACCTTCAATATAGTTTCCTTTTTCACATTTTCAATTTCTAGACAATATTAAAGAAGCCTTATTTAATTTCATGCCCATCAATGTTATAGCAGCTGGCAAACAATGTTGGGAGGGTGGCCTAATGGTCAGGTGTTTGCCTTACAAACACAAGGTGCAGGGTTTGAGTCTCACAAGGGATAAATGGCTAGGCTTAAAATGGCTCGCAAGGGCAGTTAGCTTAGTACTAACCTATGAACCTATGAACCAGTTAATAACATAATTAGAAACTACTAACACTTCCTTTTGCCTTTATGCTTAAAACAATTGGAATATTTTAAAGTCACAGCTAAATTAAATACTGGTCATTTATAACATATCATCATCAGTGTCATCCATAGCTTGACTCTAAATATAAAAACATATATAGAATTAAACTACCACCCCATCCAACCACTACCTTTCTTTCCACCCCACTCACTACCTTGATTATAGCAAGCTCAGATGCTCATAAGCCTAGTACTTATTATAAAGCAGAAACTTCTTATAGTAACATTTGTTAATGTCTGTTATGTACTTCGCAGATAAAGATTCTAGTTGTCTACTGATGTACTATGTTCCTCATCTGTAAATATGTTTGTAATTAATTGCTATGTTAATCGCTATGTAATTCAATGTAACTACTGTCTGTTTATTTTAACTGTGGAGCTTTTCTCCCGGGGCCGCCACTAAAAATGGACCTACGTCCAGTCGGAAACTCCCGGTCAACAAATGTAAATAAACAAATAAATAAATAATAAATAAAGTCTTAAGAGAGATTGATAAATATCTGAAAACAAAATTCCAACTGAGAAATTTCAAGCCATATATATTTACTGAAAATTTAAATTCATATATACCCTGAAAACAAAATATCACTTGTGATGAGCATTGATTTTTCTTATAATTAATTATTACAGTAAAAAATACATTTTATTATTTACTAAGTGATATTTGTAACTGGGAAACTCCAATAGCAGCCCAATAACAAATAATAAATGCATTCTAATTAAATAATACAGTAAAAAGACTTGCCTTTTAAAATCTCATGCCAAGTCTGCTTTGTTACAGGACACTAAGAAATACCAGTTCTTTTACAAAATTTAAAAATATATAATTAATGTATCAGACATTCATTAGTAGAACAAAAAAAAAAATAACAAATTAAAAAATAATACCTAAACAAAAAATGGACTGGATTTTTTTACTTTAGATCATCATAACTTCTAGTGTAGATAGGAATCTTACAGAAGAAATGGAGTAGCTCTCATAATTAATAAAATGGTGTCAAAGTCACTGCTTGGTTATAACCCAAATTATCTCAATCAGTAACCAAGGAAAACCATACAACATTATAGCGGTACAAGTTTATACATAATACAGATGCTGAACAGGAAGACGTTTTATGAGATTCTGCAGTATCTTCTGGAAATAAAAAAGATATTGTAGTCATCATAAGTGATTAGAATACCAAAGCTGTTAGTCAAAAACTTGGAATAACTGTTATTTAGTCCTTCAAGTGCAAAGAGAAGCAGAATACTGACCAGTAGATTCCATCAAAAGAAATTCACTGGCTATAGTAAGCACATTCTTTTAAACAGGCTAAGAAATGACTTTGCATGTGTATATTACAAGACAGTGCCTACCAAAATCAGACTGACTATATATTTGGCATTGCACCAAAAATAAAAATCCAACAGTTTTATTAAAACTCTTATTGTGGTGGAATAAAACTGTGGATTTTTATTTTTGGTGCAGTGCTCTTGGTTATTTACTCCATTTATCTTTTTCTGGGTTTGGGTATTTTCGTTTTTCTTAATATATTTGGCATTCAGAGATGGAAGAGTCTGACTGTCACTCAGACCATCAAATTGTCATCACACAATTTACAATTAAATTAAAGAAAACAAAAAGAGCCTCCAGACCACTTAGATATGAGCTCAAACAATTTCGAATGAAAATAAAATGGAGGTGAAGAACAGATTTAAGGTATTAGATGTATAGCACAGAATGCCTGAAGTCTGAATAACTGTTGACTGAAGATTGAAGAAACAAAAACAAAAACAAACAAATATCCAAATAGAAAGTAGCGTGGAGGCTTCGGGAGTGGCCAAGGAAACAATGAAAGCGAAAAGCAATGGAGAAAAAATATATATGTCAAACCATTTGCAGAGCTTCAGAAAAGAGCAAGAGGAGATAAGAATGCATATTTAAATAAACACTTTAAAGAAGTGGAAAATGATAATAGATTGAAAAAGACAATGGAAATCTACTCAAGATGATTGATTATATGAATGAACACTTACAAGTAAAACAAAGGCATAATAAAATGCAAAGATGGAAGGGACCTTACCAAAAGAAGAAGGTATTAAGAACAGGTAATATACTGAGAAACAATATAAGAAGCACCTTAACATCACTGTTACATATGATGGTATGTTATATAATCCAAAGATTAAGGAGTTCTAGAAACTCTTACTATTAATAAGACCACAAAAAAGATGGATTTCCAGCTGAATTGTTAAAAACCTTGCAACATGATGAAGCCGTAGTGTTGCTTGGAATCTGCCAGTGAATTTTGAAAACACAAGAATGGCCATTTTATTAGAAAAGGACAGTTTATATTCTAATTCCAAAATTGCCAATGCTAATGGGTGTTCAAAGTATCAAAGAAATGTATTTCTTTCACATATCAGAGCAAATGTCAAGATCCTTTAAGCTAAACCTCAACAGTACATGGACTGAAATGCCAGATGTACAATTTATTTTTAGAAGTGTTAAAACCACCAGAAGTCAAATTGTCAATATCTACTGGATAATAGGGAAAGCAAGTGAGTCCCAGAAAACATTTTCTTCTGCTTTAACTACTCTAAATCCTTTGACTGTGTGGAACATAACACACTGCAATGAGGATAACAGGTCACTTTATTTGCCTCCTTCAGAGCAAGAAGCAACGCTTAGACTAGTTTGAGATTATGAACGGAATGTGACAAGGCTGCATACTGTCCCCTTTTAAATGTATACACACTGAATATATTATGAAAAATAAAAGGTTATGGAATTAGATGCAGGAATAGAAATTGCCAGCAGACATATCAATAACTGCAGATATCCATATGAAGCCACTTTGGGGGCTGAAAGTGAAGACAAGTTAAAGAGCCTGCTGATCAAGGTTAAAATAGAAACACAAACACTGCCTGGCTGCTATAAATACATAAATAAATAAAAATAAAGGAACAAGATAAATTAATAAAAATAAATATAATTACTGAAGGGGAATAGATAGGGAAAAAGGTAATGGCAGTGCCAGATTTTATTTTTCATGGCTCAAAGATCTCTACAGATTGTGATAGGAAAACTAAAGAAAATCTGGATAAAGTTTAAAACCACAAAGGCATTGCATTATCAACAAGTGTTCATAGAGACAAATCTATAATTTTTCAAGTGATTACATATGGCTGTGAAATATGGATTATAAGTAAGGCTGTTTGCTGGAAAATTGATGTTTTGAACTACTGTATTGAAAATGTTTTTGATAATTCCATAAACTGCAAAAAGATAAAAGCAGTTAATAATTAAAGAAATAAACCCAAATTGTTCACTGGATGGTTTGATAGTAAAATTAAAACTCAGATACTTTGGGAAAATATTGCAAAGACAGGAATCACTAAAAATGACACTGGTGCTGTAAAAGTTTTAAGGCAGAAGAAAAAGGGGACTGAAGAGGGTAAGATGGATAGACAGCATTTCTGAATTAATAAATATTAACTTGCAAGAACTTAAAGAAGCAGATGTTGACCAAATGTTGACAAAGTGAATGTCTAAAAAATCCTAAATAAATATACCTTACTTTAAACACTAACATACGGACTAGCAAATGCATACAAACAGAACTACTGGGAACAACACTTTCACTTGAAACTAACCACTTTCAAAGCTTAACATCTGCTTTATTCTTCAGTATTTACACAGGAACACAATTCCATATGCTTGCCCTAAGAAATATGCCAATCTTACAAATATTACTGCAGAGAAAGTTAATGCCTCATACATCTTAAACTCTTCTGCACACCATCCCCAGTTCAGATTATAAAATCCACCAACATGGACAAGTATTTATTATCTCTCAACATTTAATAGACACTATCAGCAAGGCTTTATTTCCTAAAGAAATAACCAAATTAATAATTACAGTAATTAAGTATGTTAATGTTTCAGGCAAATAGTTAATATTCAAATAAGCTTAGTAACAATGTAAATGCAGTCTATTATTAGTTAATGCTTTTAATTTACTTGGTTTGCTAATTAAATGTTTACATCACTATTTATTTACTGTAATTGTACTGTTTCTGCTACATTTGTTAATCAATTGAATGTGCATTGTCTGTGTTCCTCATTATCCTCAGGTTGTGGCTGAAAAGGGTCAAAAACCCAACCAACCTACCAAACAAATGGAAATAAGTGACAGTACATGAAAAAGTATACTTACAAAAAATTCCTCTTACCTGTAACAACAGCTGTCTGCAGAACATACTGCCTTACTGGCATATGGATAGTAATACACTGTTGCCCTCCCTCTGGCAATCTGGCAAAGCTCAGAACTTCTTCCTCTGCATGTCTCTAATTAAGAGGGACCGATCACCTGGCAGGACCAGACAGCCATTCACATTCACAGACAGGACTATTTTAGTTTTCTAGGTTTCAACAGGAAGAGCTGATGAGAACACAAGCTCTACAAACACCTACTGTTTCTTAGTAAACATCACACACACACACACACACACACACACACACACACACACACACACACACACACACACACACACACACACGTGCACACACGCACACACACACACACACACACACACACACACACACACACACACACACACACACAATAAAAAGGTTACTGAACAAAAACACAACAGAAACTTCAACAACTATCCGTATACACCCAGCAAAAGGGAGATGGCGGGAGGGTACTGTCAGTATGGCAGTGTGTTCTATGAACATCTCCTGTTACAGGCAAGTGGAACCTATGCAATTGTACTATGTTCAACAAAAACACTCCTTACTGGTATATGGGTAGATTCCCAAAGGTTATGTAACCTGGGAGGAGGAAGGATAAGGATTCAGTAGCTCCTGTAGAATGGCCCTCACCATGCCTGCTCAGGATCTTGAAAAGGATGCAGTTTGTAGTCCTTCAAGAAAGTATGAAAAAAGACCAAATCACTGCCTCTAGAATAGTTCTAGATTCCATTCCTTTCCAATATTTCAGTAAAGAGGAAAAGGCTCTGGTGTACTGTGTCTTTACTTTGCCTGGATTTGCCTCAACATGATGGTCATGAAAAAAAAGGGGGGGGGGGAGAACCAACATGCAATGGTTTGCTTCCAGACAGGTTTACCCTTCTTTGTATCTGTGTAGGAAATAAAAAGCATTTCAGCTTTACTAAAGGGCTTTGTTCTGTCAAGGTGGTACCCAAGCTGTTATTGTAAGGCCAAGTTATGAAGTATCCTCTTTTCCCTTATTCTTAGGCTCTGGGAAAAACACAGGAAGGTTGATTGAGAGTGAACTCTGAAAACACTTAAAGCATGAAAGAAAGATTAATACATAATGTAATCCTATCCCTGTGGAAAATCACATAATGTTGTCCCACCATGAGAGCTTACAACTCAGAAACTCACCTTGCAGATGTCAAATGTCAGAGCAGTAAACAAAACTGTTTTCCATGTTAAGAGCTTAACAATGGAGTGAGCTGTAGGTGCAAGAGGTTGTCACTTCAATTTTTCATGAACATAACTGAGGTCCCACGAAGTAGGAATTTGCTTGATAGGGGTCTCATATGCAATATTCCTTTTATGAACTATATTACTGAAAGAGGACAAGAAAGAATGGGATCCACTGGCAGACAATCAGAGATGACTACTACATGCAAGGGATAGATTCCTGTCCCAGAGACTTCCCATACTCTGGAACAGGCTACCCATCTATGTCAAGCAAAGTTCTTCATTAGCACTCTTCAAGAAAAATCTTGATGAGTGGATGGGAAATAGGAAATACACCCCGGGGATCACTTCTGTATCTCTGCTTGACAGTGGCGCAGGAAAATAACTTTCTTGGGTGGCGTAAGCCAGGGAACCTTGTTGGCAAGGCTTACATAGGCCCTTGGGCCGATAGCCTAGTACTTACCTATGAACCTATGCACCTTAATGCATGCATACAATAAGTCATCCTGAAGTAGCTCACACAAATATTTCAAGAACAAAGGGATATTAACCTCAGTGGACCATCTGTTTCCATTTAGGCACCAGTTAGAAAATCTCATCCATTTCTACACATAAAATTTTCTATTAGTAGGTTTTCGGGACTCCTTAAATACCTGATGCACATTTTCATGAAGCAAGTGCTTAAATGGAATCATGATTGAATCATCCAAGCTATCATTTGAAGTTTCTCCAAATCAGGGTGCACTAGTCACCTGTAAAGTTGTGTGAATAGATCCAGTGTGAGTGTGAGGAACTTTGCAGTAATTACCTTTGATCATTAACAGGGAGAACCAAGATTGTATGGTCCAATAGGGAGGGTCATTACAATGATCGTTGGCATTTCTCTTTGATCTTTCAGAAGTACCTTGTTAATCAGAGGAAAGTGTAGAAACACATAAGGAACATTGCCATCCAAGGGAATGGCAATGCATCTGTCCTTCAGGCATAACTGCAAGGATGTATGGAAGAGAATTTCTCCAATTCTCTGTTTTGAAAGGAGATGGACAGTACTGTCTGAGGCATTCCCCACATCTGGACTAAATCCTGAAACATCACTGCCTTGAGCTTCCACTGTTGCAGGTCTGCCCAGAATTTCATTAATCTATCTCTGAGAGGCTGAATGATTGTCGAAGAGACAGAGAATATTGAGAAGCCTGCTCCCAAGCTATCACAGGCACAGAGGGTAAAACCTAATACCCCCTTGTTTGCTGAAGTACCATATCACTGTGGTATTGTCCCTAACCACGATAAGAGGACCTGGAGTCCAAAGGTGGTGAATGACTTTCAGGACATGAATCACTGTCAACATCTCCTTGATATCAGTGTGCTTCCAGGCATCCTGGGGTCCCCAAGTGGCTTGCACTTGCACCCCCACTGATGCAGTTCCCCAGGCCAAGTTGGACAAATCTAACTGGACATATTGTACTGGTAACAGGATTGATATTCAACTGCTCTGTCCACCACTGTAATTCTTGTCTAATGCAGGGCATCACCAGCATCTGAGACTCCAGGGAATGAAGCTGTTGGGTCCACCAATTCTAGACATACCACTGAATTTTTGTCATGTAAAGATGGGACAGTGGTATCATTAGAATCATGAGTGCCATCAGTCCAAACTTTTTTAATAATTCTATTACCAAGTTGAAACCTTTTGGAGAATTCCAGAAGAACCGCCTGGTATGACAGGACCTTGTCTTCTGGTAAAAGGCCATTCTTTCATTAGAGTTGAATAAGCATTCCAGAAAGAAAAGTCTTTGTGAGGGTGTCTGACATGACTTTTGGAGGTTCAGCTTCAACCTTAGATGGCAGAGTAAGGCTGATACCTTCTCTAGCGATTCCAAACAATTGGATGCAGATTCTGCACAGAACAGAAAGTTGTCTAAGTGTGGAAAGATGTAAATGCCTTGAGTGCAACAGTGGGTCACTAGTGGAGCAAGGCATTTGGTAAACACTCACTGTGGATTACCTGCTACTAGTCTAAATTATGCCTGAACTGGGTTAGGGAAAAAGTCTGCTTCATATGGATTTAAAGCCTGTTCCAGTGAAAGAGTATTCTCTAAGACACATACCTATCCTTCCAAGTCGTCCTACATTACGAACAAGGTTTAAGACCCTAAACTGGGTAATTCTGATGTTACTTGCTTTGCAGATATGCCAGGGATTGATCTCACATCAACAATTTATAGGAGGCCGAGTATGGGAATAGAGCTTTGAAGCAATCCATTTAGGACATTGTTTATACCCTGTATCCTTTTTGTGAGGAACCTCTGTGGACATTCCACGTGTTTTACACCTCTCTCTCCCACAGCCACTGCTTTGGAAACACCACTGATATAAATTAAAATAAATAAATAAATAAATAAATGCATGTATGCTGTTTTGTGAAAAAAGACTGGTTCAGTGCCTAAGATCTTACCAAGTAAGGTATTTCATTTGATAAAAGACCAGTTATTTTTGATGATATTTTTGACCTTAGAGGTGGCATTTTTGTATTCTAATATCAAAGCTCTACTATTGTCTTCCTATACTTAGCATCATGCTCGGGTTGCAATAGTTTCTACATAAGCATAACAAAAAGGGCACTCAATAAGAGGATTTATGAGCACCTCTATAACATAAAAAAACGAAGACAAGCAATATACTTAAACACCAAATTAAATGCACTGGACAATACATATATCACTTTGGTATCGTAGAAAAAAATTCACATAGTTCTTATGGGGGAGACTGGGAGAATTACATAGAGATATGTAAACTTAAACAGCAATTATTAAATGCTATAAACCCCCCTGGTCTGAATAACAGGATATGAATTCACCCCATTTTGAAGAGAAAGGCAATGAGCCTTTAATATTGACATTAATTTACGTTTGAGAGCCGACTCTGCATATTTTACATCCACAATGTTTATTATTTGTCGCAGATATTGCATTTAATTTTTATGACTTTTTATGAAGTCCTGAAACAAAATGCATTTAAAAATGAGTTTGTTTTAACTTTATATTCTTATTTTAAAGATGTTATTGCATAAATTAAGTATTGCTTATTGTAGAGTTGTATTTAGTAGGTAAGGCTTTAAATTAATTATATAAAAGAAATTATGTAGTGGTTGATTCAGACTCTGATGAAGTTCCAGATGCAGAATGAAAGCATTCAATCTATTTATAAATAAAAGTTTTATCTCTTGTTCATCATGAACTTTATTTCATTCCAGCATTGGTTTGCTTTTAGCTGTTTCCTTGGTTGTCAGTGGTCGGCAGTGCTTTATGGGTTATTAGTTTTCCTCTCGTCTGCTGTTCATGTGAGATTTAGTGTTTTTAACACATCACTTGGGACCTACTGATGTCTCAGCTACTTCAATAGCATAATGTATACACAATCCCCAATGCAACAGTCTTGCCACATTATTATGCCTTTCAGTATACATGCCCTCTACCATTAATGTATCCCACCCAGCAGCAAGATGTGTAACTGTTTCCAGTTCTGCTTTACACAACCGCCATTTGTCTTTTCACCCATAAGTTCAAAGGACTTTGTAAACCAATGTGTAAGGTCGCTATCCTGGGATGTCAATATTAACCTTTCAGCTTTTGGTTTAAATTCACCTCTCTTTAACCATTCCTGCATCAGGTCCTAATTGACATGAGGTTGTTCCAAGAGTGTTTTATGCTTGTAGCTATATTTTTGCCTTTTCATCTGATTCTTTTCCTCATATTTTTACTTTTGTTTTTTTGGATTATAAATCTGTCTTCTTTAAAATAAAAATACAAATGCTATATGCTCACAAGTATCTACCTATATTAAGCATTCTGAGATAACATGTTTACTCTGTTGAACCGTGGAAGCATCTATGTATATAATGTAAATAAGTGTATTCGTTTGATTAACCTTCTTTTGTTATAATCTGAATGCAGAATATTTGTATAACATTGTTCTTTTCCGTTTGTATATGTAAAATGTTAATTTTCCACCTGTTATTTTGTAAAAATAAATAAACATTATTGAAAAAAAAATACAAATAAAACTAAGGACCCCAGCAAACCTTGGGACATTTTGTGTAGGTAGCTCCATTTATAATTAGTTCTGCACATTAGTGTGCATTGCCTTTTAGGTTGTGGACATAGCTAAACAAAACTTTATCGTTGACTTTGGCACAGGAAGCTATTTTTACCTCAGATTTGGCATCGGTAGGCTTGCTTTTCCCTCTGAGTTGGTTATTTAGATTGATGAGAGAGTTTGCATCCTGCTGGGGATTACCCTTCCTAATTTTTGCCATGACCTTCTTCCTTTTTGTTATATAACCTGCTGCAGCTAGAATTTCACCAGATTAGCTTGTTTCCTGAGTTTGTTCTGTAATTAGTCCTGGTAGGCACAGATATCTATATGCATCAGTTATGACTGGACAGGGTTCTCTGCAAACAATTCTGTGTGAGCATCAGCAGTGTTTTCAGGCTTGGGAGGGGACAGCTTGAAATTTTGCCAGGCTATCACTTAACAGTATGAAATTTGCCTTGGAATAGTTCCTAAATTTTCCAAGGTTAGCTGGGGTCCTGAGTTTTATTTTTATTTCAAGGGAGATAGCTTTATGGTCCAACTTATCAGAGAGGGTGCACAATTTTTCTATGCTAGTGACGACCATACCCAGTATATTCACACCCCCTGGTAAGCATATGGACTATCTGGTCCAGGATATTTGTGTTGACAAAATCCAGGAATGTCTAGGCCTGTAAGTTTGGGGTCATGTGTGATTCCCTATTATACTGGGGTAATTAATGTTACCCATGAATATGGTATTCGGTTGAATGGTGTCTCCAATAAGTTAAAGTACGTGTTATGGATTTCTTTGCAAGGATAGGGTATGGGACTTTACCTGTAGTGACTTGGTTGTGAAGGCGCTCATGCACTTCATCCTATTTGACAAACTTTGAGGTACGTTTGTTTTTGATGCAAATCAAGACACCTTCACTTTTAATCCCTGATGGTGCAAAAACTGGTCTAAATGTTTGGAAGGCATTGTAGCCCTGCACTGCTGGAGTGCTCTCCACAGCTTTAACCCATGTTTTAGTAAGTACACAAGCATCTGCATTCTCCAGGCTAGAGAGAGCTTAGAGGCAGTGAAGTTTCCTGTTTAGATTCCTGGCATTGAGCATAGACACCTTTACATTTTCTAAGGCTGGTTTTGCTATGTTGGAAGCTTAGTCATTTTGGCATCAACTAAAAAAACAAGCTACAAACAACTGATTAAACTGATAATTGCTCTAATAACGTTTGAGAGGCTGGTGCTAGCTCATTTGGAGGATATTACAGCTCCCTCATTAGACCCCCTTCAGTTTGCTTACTGAGAGAATCAGTCAGTGGATGATGCAGTTAATATGGGCCTGCACTATATCTTGCAACATCTTGACAACTCAAGGACATATGCAAGGATTCTGTTTGTGGACTTCAGCTCTGCATTTAATACAATAATTCCAGAACTTTTTAACTTGAAACTCTCCCAGCTTTCCATTCCTGCTTCCACCCATCAATGGATCACCAATTTTCTAACCAATAGGAAACATCAGGTGACACTGGGTAAATTTACATCTAGCTATGACACGATCAGTACAGGTGCCCCCCCCCAGGGATGTGTGCTCTCCTTACTCCTATTCTCCCTCTACACTAATGGCTGCACCTCTAAGGACCCCCCCCCTGTCAAACTTATTAAATACGCAGATGACACAACTATCATCAGGCCCATCAGGAATGGTGATGAGTCTGCATACAGATGAGAGGCTGAGCAACTGGCCCTTTGGTGTAGTCAGAATAATCTGGAGCTGAACACTCTTAAACCTGTGGAGATGACTGTGGACGTTAGGAGTGGTACTGCAATATTATCCCCCCTCTTTATATATAATCATAGCCGGCTTTAGGCACCAGCAAACCCTGCAGTCACTGGGGCCCACCTGTTTCTGGGCGGCCTACAATTGCAGCAAGTTATCTTATTCTGGTATTTTGTAACATGTCTGTCAAACCAACATAAGCTAGTACAGCAATCTTGTATACTTAATAAACCAGGTGGGTAATACCTTTTATTTATATTTCCTTTAAAATTCAAAGATATTTCTGGTTATAGTGACAGTCTTTTATCAAGCAACAGACATCGGAATTCCATTAAATATTTGACCACTGACATAGTGCCCCTGGCTTAGTTAGGCCCTGCTGTTGGACATTTTCTCCACTAAAACTAACTAGCTAGTCAGCTGGAGGTCCTTTCAATACCCATGGCTGTATGTGCCCCCCTTAATCATCACTGACTGTGTGGGGGCCCCACAAAAGCTGCTGCCGGTTGGGAAAAATGAAGAAGAAAACTGTATTAATTTTCTGATTATGCTCTTTAACTTGAACAGGGCTGTGATATGACCGTTAGGATAAGGCTGGCAATGAACATGAGCAAGGTAAGTACTAGAGAGATCAGCAGCCTACAGTGAATTATCTCAGGGCACACTTTGGATTTTAAGAAGAGCTGATGCTTCCAGTCATCAGGGATGATTTTTTTCTTTCAGGGAGTTTATTATAAATACTTGCAGTACAATAAATAATATAACTCTCAGCTTCTTTGCTTAATAATTCAGTGCAATGTCAATAGCAGAATAAAGGCTCAGAATCAGGCACACATTTTAAATATTCCTCTAATTCACCTAAAAAAGTTAATAGAATAACACCATTTACATCAGCATGTATTTTTGGACAAGTACAACACTCTAATGTCTGGATTTATTGACCATTGGTAATCCTGAATGATTTACCAGTAAATCAAACTTTTTATGAAGGACAAAGCAAATGTTTGAGCAAAATCAGGGAACATCTCTAAAATCAGGGACAGTGACAGGTATGAATTACCCCTCAATGGGGTAAATAAAAGTGACTTACCCCTTCTGCTGTTTGATGACTGCTAAACAGCAGTCACTGATCTAGTGTGGCAGTACCAGTGTTGCACAAAGTATTCCCAGATAAGACCTATGTATTCCCACAGCAACTGGCTTGTTAGTTTTTGTCAGCTTTGAACATTAAGCCTTGGGTACAGGTTACGTCTTTCTTGGAAAAAAAATAAGACTGAAATTATTTTCTCTCTCATGATTTTTATTTAGGCCACTATTAGATTCAAAGGCTGAGAAAATGAACTAAAATGCATCCCAGACTATCTGTAAACCTATGGCTTCTTGGACCTTGTCTTATCTGAGTTATTTCCGAAGTGATTACTACTGTGCAGTTTTGGTCTGGAAAGGTGTGCTGAAAGGATGCAAGGAAAACTAAAGCGGAACAGCAACACCAAATTTCTTTCCTTAATCATTTCTGTTCAAGCCATCATTGGATGAAAAGGTTGTGTAAAAAAAAAAAAACTTTAAAATGCACTTCAGAAAATATAGAAAGTTATGGCCTCTTGAAAAATCTGAAGAGTAAAGTAAAATGTGAGAAAAGGAAGAAAAAAAGTAATGTGTATGGTATGGGGAGTACAAGAGGAGAGGAATCAGAGAGGAGGAGTGGAAGGTGTGTGTGTGTGTGTGTGTGTGTGTGTGTGTGTGTGTGTGTGTGTGTGTGTGTGTGTGTGTGTGTGTGTGTTTAAACAGTAGGCCTAGGGCATCATTTCAGGTATGTCCAGAGCTGCACATGAAGTTGTAATGTATCATTGTTGCAATTAAATGCCAGTAACTGTAAGTGTCCCTTTGTTAGCTAATCCACCATAGTGTGGTACATAGGCCTATTGTAATGTAAAAGCATTGCAGCTACAGATTTGTCTGTAACTACTACTCCAAAATGTTTGCAGCCATGAACTAAAAGGTTGCTTAGGATGGGTGGCAGTGACAGGGTGGTATTTAGACTGGAAGTGTCTAGGGGGCCCCCAAACTTGACATTTGCTGGGGGCCCCCAAAAAGCTAACAAAAGCCTTGTATTTAATGCTGCTGTCAGTTGTGGAATCCTTCAAGTTTTTAGGATCTATAATCTCCCAGGACTTGAAGTGGGAGACCAATGTAGGGTCTATCATAAAAAAGGCACAACAGCGAATGCACTTTCATATACAGCAGTCATTGAGTCTGTTTTCAGCTCATCCATAACAATGTGGTTTGGACCTCTGTCTAATCATGACAAAAACAGGTAACATCGAATAGTCAGGAATGCCGAAAATATCATTGGTGCTAGTTTGCACTCCTTACAGGACATGTACTATTCCAGAGTCATGAAAAGGCCACGGAAAATCATCACCAACCCTTCACATCCAGGCAACCATCTTTTTAAGCTATCACCATTAACCAGGCGTTATAGATTAATATGCACCAAAACAAGCAGATATAAGAACAGTTTTTTTCCGCCACAGGCCATCAAGTTCATAAATGGTTAACTCAGCTTATTAGGCTGGGCATTCTTTATCCCAAGCTTCCGAGGATTTTGTAGTATTGTTTACATAGTGTTAATACCGTTTCTTTCAGAGTTTATTTCAGTATTTCTCACACTGAGTTGCACTTTGTACCTTGTATGTATTATGTGTATGTATACTTACTTTTTTTTTTTGTCTTGTTGCATATATGTCATTTGTCTTGTTCTTAATAGCTGTATGTATGTTGTTTATGTAATTCATACTTGGAGAGTCATTAAAACCGGAGTCAAATTCCTTGTATGTGTGCATACTTGGCCAGTAAGTATGATTCTGATTCTGATAAAAATTACGGAACTGTGCAGAGGTCACCAATGAGCTGAGTGAAATGCAAAGGCTGTTGACAGTGGTAAACTACAACAAAATCTAACAAATAGTATATTTTATGTTTTTTATGTTAAAATTCACATCTTAAATTTAATATGTACCCTTAAAAGGACCATACTTAGTACCTCATTACGCCTCTCTCATCAATGTGTCTACTATACATTTGCACAATTTTATACAAACAAAAAATGTTCATTGTTGACCTATTGAACTATATCAATGTAAAACTGTTACTTAGCTTCTTTTTAATGCAACTTTAACTTTATGCATGTATTCCAACATGTGTGAATCGTTTTGCTATAACTGCTACTATATCAATATTGTTTAGAATTGTACTTGTTTTAAAATGTATTACTGGAGCTTTTCTCCTCGGGTCTCCACTGAAAATGGGCCACAAGCCCAGTTGGACAAACCCGGTTAACAAATGTCAATAAATAAATAAATATAAAATATAAGAACAGATAGCTTATTCAGATAAAGACTATGGCTATTGTATACCTTAGGTACCCCTGAACTTAAAATTATTTATGCAGAGTCTAAAAGTCTTTACATGGTTGGGAATTTTTTTTTGAGAGGGTGGCGAACTATTTTAGATATATTGATTTTTTTTTTTATCTTTTTTGAGGAATAAGTTAAATGACGATAATTTTTTGAATAATAATAAATAGGGGGATTTGTTTTTATGTTTTGTGGAATAGACTGTATTTTTTGGACATTGCAATAGAAAATAAAATTGGCCATTTGAATAAATCTACGCTTTTCAGTTAAATTACCTCTGCAAATCATTTTCTGCATGCCACTACCTCCCTCCCTCCCCATCGTATTCACTCTGCCTTTGGTTGAGTTCATTAGATTGAAAAATAATACCTTTGAAAATGTGTCTCTTCCTATTTTAATATAGGATATAAAAATGTGTTTGATAGCAAGAGGTTATTCAGAGACTTTGGTTTAAAAGTGTAGGACTAAGGTATTTAATAATTGTAATGAGGAAGTTGTAAGGGTGGGAGCTTTTCTCATCATCTTCCTTTTATAATTCAAGAAGTGATGATAAAAGTTGTCTTATAAAGTTTTGTCCAAGACAACTTTGGTTAAAAACAGTGCGATACATAAATGCAGTAGATGCAGTGTGTACAGATTTGCTATATATTGGTGTAATTTTTGTATTAATGGAAAGTCAGAGTCAGATATGTCGTGAGAAATTTTTTCATGTAATTCTAGCAGAGTGGTGGTGCTGCGGTAGCATTGTCGCCTCAGAGTAAGACGTTGTCCCGTTCGATTCTCAGCTAGAGCGTCTTCTGTGTGGAGATATGCATGAATGGGCATACCTTCATTGAAGGTTGTGCGTCAGAGCTGGCAACTCGGCACGTAAAAATCTACTGCCAATCATTAGCGGACCAGAGTTCCGCTGTGGCGACCCCTAACCAGGAAAAGCCAAAAGACCCAACAACAAAAGTGTAGATAATAAGGTATAACAATCAAGTTTCTAAATTGTATATTGGGAAAACAAAAGGTAATCATAGGTTAGGATTCAGGAACATTTGTCAGACTTTTGTAATAGAAATATGGTTAATTCTATTGTTTCCTATTCCTTAGAATGGCATAACAGTAATAATAGTGGTTTTAACTTTTTAGTTCTTGCTACTTGCTGTTAATTTGCCTAGAAGTGGTAACATTATCTGTGCTTTAAATCATCTTGGAGCTAAAATAATTTTAAAATCTAGTATAATTACACCTCTTGGTTTGAATAACATTTCATTAACATGATGCATTTTGGTTGGGTTGTTCTTTAATCTATTATTAAGTCAGTTGATTAAATTATGTGATTAAGAGTTAATTTCGTAAGTAAGGCAAGCAATGTATTTAAGTAATATGTGATTTTTGTTTTCTCTTTGATTCCCCTAGAAGTCCTAATGCTGAGGCACTACAAAATAAATAAAGTCTTCCTTTTGCTTTCAAGCCTTAGTTAATTTGGTGGTTCTATAAATTCCTGGGGTTTATTGTGTTTTTGTCATAAAGAAAAGGAAGCAGAACAATTAACTAAGGCAGAGATAGTAGATGACACTAAAGAATGCTGACATGAATTTCCTTACAAAGAGAGGCCTGTGCACACGTTTGCAGATAGAGGAAGAGGTACCATCTATCTCACAACAGGGTGATGTTGGCAAAAAACTTGAGTTGGCTGATGTTCAGGTAGGCCACTTAAATTTTAAAAAAGGCACAACTGGAAGATGACACTAAGAAGAGAGCAAAGGAAAACACAGCTACTGTAGAAGGGGATGAAACTGAATGAGATGTTTCTACTTCCTAAATACACTATAGACAGAGAGGGAATAGTACACTAACTGTGGGAACCCACACTTTTCTAAAATCTAGTGATAAGATTAGCACATAACCACCTACTCAGGGCACTTAGGAATGAATAAGAGCAAAGCCAGTAATAATGAAAAGCTGAGAACTTTTGTGATGGAACACCTGAATGATGGGCAATAAATAATTTTATATCCAGGATTTCAAAACCCATTGAATCCAATGCCTATTACAGCAGTGCCAGTGTTAAGGATATTGGTGTGAAATTGTTAAAATTAAAAAAAAAACGGGCTTCAGTATGTTTTAATTCCTTTTGATTATGAAAATAAATATGCTTGGGCTATGCCATAATGTAAGGCTCATGCTAATCTATAACTATGGAGATCTTATTCTATAGAGTGGTATACCAAAGGAAATACTCACGGACAAGGGGGACTCATTAATGTTCAGAATAAAGCACCAACTGTGCCAGTTCTTAAAACCTCAGTGCACCATACCAGACAGATTAGTGGAGACTTAGTGGAGACTTTTATCAAATATATGTTTATAAATATATATATATATATATATATATATATATATATATATATATATATATATATATATATGTTTATAGTTTATGCTGAAAAATGTTATTGAGAAAGATAGCAAAAACTGAGATCAATTTATGCCATATCCCTTTTTGCCTTTAGGAAAGTGCCAGAAACAGCATTACATGATGGATCTCATCAAATGGTGAAGTACAAGTGACAAAGTTAGTAAATATGGATGCAAATCATGTTTGTAGAACTGTTATAGTGAGTTTTTGTAAATAGAAGTTACTTTACATAGAAATGGTTCTTTACCATAGTAGGCATATTTTCCTTAAAAGCAGAGAGAGAGAGAGAGAGAGAGAGATAGAGACACTCTGCTGTATTATCTAAAGCAAGTTTACTTTATGAAGCAATTAAAGCTGTATGAAAGGAGGACTGAGAAAAGCCCTGGAGAGTATTGTTTGTCTGCCTTCCTTCAAAGATGTTTCATGTCTGACCAGTAGCTCTGGAAGAGAGAGAGCAGAACTGATAAATGATTTAGAAGTCCGGTCCTGTTATTGGAGTAGAGAAGAGAAAGCTAGAATGATAATCAGCAAGAGACACACGCAGCCACACACACACACACGCACACAAACAGACTATAACCCAGCTACATGGATCAGTGTTGAAAGTACTTGCTATGAGCTTTTGTTAAGCTGTAAGACTTTTTATTTTGGGTCAGACCTTTATTTTTTTATGTTTGTGCATGATAAACAACATTGTTTTTTTAAGAAAGGTGTCCCTGCTGCCTTTAATGCTCCAGTATATGACTATCTCATAAAACAAAAATTTAAACTAATTTTTACCCCATGCTAATATATATATATGGTTCCCCTTGACTTGATCGACACGCCAAAACACTGACGCTCAGAAGACCGAGTCCAGAAGACCGATGAGACAGATGATCGACAAGGTGAAATACCAACAGCCGAAACACCGACATGGGCAAAGTGTGAGCGCGACTCGGTAAGTGTGCGATAGTGAGGGATTTAGCGTTAGGGAGCAGACAGGTAAGTGTGAGATAGTGAGGGATTTAGGGTTAGGGTGCGGGAAAGGTGAGTGTGCGGTAGTGTCGGACTTAGGGTGCGGGTAAGGTAAGTGTGCGATAGTGACGGAGTTTAGGTTTAAGGGTGGGTTAAGTGAGTTAGGGTTAGGGTGCGGGTAGGGTAAGTGTGCGATAGTGACAGACTTTAGGTTTAGTGGCGGGTTAAGTGAGTTAGGGTTAGGGTGCGGGTAGGGTAAGTGTGCGGTAGTGTCGGACCTTAGGGTTAGGGTTTGGGTTACGGTTAGTGCATGTATAGTTGTGTTTAATGTATAGTTTACTATTTGTGTGTGGGTGTTTTGGGTGTCGATGTTATGGTGCTCGGTTTTGTGAGTTGTCGGTTTTGTGCATTTTCGGTCTTTTGGTGTCGGTGTTTTGGGTGTCGGCTTTGTGGCGTGTCGGTGTTGTGATAGGGATCCATATATATATATATATATATATATATATCAGCTTCAAGACTGCACAACAGTAGGTTACGGACAAATACCTTTACCCTGCTGCACTACAATCTCATAGAAAAAGCTGCAGGAAAGAACATTTGGAGTTATTCACAGCCTCAGAAAGCATTTGCTCATATGATCGTTCGATGATTTGACATGCAACCATATATATATATATATATATATATATATATATATATATGTATATAGTTCCCCTTCATATGATCAAATTTCTCTAAACTCGAAAGTCATAAACTCAAAACCAGAATCTCGAATTTATAGAAACCCGAACATATGAAAGGGACAAAAAAAAAATTAACACCTTTCAAATGTTTTCAGAGGGGGGCTTCGCCCCCCCTGCACCCCCTCACCCCCCTACTTAAATATACCTACTCTGAGATCGCACTATAGTGAAGGAAAGGAGAATCTCCCATTCTGTGCTATACGCATAAGCGCAAATCTGAAAATATTCCATTCCTCTGCTATAGTGCAATCATGGAACATTCACATTTAAACTGCTAGGGTACAGGGGGACCTGGCCCCCTGCAATAAGGTAAGTTAACTTTTTATTTTTTAAATCTAAGGCTCCCATTCACAATTTCGAGTGAATGGAAGTTCGAAATTCTGGTCTCGAGATTATGAATTTCAAGCTTCCATCCATTCGATCTTGTGAAGGGGAACAATATATATATATATATATATATATATATAGATGTACTTCACAATGCCGAAATTTCAGAATGCTGACAACCATATGGCCAACACCATATGACCGACATCTGAAATCTCGACATTGTAAGTAGACCATGAAAAAGGAATATAAAATTTCCTTTCAACTGCTAACAGGGGGGCTCCGCCAGCCTGCACCTCCCCGTGGGGGGGATCTGCCCCCCACAAGCCCCGTAACTTTAATATACCAACTCAAAGATTGCACTACAATCTTTCCATTCTGCACTATAGTGAGATGCTGGTTCCGCATTGTTGGCATTCCGAATGTCGATCATATGGTGTCGGCCATATGGTTGTCGGCATTCTGGATTGTCGGCAATGTCAGGTAGAACTATATATATATATATATATATATATATATATATATATATATATATATATATATATATATATATATATGTATATGGTCCCACTCAGAAATCTGACTTTTTAGAAAGTCAAATGTCATATGTCTCAGACCATATCATTGACTTTTCAGAAAGTTGAAACTTTCATATGTCTCAGACCATATGATTGACTTTTCAGAAAGTTGAAACTTTTGAATGGAGATCGCAGTTCAGTGGGGAATGGGGAATTTACCAGTTTCCCCAATGTAGTGAAATCTCAGAAATGGTATATATAATATGCAGTGGGTGTGGAGATGCAGGGGGACTTGTCCCCCTAAAAAATGTAGATTCTTGTTGTTTTCTGAAGTTCAACTTTCTGAAAAGCTGATCATATTGTTCTGACCATATGAAATTCGACTTTTTTGAAAAGTCAAGCTTCTGAATGGGATCCATATATGTGTGTGTTTATGTATATTATAAGATGGATCTTCTAAACATATTCCAGTGTTAGTAGCTTGCAACAAAGTTATTCACTGCCACTTTCTGAAAATGGCATGCGTCTTAAACTGCACTAGCCTGAACATACTTAATTCCCTAAACATCCCACCACCTGACCACAGTGAGCTTCAGTGCCTTACCAGGCCCCTAACTGTCTGTGACTCAAACTCTTACCCAGTCCATAACCCCAAGCATAACCCTTTCCACTCACTAACTTTAATGTCCCTAATCACTCTCTAAACCTAAAACTTCACACAACCTTCCCTAAACTCAAACTCCCCAATCACTCCCTAAACCTAAATCTGTACTTCTATTCCCTAGCCCTAAATTCTTCTTCCCAACCCAAAAACTCCTGCTTCCTAAACCTAAATTATCCTCACATTTAATTCCTGAAACCCTAACCAGAACGCCTACCCTCTCCCACTCTCTCCCCATGGCAACCATATTTACCTCGCTCAAACTCTGCTAATGTGTTCAGGAGAGTTGAGACAGGTACATTCTCTTCTACAGCTGGCACACCTTGCCCGAAAATGTAGTTGAGTTCAAGATGGATGACAGCCAATGTGAACTGCAAGACACCCAAGTCCCTGGCTTTTACACAGTGGTCTTTGAGCTCCTAGGACTTTGACACTTTTAGTAGACATATAGTTTTATATACAATTGTCTCATGAAATATCAAAATGCCCAAATAAGTGAATGAAGGAATGGTCAATACAGAATGAATCTAAAATCAAAACTAGATAGACTAAAACTAAAATGAAAGATTTTGCAGGGGGGAGCCCCTCACATCCCTTGCTAATTATATATACCAACTTTGAGATCACTCAACAGCGGTGCAAGCACAAATCCCGTTACTATGCAATTTCATACAAAAAGTTGCAAAAAAACACAATTAAAGAGATTATTATTGTTCTCTCTTGTAGACTGTAACCGTGTGCAGTGTGTGTGTGTGTGTGTGTGTGTGTGTGTGTGTGTGTGTATGTGTGTGTGTATATATATATATATATATATATATATATATATATATATATATATATATATATATAATATATATATATATATATACTATATATATATATATATATATATGTATATGTTTGTGAGTGCATGTATACACATACATACACTCACAAATTAGAAATACATTTTTCTTGATGGGGCAGCTTTTTGCTGCTTACATTCCTTGTCTGCCTTTCATCATAAACTTTGCATCTATACAAGTAATTGTCAGTTTTGTTTCTTCTACATTTCTTTTCACACATTCAAGAAAGAATAAATCAAGGAGTGTTAGCCTGTAATACTGTTTGTCGTCTTCTCTACCTGTCTGTCCATGCTTCCTACAGAGGTTGAGCACCTGTCCTTTTCTCATTCCCTTTATGCTTTTAAACCTTTCTATTGTTACCTTCTTCCATGCAATTTCCAAAGCTGGAAATCCCAAATGGGGTTTTAAAATCCTATAATACTGAGACTTTTTTTTCTTTCAGCAACAGATGATACTAACTTCTCGTCCTATCATGGACTAACAGAGTACAGTGGCTGGCTACTCTACATTCTGGTCATGTGCTTACCAGCTTATTATACCATCTTTTAATCCATTATGTCGTCCATATGTTTGCAGAATTGTACTCTGATGTATTATATTCAAGAAAACATTCTACCTCTTGATAGTGTATGTTTGTGTGTTTAAAAATATTATGGTTCAGTATTCTGGCCACAAGGAGAAACTAGTAAAGACAGCACAAACTAAGACAGTTGTTTTCCTTCTTTTTTTTTTTTTTTTGTATATGCAGAGTCTATGTATTCAGTCATACACTAAATTTTCTTTTCCAGCTTTTCAACTGTCAAACATTTTTGGAAAGATTCCTGTAAATGTCACATACTTCTTACAGCCTGTTCTGATTTTCTACATTTCATGTAGCAGAGAAATTTGTTAACTCTTTTTGTTGTTGTTGTTATTTATGTTACCTGAACTGTGTAAATGCATGTAAAAAAACTGACACTAGTTAAAATATACATGTGATCTACGCACATTAGTACAACAATCTGTCATAAAAGGCTAATTTGATGTAAAATGAATATTTTACTTTGGGTTAAGATGGGACCGAAATTTTATTCTATAACATGAAAGTGCTGAGGGCTCTGCTTCCAACAACAGTATTCAAACAAATATCCTATTAAAATGTATATTTTCATGAACAGCATTTTCAGCAAAGTGTCACATGTTTCTTTTTCTCTCTCGCTCTGTGTTCATCTTCCTGTCATTATATAATTTAATTATCTGCCTAACCTCAAAGAATAAACATTTAAATCCTTTTTGTTTGTTGTTATTGAAATATATTGAAAATACTTTTTTTTCCATTTCAGTGATAATTCTTACCAGCCCTTTTGTCAGAATCAGTGGACATCAATGCATTAGGTACTGGCATTGCTTTCATGCTATAGTAGTAATAAATTATGCATCATGTACCCACAGTCAGGCCCACTTATAGGTGTATTACATTAACAATATAGTGTTCAGTACTTTGTTTTTCCAGTTTATTCTCCAATAACCTCACATTACTGAGACTCGATACGAATGACCCATAAACCCAGTTTTTCCCAAATCCAAATGTATGTTGTAGATTGGAGGGTGTAGCTAATGTCATTTCTATTCAGCAGTTGGTATTTGAATTACTCACCACAGTTCTGTGAAAACAGGTATGTAGTTACCTCAACCATGGCCGTCAATTTGCATTTTCCAGCAAATGTACACCCACAGGAGAAACCTGCAGTGTCTGAGCTTATAGGTCCCTGCAATAGATCACCTGGTCTTTAGCATGGGCAGCAGTACTGCAGCAAACAGAATCCTACATCCACATCCTCCCAGTAAAGGCAATTTAATGAAATCCATTCTCTTTCTCCCACATATGAGGCAGTATCAAACTACAAGGTCATTACATCTACTTGGACCACAGGAAGTGCAGATGGACACCTTTGAAATGTTATCTGTGCAATAATCAGGTAGTTCAAAAGTAGTTGTTGCTTTAAGTTTCAAAAAAGAAAAAATATATGGGCCACTTTCTCTCTCTCTTTTCATTCAGAGATTCTTTTTTTTTCTGATAAGAGAAATACAAAAACAAACTAAATTGTTCGTGAATTAAACGGAAACAAAATCTCTCCCTCTCCATACACAAACAAAAACTCAGCCAGTATCCAACATGGTCTTACATGCATAATAACAATGATCAATTTACTTTAAAAGAGACACTTAATGTGAATTGCTCTGTGGAAAAAAGAATGAATGAATGTGTACTGTTTTAGTAAATCAGAATGCAAATCACATTCTATTTTTGTGCTTTAAAAATGTATGTTTAGCAAGGAATTATCAATATAGAGAAATGCTGCCAGCTGTAAGAAGAGACTGAAATACTTCTCTGTCCTTCTCTTCCCCCCAAGACAAGGCTTTAATGGTAGCAGACAATAACTATTGCCACTATGGAAGGCAAGATCTAGACTTAATCAATGATCAGGATGAAATGCAAAATAAATGAAGGAAAATGAAATAAAGCATACTTCAATGTGCAGAAAAAAGCATAGAAGGATCGATAATGTACGCTGTCCCAGTGGAGCACTAAATCAGAAATACTTGTTATGCAGAATGGAATTTTTTTCAAAATGCTTTCTAATTGTATTTATGCAGAAAATAACATTGCTTTATTTAACTGCAAAGACAGAAGCATCTTAATGAACTACAAGGCTCAAGTGTTTCATTCTATTAGGTTTTCTCTGGAAGCATTATATGCAACAGATGTAGATAAGTGTAAAACAAACATATTGTATATCTAAACCGCCTATGGTTTAGACTGCAGAATACTGAAGCTGTTGTTCACACTCAATAAAAGATCATTTATTTTTCACAACAGCTGGAAGATTTATAAAACATATATGCATTTATTGTTTCCTTCTGCTACAACACTTGAGGTTCAGCTCAAGTCACAGAATAGAGGCAAATGTTGTTATATAGGTTAGTACACTGTGACGTCCCCACTCTGGGCCATTAATCAAGGAGCCTGAATCTTAACCACTGATACTGGAGAGGGATGTTCACTTGGAACACAAATAGATACACACAGTATTTCCAGATGCAGCTTTCTGCATCAAGCACAATTTCCCTTAAGAGCACAAAGGGAAAGCACTCAGTCTGGGGACTGGGTCACATCTTTCTCTCTCTCTCTCTCCAGGCCCTTAATAAGACTCCCTTCTGGCATTCTGGCACAGCTGTAGAGTTGAGTCCTCAGCTGAGTGTCCAAGTCAAGTACTCTAGCACCATCTCTGTGAAACCAGTGCTTTGTGTCCCTGCTCCAAGCAGCTGACACACACACACACACACACACACACACACACACACACACACACTTGGAGATATGATTTGCACACACACACACACACACACACACACACACACACACACACACACACACACACACACACACACAAGAAATGCTAGCACAGATTTACTAGCTATGCCCCCCTTCTACCCAGACTATAAGGTAGTTACACTGTCACCAGACATACCAAAGCCAGCTACGGCTCTTACAAGGGTACCCAGTTATACTGAGTAAAATTAATATTAATACTAATGGTAGATATAAGTACTCTCAAAGTTTAAAATATTCTCTGAAGGACCAGCCAGAATGAAAAGTTGAAATATATTTAATAATAAAAGAACATGAAAATTTGGAATATCTATTTACAATAAAAAACAGTTTCATTCACAGGAAATAGTAAAATAATACAGATGAATTCACACAGTTACAGAAAAAAACAGTACTTAACTAATTTCGCTATAGTTTTCTGACTGATCTAAAGAATTACTTTTCTCTGGTCACTAGAGCAAGGTAAGATGAAATAGGTGAGTTAACCTTCTATGTCAGCTTTCAAAAACAGACTGGTATGAGACTTCCATATTAAAACTTCATTTCAGTGATGGATTACAGAAGGACATCACACACATCTTGTCATTTGACCCATTACGGGAAACTGAAACAGAATCTCACACATATGTGTTACCATACACACAAATAGAACTTTGCTAAGATCTGTTGCAGCTTCTAGAAGTTGTAAACCATTTCAGCATTTCCACCCTTCCAGTGTAACAGTTAGTTCCTGCTAAGGACAATGCAACAATGATTCCTAGTCCTTGTTTTCACAGACATTTCTTCTCCAGCTGCAATCAGAACTGTAAGATACAAATGTTATGGTTTACCAGGTATTTTAATTTCAAACTATTTTTCAAAGTTAGCTGGACTGAGATTAACTTATTCTCTTCCAGTATCCTCTGTTAAAACATTTACATGTTTTCAGTTACAATACAGTCAGGATCCACTGATGGTACATTTAACACATGCAACTTTACAAATACATTTTTCAAGACAAGCATTTGCACAAATCAGTTTGATATACAAATGACATATACATATTTACAAAACTCCAGCTAGCTATGCTAGCATATGTTACACATCCTCTGCCCTACTTCTCCTGTCATAGCTGGCAATACCTCACATCATCATATACATAATAAAGCGGAGTGGCCCATGATGTTTAATCAGTTAATAGTCACTGCAGAGTAGAAAACTCAAATGTAGTGAAAGCAGCTGTAGCAATGCAGCAGTATGTCACTCCTCCCTCCAAAGGTGAGCATAGACAGTGGAGTGACAAGATTTTAATCAAGTCATGCAGCATCTTTTAATGAAACATATGTCAGCAAATGACATCTCAGACAAAAAATAGTTACAGTGAATGCAACTCTAGTAAAACACTAAAAAACCATCACCCCAACAGAATAAAATGTGGAAATGTGGTACCTCGTTTGCTGCTGTGGACATAGCAGGATGCTCAGATGCTTATAATTATGCATGGCCCACTGAAGATAGAGAGAGAGAGAGATTAGTCAAAGCTGGCTGCCCAAAATCAGATTCACTGCTTCAGGAACTAGCCCTTCCTCCAGATGAAGCAATTCATAGTTAGAATTAAACTTAGGGTGTGGATTTTCCCCAGCAAAAAAAGACACGAGGACAAAAGCCATCTTAGATAAGGGAATGCTGTTTACAGTATTTTACGTTTACGTATACCTTTTTGACTTATTCATCTGTTGTGTAAGATTCCTTAAAACAGTTTTTAAGGGATGGTATTGTAAACTGCATGTTTTGGTGTTGTAAACTGCATGTTTTGGTATTGTAAACTGCAAGTTTTGTTGGTTTGAAAGGAACTGAATAGCCACAGCTGGGTCAACATATTTTAGAAAACCCCATACTTTATTCTGCTTAGATTCGTAAGTTTGTTTTATTGGTTGCTCTAGAAATTAAAATAAAAGCGTTCTCATACTACAAACTATACCCCACCCCCACTTTATTATATGTGTTTGCTGATTTTTATTTCTTTTTTTTATTATTATTGCTCTACCAAGCTCTCCCTCCAAAGTGTGCTTGTTATCTCATAAACCTGAGGTTTGGATACTGACTGAAAACGTTTTCTGGCCCAAAGTGATACCATCAAGATGTGCATTTATTCTGCAGATGTGGTTTAATACCAGAATGCAGATTCTACACTGTCTTCAGGTTTTCATGATTGGGCCCATGCTTTCTGCCTAGATTTGCAATTTTCTGATTAACATCTATACCAATTTTTAAATACAGACACTAAATAAGTTCTTCAATTTACTGGACAACTGAGCTGCATCCATCACTGCTCCAGGACATTTAAAGTAGCCCTATCAACTATTGTTCAGTGCATCCCTACTTGTACTCAGGAACCTAAAAGACTGAGAGTTAGACATTGACTCTTAGTGGTTTGTACAAGGAATCAAATTACTTTTTTTAGTCCAGAGGTGGCAGGCAAAAAGTACAGCAAAAGAGTTCCAGAAAAAGGGCAAACTTTTGACAAATAGGCATTAAACTCTTAGCACTTCTCTCAGAATCAATCTAACAGTATTTGACAGCATCTTGGGACAATATAGTAAACATGATTTAGCAACAAACCTCTGTGAAAGTTACTGTACTAATTCTTGGAAAGATTAGTTGTTGAAAAGCAAAGTGATGTGAGCATACCTAGGAACATCCTGACAGAAGATCACCTGCCATTTGCTGTGTTTTTGGTGTTGCAGTTATTTCCTGCAGCTGCTCGTCTTCAGCTTTGGCCCTTCCATTCTTATTCTGATCCAAGCACCCATGACTTGCATATTATCCCGTTCTCCTGAAGCACATCCCAGGGCCTTAGCTACATTCTCTCTCTTAAATGCATGATGATCTGTCCCACTTCCAGTTCCCTTCCTTTTGTCCCAAACACACCTCTACCCAGTTTATCTCCACCTCCCTGCTTCTACTGTAATGTAGCATGTCCAAATTATAATAACTTAAAAAAATAAATACAATTTCTCTGAGTTTTGCTTCATTACATATCCTCTGCATTTATTTCACCATTTTAAAATGCATTATAGACTTTCTCTTAAATTAATTTCCCTTTTATTTTATCAACATCAGAGCACAACCTCAAAATCTTTAATCCTTTCTAATGCTACCGGCTTAACACTAAGACAGCCTTCAACACATCCTCATCAAACGGCACAGCACAATTAAACTTCAGGATGTTCTGACTTCCATGTTTTACATAAATTTAGTACACCCATAATGTATGGTTTCCACCATGGATCCTGTAAAGTCAGGACACCCAAACTGTATGGTTTCCTACTATGGATCCTATAAAGTCAGCACACACAGACTGTATGGTTTTCCACCAGCAATCCTACTCACCACAGTGCAGTATCCTGCATGTTCATGTGACCTCCCAGCTGTCACCAGTCTATCCATCCTTCTGGGTAGTTGTGGGGGTCTCTAGTAACTGAACCCTCCAGTATAAGACCACTACATCTGTGATGCATTACTCAGTACAGGTATTGATAAATCCCTGTAACTTAGTGCACCTTTATATGCATATATACTAACTACTTTTGCCCTAATACTAAATCCCACAGCATTACACTGCTTACAGACTTTTCTTGTCACATTTATGTTTACCTGCTGTTCATTTTTTTTAGTGAGGCATCTTGCTTCCTATCTGCTTCACCATTATGGACAGTGTGCACACCTTTAAATTTTCTACCAACTTCATTAGCAATATTCAATATAACCTTCATTCAATCTAAATACACCAGATCCACAGGTCTGCATTTGTCCATATCAAGGATGACCAAGCCACAGAATATATATCGGGCATACTTTTGCTTTTGAAGATATTGCCTCAGTCAAAAGCAAATGAATATTAGTAATGTTTGTGAACTTCACAAGTCTATCTGCAAAATCTTATCTATAACCGTTCCAGTGACTGAACCAAGGACAGCACTAGTCCTGTTTTTATACCACCTTTTTTTATTTCCACTGGTTTGAAAAGGAACCTTTGGGCCAATCTTCAATTTACTGACACAAAACTAGTTAGTTATACTTTCAGACAAAGGTTCTCACACTCAACCCACTGAATCTTTTTAAAAAAGGCAACAGTTGTTTTTATGATGCTTTTCTCAGCTGCTTTCCATTTACTTCCAATCCACACCTGTTCAGTCTTCCCATGCTAATAGTCATCATTCTTGCTGTTTGTTAATATATAAATGAAAATCTTGGTCAATATTTCTGTATTTCCCACAGGATACTCATACATATCCTTTACATCTACTCATATTCATCAGTTCTCTGTATATTACTCAAAGCTTCTGAAAAAAGAAATTACTCAACCCAGTCTAGACCAAGAGAGCCTGCAATGGGTTAGATGAGATTTATTTGCATAGGTTCATAGGCAGGTACTTGGCTAGCTGTCCTTGTGGGCCATTTTAAGTCTAGCAATCTTCCCTTTCAATGGTGAGAATCAAACCCTGTAACTTGCATCTGTAAAGTAAACACCTTAACCATTATAACAACCCCCAAACCCCTTACAGCATCTGTGTATGACTTTTTTTAGTCTTGTATGTCTCTCTTTTTTTAAATATGCTGGTTGTATATTCTTCTGTACCTCATAACAAACACCCTCTCGACTGTGTTCCTATCATTCTGTACCCATTTGTCTCCCTACTTGTTTAAAACCCACACGCGAGAGAAACACAATGAGAGCCGGCAACTACAAATAAACCTTATTTAATACGCGCTTTCGGTGGGGACAATGCCTCACCTTCATCAGACAACAAGACATCAATTAACTGTGTTTAAATACATTCTACAAATAGTTACAGTAACTGATTGATTAGTTAATTACAGTTCATAAAGCTGTATAAGGCTAAAATGGATTTCGATATCGTACTAAAACACCATCCAAGTACCCTAAACAATATATATATTTATATAGTTTGTATAAAACATAACTTGAACTACAACTTAGAGCACAGCAGCAGCAACAACCAAAATTAGTCATAAAACAATATGTAATATCATGCCTTAACTAATTCATCTTAAAAATCTCATTACTAAAAAAATTAATTAATAAAGGTTTCATGCCTAAAAAACCTAATGCACTAAATCTACTAGTTGCTCGTTAAGAAGTATATATAAATGTGTGTAAATAAAATTAAACCCAACTAAAATTTACATTACATAATACACTAAATAGATAATAGTTGTACATGTATATATATATATATATATATATATATATATATATATACGAACATATAATCTTAAATAAACAAACACGCATTTTATTTCATTTTATTTTATTTAGTTTGTTTTATTTAATTTATTTTATTTTGTTTTATCTCTATTATGGTTATTATTTTATCTTTTCAAAGCTAGCCATTTGAGGACGCATTTAATGGACAAATAGTCATTGAGGCCAGGATATATATGAGCTGTTGTTCTTATTTGCCACATTGCCCCTGGCAACTATTACTTGAAATGGACGAATTAATGTGGCAAATAAGAACAACAGCTCATATATATCCTGGCTTCAATGACTATTTCTCCATTAAATGCGTCCTCAAATGGCTAGCTTAGAGGATATTGTTACACAGAGGAAAGATGCCTGGAAACTCTTGTGCTGATGGAAATTATGAAGCATGGGTGAGCCAAATGCAAATTAAAAAGTATTGGAGTACTATGATGGATAACATGCTTGGAGCGGTAAAAGAGGAGGTGCCATCAGATGAATCTGGAAAAAGAGCTAGGTTATGGCTGGTGGCAGTATGGGGGACATGTCTGGTGAGTGGAGTAGCTGGGTTTAAAAGCATGCCCCAGCTTGAGGGAGTTGTTTTAAGCAAAACTCTTTTGTATACAGAAATGGCAAACAAAGGCAAGAAAAATACTGTGATTAAAGCTAAAAGAAGATAAAGATGGATAGAAATACAACAAAAACAGAAGAGAAGACCAGAGGTAAGAATCAAAACAAATAACAGTGACGCTGTCAACAGGTATGAACTTATGGACAGTATTATTTTACCGTTGGTGTTTAAAGTACAGGTTGTAAGAGAATTAATACACTTAGGAACTGAAGACTTTAGCAAGGTTACTTTTGAATCTTTCACTTTAATTGAAAAATATGGGATTAGGTAGAAAATTTTTTACAAAGTATTTTAGTGCAAGTAAATACAGATATACAGCACTAGGATGAGGGAAATATGAGGCAGAAGAAGAGAAAATAAAAACTGAATATAAATCAGTTGGATAGAAGGTGCAGAGCAGGAACATACAAATAAAATCTGGAAATAAGAAAGATATAAAAAAGGAAATAGATGACTTAGGAACATTAGCACTAAATCCAACAGCATTCAAAATGTTATTAGAGGTATGGTAGTGACTAAAGGATATACAAATAAGTATGGAGGTTCTCTATTTGTTAGATACAAAATGTGTGAAGGAAGAAACAGGGAAAATAACTGAGGCAATATGGGGTAAAAAAAAGTGTATATGGCCTTTAAAGAGTGACATGCATTCAGAAATATCCTTTTTAAGTGAAGAGTTAAAAATATTGGATGTGATGAAAGTAGTACCTGGAAGACTAGTGGCATGTGTTAAAAGCAAAAGGGACAGTTGTTCAAGGATGATAGAAGTTTAAGTGTACACTAACTTGGCAAAGATAAAAAGATGATTGAGGAACTTTAAACAGTCCTTTTAAATGTAGCAGTTATTATGGTGAAAGATCTTAACTGCAATTTGAGAAAGAACAGGGGAAAAGTTAAACAAGATGAAATAGTAATAAAATAAGTTATGAGACATGGAGGGTTGAAAATAGGAAAACAGAATAAACAACTAAAATGTGGACTTTTAGAAGTGAAATAGATTATGTATTGTATTGAAAAGAAATGAAAGAAATGTCAGGTGGGGTTGAAATGGCTGTTCAGCTGAAAGTATTATGGGATATAAGAGGTAATGCGAGAAAAGTATTAAAAGAAGGGAAATGGATTTAAAAGACTAACTGGAGAGATACCTAAAACCAATGAGATGAAAAAGAAACAGCATATGACAATGAGAGTGCATTATGAAAACTGGACGGATCGGTGGGGTGCTTAAAAGAAAAATGGATAAAAGTATTTCTGATTGCAGAAAGAGTGAAGCAAAGGAATAGGACAGTATGTAATAAAAACATACGAAAAAGAAATAAAACAATATGGTGTTAGAATAAACAAAATAGAAGGATGAATGAAAAATAGAGAAAAGGTTCACATATACTGTTCAAAGACTTTTTGTAAGAAAACCAGAGAGACTTTCATAATTTTGGGCAAAGATGTAAAATAAAAGGAAAAAGAAAGTATCAACATTTAATGTAGAAGGAAATATTAGATACAAGCAGAGACAAGTAATGGAAAATATGTAAAAGTATGTGGGTAGAATATATGAAAAGAAAATAGTGCAAAAAGAAGTATGGATTTTAAAAAGATCTGAAAATGTTAAGAAATTTCTAGAAAATTTGATTACTAAGACAGAATGGAAAAATCATCAACAGTAATGGATGGATTAGGCTATGAATACTACAAAAAGATGAGTGGAAATGAGAAATTAATAATTTGTAGAATACTAAATGAATGGATAGAGAAATAAATGCAAAATGAATGGATTTATGGTAGAGTAATTAAGTTTGCATGGAAAATGATGAAAGATAAGATATTTTAAAAACATGAGGACCAATAACATCGTAAGTACAAGTTATAAAATCTTAATGAAAGAAATCAAAAAATGATGATGAAGGCTTTGGATGAAATTATAAAAGAAGTGGTTTTCAGAATCAAGTCAAAAGAGGTTAAAGAAATTTTAATATTAGTAAAACTAAAAGAAATTATTTGTGATGGGATGTGGAAAAAGTTTTTGATATGGTTAGTGATGAAGTAATGTGGAAGTTTCTAGATATGTATGGGACAGAAGAAAACAATTTGAATACTATAAAAATATTCCAATAAATATGATGGGTGAATGCAATGGTACAATGACAGATGGGAGAACAGTTAGAGGAGGAATTAAACAAGTATGTCCATTAAGTATGTGTCTGTACTAGTAAGGAATGCAATAATTCAAACATGCCCATGCAAAATGAGAGAACCAAAATGGGAGATTGGCAGCAAAGTTAACAAGCTGAGTTATTGGTCATATGCAGAATATTTAGTGATTGCAGCTGAAAATATATCGATAAGTAGATTGGTGGTACAAGTGGTTGAACTAGTATAGAAAGCTTGGTTTAAACCAAGCTACAAAAAGTAAGGCCTTTGTTAAACTAAGAAAATAAGTGTATTAGGAGTGAAATTTGAAGATTATGAAAATGCAATAGAACAATGGAAAGTAATTTTGGAAGAAATAAAGTATGCTATCATGTTTGGGAAGTTTTAATCTAACATGTATTAAAAAGTGCATATGATAAATATATACATATTAGGAAAACTAGCATATGGAGGGTGAACATATTTCCAACTAAAATGAAGTAAGATATGTTAAACATATTTTTGTTGTACTTGAAATTGAAGATTGAATGCAGTGAAAAGAGGGGTTATAATGAAGAATAAAAAAAAAGAAGCTGGAAGTGGTTGAATCTAAAAAAAGGTGTCGTAGTGTACTTAAATGCTGTGCATTTTTGGTACTAAACATATGAAAGAAAGAGAGTTGCAAATGATGGGAAAATGTATGCACAGTATGATGTACTGAAATATGATGGAGGGAAAGAACGTGGTAAATGAGAAGAGATGCATCAAGTAGAATATGAAAATATAGTAAAATTATAGAAGGTAAAAATTAAGGAGATTGTTAAAAACAGAAAATTATGATAAAAGAATATTATGTATACTCTGCGGTGGTGGTGCTGCGGTAGCTTTGTCACCTCACAGTAAGATGCTGTCCGGTTCGATTCTCAGCTAGCGTGTCTTCTTTGTGGAGACATGCGTGAGTGGGCGTACCTTCGTTGAAGGTTGTGCGTCAGAGCTGGCAACTCAGTACATAAAAATCAACTGCCAATAATTAGTGGACCGGAGTTCCGCTGTGGCGACCCCTAATTGGGAAAAGCCAAAAGACACAACAGCATGTATACTTAATATATGTGTCTATATTACATAATCCAACTTTTAAAAATTCGAACGTCATATGGTCAACACCATATGATTGAACTTTTAAAAGTTTGAAAATGTAATAAAAAAAATAAACCAAAGGAAAAAACCTACCTGAATAGTTTAATTAGTGGGGCAAGCCCCCCTGCACTCCCCACCCCCCGCTCTTTAAACATACCAACTTCGAGATCGCACTACAGTGCAGAAAGGGAAATCTTCCCATTCTGCACTGTATGGAGATCTCTGTTGAAACATTCAAACTTTTAAAAGTTTGATCATATGGTGTTGACCATATGACGTTCGAACTTTTAAATGTTCAACAACTTAATATAGACCCTTAATATACAGTATACCTTTTAAAGGAATTAAAAGAAGATGCAACAATGTTATGATGGAAAAGGTATGAGAATTTTTATGAAGCAGGGGATTTCCTGTGGAGTATTTTGTTGAATAATTTATTTAATGAAAGTAAAATGAAGTATAAAGTACTGAAAGAATGAAAATGTGATGAGCGTATTAAGGAAGAATCAACAAAGTATTCTTTTTTAGAATGTAAAAAATGAAATGTTTTGGAAAACAGGAAAGGAAACCTGTGAAACTGAAAAATGGAGCAGAATGTTATTTGTAGCAATCTGGTGAATATGGAAAAGATGATGTGAGGGGTTATTATATAATAAAAATAGAGATCAAAATGTGCGAGAAGAAATAGAAAGATGAAAGTAGAAGAAAGGATGAGGATATATAAAAGTGAAGAATAGCTGATGTCTGCTTAAAAATCATATTTTTGATTTTTTTGGAAATTATAAAAATAGAAATGTTTCTGTGCAGATTATATGCTAATAGTTATAGAAAAAAAATGGAAAGAAATGACAATTTTTTTTGTTATGAAAATTAAAGTGTAAATATTGCAATCTCTAATCTCTTTCTTCATCATCAACTTGGGGTACTACCAAAAGACAGCACACCCATTATGCTGTACTGCAGTGACAGTGCTGGAAAAGTAATCTGACTAGCTGGTATGAGAAAAGAACCCACAGCCTTCTGACCTTCCTGCACCAAAGTGCTACACATTGAGTTACTATGACTGCATGTGAAAATCCAGAGTTCTTGAAGCAGAGGGTATAAGGCAAAGAACAGTTCTATGTGAGAAGGCAGTCCACATGATACACATGTACACTTGGTTGGGCGCATGCTCTCTCACATTCACACACACACACAAACACACACACACACACACACACACACACACACACACACACACACACACACACACACATGATTAACTAACTATTCTCCTATAATATGTCTGAAATATGGTAAGAAAATGGACGACCTGTTATAAACTAATTTGGAAAAATGGAGGACATGGAGACTCTTTACATAAGGCAGCCAATCAAGGAAGTTAAATGCAGTCATCCTCTAAAAGGCAGCAGGACTAATAGTTGCATCTCTGTGCTGCTCACATACCTTGCAAGTTAAGCAAATTGAATGTTTATACAAGTTTTTTCTGTATATGAACTCATTAACTCATTCACATCTTACAACTCTCCGTTATTGACAGGTCACATTCCTAAGGTTGGAAGGAATTACCTGCTGCTACAAGTCAAAGTAAAATTTGAATATGATAAAGTATTTTAAGTTAAGCAAGTAAAGCAGCTTTAGACATCAATTGTTTAATTTAAATTATATTTGGCCAGTTTAAGGTGACTAATCTCATCAGTGAATGTTGCAAATTCCATACTGCAAATTAAGATACACTGTCACAAACAGCTGTTTGTGTCACCTGCATAGACAAAGCAGCTCAAACAACTAGTATTTCAGACATGAAGCTGACCACTTTACAAGATTCCTTGCAATTACTAACAAGCGATACAGTACCACAGAAGCTGCTGGTATGGCCCAAATTAGACTTCCAAGATTCCAAACCAACTAGGTGTCCAAAGGAAACAGAAAACATGGCATAAACACCTTTTGTGTTAAAAGGAGTACAGCAGTGAACAAAGGATATTCCTGAAATTCATCACAAATGTTTAGCAGTATAAATTATAAGGCACATATTGTATCATTTCTTAAAAACTGTGCTTTGTGAAGTGTAGCTTAACGTTTTCAATGCATATATCTGTGAGGTTTTAAAATTTGTCTCAAGGCACTGTGACACTTTCTCAGCAGTATCTAAATTTTATCCAGTTTCTCTCTTTGACTTAGAACTTGTTAAAAATCCATTAAATACATGCAAGTAACCCAAGGACTTGCTACCATCTATAACAGTTAGGTACTGAAGTGAGCCTTTTATTAAAAGGCTGATACAGAAAACCCACCTTATTGCAGAGACGTTTTATTCATATTATTGCAAGTATCTCAGTTAACTTAATAGGTATGGAGCATTATCTGGTTATCAACTTCTGATTTCATTTTGCAGGACAAAATCTAATCCAAGACTTGCACTGTCTTATGTCTGCACTATTGGCGTCCTGTCATCTTATCATTCCAGTGATCTGGCTGTGAATTTGATTAGTGTATATCTTCACAACAAACATCATAATGTATTATCCAGCATTTCTACTCTAGGTTTTATTACAACAGACAGGAGCAGAGTCAAACAGTTGTTTTTAAATATGTGTTCGACTGCATCCAAACATTTTCACTCCTGGACCTCCAATAGCAGCCTAATTACTGCTCAGCCAGACATAATGCTTCAGGCTAGTAAGCCCAGCAAAATAGCACTTCGGTGTAGGCTTGTGCAAAATAAGGAAAACACAAAGATGACTCAGTACACAGGGTTAAAAAAAAAAAAAAAAAAAACTTAAATGTGACTATAAGCTCTCACCTAACTCTTTGGTACTTTCCTGTTTCAGTTATACCTGATATTCAATGGCCATATAAACATAACAATTTAAACTATTTAAACCTAATCAATAATACATAATTATACATGTCATATGGTCATGTGATGTCATTAATGATACATTAACATAGTTGACGTCTCTTTCTCTCTCTTTCTGTTATATGCATTTCTACAATATTTAGCATGTGGTTTACTTCAAAGAATTCAATGATGTGTGTAATTTTTAAAAACTAAAAAAGCACAGTAGTGTACTTAATACATAGCAGTAGACATACTGCTGCATTAGCCTTGGCTATATGGGTTATATTCTGCCAAGGATTTAACAGTCATACAGCTACCAAAGCTTCAGCATACCTTCCATGTGCACAAACTCTTAGCTGAAGCTGAGCAGACTAAAAAGACATGTTTGGGTGCAAAGTCCTTCAAAGCTGTCACGCCAACAGTGATAGGGAGGTTGAGCCCTGAAAGGAAAAATCTATTCACACACTGGCATAAACAACACCCCATAAAAGTGGGGTGGAGGCAGGGAGGGAGCAGCTACAGCGGCTGCAATAATTCGAATATCTACAGTTAAAGTAAGTTTACTTACACAACTGTACTATGTTAATCAGATTGATCACTGCTGTAGTAGCCTTAGCTATGGCTAGATTAGCCAAGTTTACTTTATTTTGGAGGTGAAGGGGTAAGAGTCCATGAGCCCCTGGAGAATGGCCGTGGTGAAGCCTAATCAAGACCACCAGAAAGAATAAAGCTTGTAATGGCTTTTAAATGTGTGTATAGATGACCAAGTGCCTGCTTCTAGAATACTTCTTGCACCCACCCCTTTCAAAAAGGTAATAGATGAAGCCAAGGCCCTAGTAAAGTGGGCCTTAACCCTACCTGGAATAGTTTTGCCATGGTGCTTATAACAAAAGGTAATAGTCTGATACAACCATTTAGAAATATTGTGTTTCTACACAGACTGTCCTGATTTGAACAATTGATCTGAAGATCTGAAAGATTTATTTCTGACAAGACAATAGCCAAGTTGTATTTGGGCATCCAAGGTATGGAGTATCCTTTCTCCCTCATTTTTAGATTTAGAAAAGAACAGAAAGAGATGGATAGTTTGGTTTAAAGGAAACTTGGATACCACTTTAGGCATAAAAGAAGGTTTAGATCTCAAAGAAATCCTGACCCTGTGGAAAATGAGGCAGCACTGACTCACCATAAACGTCTGCAACTCAGATACTTTTCTTGAATAGGTCAGAGGAATCAGTAAAACAGTTTACCATGTTAAGAAACTCAAGTCAGCTAGATTAGCTGGTTTCTCTAATACAAAATTAGAGATCCCAAAGAGGGGCCACCAATTTTCTTGGAAGCCTGTTAAACAAAACCCCTTTCAAAAATATTTTGTCAAGAAAATGGATTGAAGAAGGAGGATCCATGGGCAGACCATGCTGAAATGGGTGATAAATGAACCTAGATGGAGGAGTAAGAAAGGCCATAGTTTAGTAACTCACACCACTGTTCTAAAACCAGGAAAAAAACTTCTCCTGAATGGGTGCTGACTATGTTTTTGGTACAAATTAGAAAACCTGTTCCATTTGCTAATATATGATTTTATAGTAGGAGGCTTTCTTTCTCCTGTAGTACCTGCTGTGCATTCTCAGTAAACAGGCACCTAATGGGAACTAAGGCCCTATCATACAGGCTGACAGTTGAAGTTGATTGAGGTGAGGGTGTATGAAGTATGCTAGCTCTTGTGTGAGTTGATCCATTCTGTGTGGATGCTTGTGATAATTGCTCTTGGCCATTTCCAAAAGACTGGAGAACCACTGCTGCCCAGGCCAGAAGGGAATCTCCATAATTACTTTGGGGGATTCATTTTGAATCTTCAGAAATACCCCAGATATCAGTAGAAATGGCAAAAAGGTATACTGGAACATTCCAAGGAAAGGCATTTCTCTTCCAGGCCTTCTTGCATGGAGTGCTGAAGCAGAATCATGACAGATGACTGTTCAGAGAGGAGGATAATATGTCTTCTTGAGGAAATACTCACAGATGGATCAATTCTTGGAGGACCACTGAACTAATTTCCATTTGTAAGGGTCTGTCTTTGTCCTGCTCAGCTTGTCTGCCACACAGTTTTGCACTGATGGAATGCAAGATGCCTGTAGAGTGAGATTGTGCTGTGAAGCTTATCCCAAGCTCAAATGGCTAGTCTGCAAAGGGGAGTAAGACCAGTTTCCCCTTGCTTGTTGATTTACCCCATGATTATGGTATTGTCTGTAACAACTTGGAGAGTACCAGAGGAACAATGATGATTCAGAAAGTTGAGTGCCTTGATTAGGACAAACATCTCTTTAATATTTATGTGCTTGAATATGTCCTAGGTGTCCCACATACTTTGTACTATTACCTCTCTTGAAACTGTTTCCCAAGCAAAGTCCAAGATGTCTGTGGTGACGCACTACTTTGCAGTAGGGAGGGAGAAGTGGAAATCCAGATTTAGGGAAAATTGCAGTCTCTACCAAGTGATTTCTCTTCTGACAAAACCCAGCACTATGTTTTTCAAGTGGGATCATGAGAATTATAGATACAACAAGATCCAAAATCCTGAGATATTCCCTTACTGTGACTAAAAGTGGAAAATATTAGAACTGCTCTTTGAACTGAGGTGTCTACATCCTTCCTGTGTTTGAAGAAGTCAAAACAGGCTTCTGATTGTTCTCTTGGAATCCCAACTTGTGTAAATTATCTCTTCCCAACCTGAGAGATTTATGACACTTTGAAGAAGACTCTGCAAAGATTAGCAAGTTGTCTATCTGTGGAAGAATGTGGATATCCTGTAGCCGGCAATGAACTACAACTGGAGCTAGCCAACTTGTGAACATTCTTGGTGATGCACGTAGTCCAAAGGGTAATGCAGAGAACTGATAATGTGATCCAGACACACAAAACTTTAAGATCCACCTGAAGTCTGGATGAATAGGGATGTGATAAGCATCTTTTAAATCTAATGTTATCATGAAACCAGAATGAAAAAGAAACAGGTTGTGAAGTCACTGAACTTAGGTACTATCACACAGAGGTTAAGGAAAAGATCCAGAACATTTCTCCAAACATTTTCTTTCTTTGGCACTAAAAATATCATTGAATAAAAACCTTTCACAACGTGGGAATGAGGAACTAATTATATCACTCCCTGGGTAAGCATGTGTTGAAGGACAGGGGGGAATAAAAAGAGTCTGTTCTGGTGGACAAGGAATTATCCCCTTAAAAGCGGGATTTCCTTTCATTGCTATCTGTAACTTTGATGAATGATCTTCAGAACCCATTTTTCTAAAACTGTTTGTTGCCAAAAAGAAAAGTGAAGATTCAGACTTGTTTGAAGGGGAAGGAACTGCCATGGGGGGTGTCAAGATGCCTTAAATACTCATTCTGACTTGCTGTCCTTGGTTTTAGGGGGGTCCTGAATTCTTTCTTGACCCCCAACCTCACCATTTCATCTTAAAATATTTACCAGCATGTTTTTAAGACTGTTTATTTTATGTTTTGCCAACACTGGATGTGGGTTAGACAATCATTTAGAAGATGTGAAAAATAAGAGCTGAAACATTCCATCAACTTACCCCTCACATCATTCTTTTTGATAACTTCTGCATCAGAAGAAACAAAACTAAATCTGTATCCAAAGGAGAATTTAAAATCTCATTTTTCACACCATTTGGGTGGTTCTGAGAATACAGCCAGGCTAATAACATCAAAACTGTACCAGTGGCCATAGCCCTTGAAGAAGTATCAAGTGAGTCATACACACACTACAAACAATGAGTAGTGATCTGTACAATGGAAAAAACTGAGTTATTTAAAGAAGATTTTTTCCTCACAAGAAGAACCTAAAGACAGAACATTCCTCATACTTTAAAAGAAATAAAATAAACTAATACATGAGCCTGACAATTCAAAATTCTAAATATAGAAGTTGCAATAGCATACACTTTTTCACCATACTTCTCAATAATCTTCCCATCATTGTCACAAAAGAGTAGGGCTGGAATTAACTAAATGTCTAGCAGCAGTAGGATTAATTAAAGGTATAGCTGCTGGGTCAGGTTTTGGAAGAGTTTTGAAAATGTAAAATACTGATTAACTTTTACATTCTGTTTGCCTTTTTATGTGCAGCAGGCTGACTATCATGAAAATAGCAGGCATTGGCACTCACATCCTCCAGAGGTGATGGAAATGGGTGAAGGTTCTGGAAGCCAAGCTACAAGGGAAAGTGAATGTCTTATGACAGGCCAAATGAAGCAAACTATAGTATTTTTTGTAGTTTTCTTTTTTATTTTCTCTTTCTGCCATGTTTACTTATTATGTATGTTCTCCTAGTAAACACTTTTGTTTGTCTAGATGTTAAAGGAAACAGAGAAACTAGTTCTCAGACAGGATGGCTCCTTCTCCTAAGATAACAAACAAACATTGGTTTGTGCTAATATTGGAATTTAATGATCACTGAAACTTTAAGACCCATCTGGTATTCAATTCAAGAAGAAACATGTAAAGGTATTTGGACAAACTTGGACATTTGTGTCGGGTGTGTGTGGGGGGATAGCTGTTTTGTGATCAGTCTACATAGCAAAATGAGGTTACAAAATGACTTTGGTTATATAATTGTGACTTTCTGAAATACTAAGGTAGTAAGCGTGAATGTGCTATGGCAGCATCTTATCTGTGGAAATTGGCTACTCATATTAAAGTGCAATACTTCTTGTAGCAGGTAGCTAGTCAACTTAAATAACTAGCAGTTTATTTTCATTTTCCCTGTGTGCCAACCTATGTATATTTTATTGTGTATTTGTGCTGTTTTCTTTATTATTTAAGTAAAATCTATTTTAATTATCTTTAAGTTATTGTGTCTGGTATTTATTTATTACAAGAGTATTTATGCACTGTTGCATAGCCAAGAAGAGGGTAACCATTTACATAGAGGAAAAGCAAACTGCAAGGGCCACTTCTTCGAGACAGCTTCAGCTGACAAACTGAGAAATGCATATCAAATATCACTTCAGAGCAGTGGCAGTACTACCATACCCTGGAAAAAAGCTGTGTAGAATTGGAAAAGTCAGTCTTCCACGGAAATTGTGTGAATGTGTATGTATGTGAAAAATAATATTTTCTGTGAAAGACAGTTACTGTGGATAGGTGTGTGCTGACAGAAACGGGTTCATGGAGAGAACAGTGTGGCTCTAAGTAAATATTGTGCAGTCTAATTTGGGTGTGGAGGATGAGAGAGCCATACACAGGACAGGAACACATTCCCTCTGTGTTGTTAGTGCCAAGGTTATACTTTGTGGATTATTCACTGAAACAGACCAACAGCATCAATGTCACAACTGGTGGCAGGGTTGTCACCAGTCCCTCACATTAGTGCTAGTGCCGGCCACAAATTTGTCACATTTGGTGGCAGTGGTGGGATAATTAAAAACATGTATTCAGCCTAAAAAAGCTGTGTTACTAAATGTGTATGTGCTAATCCTCTCAGCCACAAGAGAGGTCTGGTTGTGCACAGCAGCTATTTGATTTTCTAGTCAGATTAGTTAGGAAAAGGCAGAAAATGAGCTCTGCTGACAAGTGTGCTAAAATGTCAGTAGCACAATTGGCAAAGTAGTCAAAGACCAGGGGAGTGCAGAAGGCTGGTGTGTCCAAGGAGGGGATGGTGGCACTTTTGTGCACAATGCAACATGAAGAGCATCTGCAGGAAGCCAAACAAGGGCAGTCTGTCCCATCTCAGGAGGACTTTGCAGCCCAGCTGCATTTACAGAGACCGGCAATGGCAATGAAGCACATGCAATTTAAAGCAGCTGAGCAAATGCAACAACTGTAAGCAGAGGCAGCTGAGTGAATGCAACAACTGGTAAAGTGGACACTGAAAAATAATGTCATGTAATGGAGATGAGCGTCTTATGCCAGAAGCATATGAAAAATGGGTAGGGAGAAAGTCTCACCCAAAAAGCCTAGGTCAGTAGCCAACATTTTGCTCAATATAAGGAGGGTAATAATATAGATTATTTTTAAGAGTCTTTGTGAGGGTATATATTCAGCACCAAGATGACCAAATGGGCAGCGGGTGATCTTTTTAACTCCTCTACTCACAGGTAAAGCAATATATGCAGTTTCTAAATTTAGTGATGCTGCCTTTTTATATTATGGCAAAGTTAAAGAATGTTTGCATGCTTGCTATCAGACAATTCCAGAACTGCAGAGAACAAAGTTTAGAGAATACAAGAGAAAGGCAGATGAAGGCATAGCTGTGTACATTGCAGAAGTCAGCACTACTTGTCACAGATGGGTGAAGTGGACGTAATGTTACTACATTTGAAAAGTGTGCAGATCTTGTGGTCAGGAGACAAACCCTTTGCACTATCCCTAAATGCATAAGGTGGCACACTGGGATTGTAACATTCTTGAAAAGATGGGGTGGAATCAGACTTTTACCTACCTAGCAGGTTGTCACTGCATTAGTGGACCCAGAACTGCATATGGGTATAGGGGAACCCAGGGCACAGCCAAGGCCATCCCAGTAGCTTACTCTGGACAAAGTGCAGTTGTGTACACTTACCATAAATGTAGATGTTCAAGTGTATTCACTGTTGCAGTCCTAACCAATGGGTTATCCGGCTCCCAGTAGCCCTCGATTGGCCAGAATACCAAAGGTAAGTAAAAATTATGTCGGCTGTCATCGGTTGCAAAGGACGTCATGGTGTCCGATACAAAAGGAGGCAGGCCAACATCACTTCCTCAGTCTTTCGTGCCATAACTGTCAAAAGCCCCCAGGAAACAAGGCTTAAACCAAAATTAGCCTGTACCTTAGGAAAAGAGAAAAGGGGGGGGGGAATCAGGACTGCAACAGTGAATACACTTAAACATCTACATTTATGGTAAGTGTACACAACTGTACTATGTTCATGCTTCACTGCTGCAGTCCTAACCAATGGGTTGATTACCAAATCCCAGAGAAAAGGGAGGAGGAACCAACATAATCAAGGATTGGAGATAATGCCCTGCAGAACAGCAGTGGCAAACCCTGCCCTGGCTCTAGAAAACAAAGGCAAATTATAATGCTTTGTGAAAGTGTGAACAGAAAACCATGTGTCAGCCTCCAAAATGTCTTTAGTAGGGACATCCCTTAAAAAGGCTGCAGAAGTGGAAGCTGCTCTCGTTGAGTGGGTCCTAACCTCTTGACGAGGAACCTTGCCATAACAGGAATAACAAACAGTAATACAATGAGCAATCCATTTAGAAATGGTTTGCTTAGAAATAGCCTTGCCCTGGCTCCAGGGGCAAAGCTGACCAATAGCTATGCTGATTTCTGAAGGTCTTTAGTCCTGTCCAGCTAAAACCTGAGTTGTCTATGCACATCAAGAGAATGTAAGATCCTCTCACCTCTATTTCGAGGATTAGGAAGGAAGGTAGGAAGGTGTATGGACTGATTAAGAGTCAGGCTAAAAACAACCTTAGGCATAAAGGACGGGTTGGTTCTCAGAGAGACCCTATCTGCATGGAAAATAAGAAAAGGCTCCACAGCCATCAAAGCATGCAGATCTGAAACCCTCCTTGGTGAAGTTATAGCCAAGAGGAAGGTCGTCTTCCATGAGAGAAACTTTAAATCTGCAGTGTCAGCTGGCTCAAAAGGAGGAAGAGCAAGTTTCTCTAGAACAAAATTAAGATGCCAGGCTGGAGTAGGCACCCTTCTGGGAGGTTTTAAGTTGCAAGCACCTCTGAGAAACATTTTCATCAGAGGATGAGAGAAAATGGGTTGTTCAAAAGAACAATGAACAGAAATGGCTGAAGCATGGATCTTGATAGAGGAAAAAGAAAGACCACCATGAAGCAAATCAGCCAGGAATTCCAGGATCAGAGGAAGGGTAGACTGAGAAGAAAATTCCCCTCTAGCCTGCATCCAATGAGATAATCTTTCCCATTTGCCAGTGTAGGACTTCCTAGTGCTAGGCCTGCTGGCCTCCCTCAGCAGGTCAACCACCTGCTGGGAAAGGGAAAAAGAAAAGGATGGAGTCATACAATGAGCCATTCTGCCAAATGGAGAGACTGAAGATGAGGATGGAGAATGTTTTCCCCTTCTTGAACCAAAAGATCTGGCTTCAGAGGAAGATGTCAAGGAGGAAATTGGGAGAGACTGTGAAGCAGTGTATGCCAATGGTGGCTGGGCCAGTCCAGAGCTATGAGAATAGCCCTTGGTTGTTCATCCCTGATCTTCAATAATACTCTGAGAAGAAGAGGAAGAGGAGGGAAGGCATAAACTGACAGCAATATCCAAGGGAAGGACAGAGCATCCACTTTCCAGGCTCTTCTGTGATGCTGTCTGGTGCAAAAAAGAGGTAGAAGATGGTTGTCTGGAGAGGAGAAGAGATCCACTTGAGGAGTGTCCCAACGTTGAATGATGTTGTAACAAAATGCTCTGTTCAATTGCCACTCATGAGGATCCAGGGTCTGTCTGCTCAACTGCTCTGCCAAAACAATGAGACCTCCTGGAAGAAAGTGAGCTAGGAGATGCAGGCCCAGAGATGCTGCTATGGACCAAAGACTCATGCTCTGTCTGCACAGGAGGTAAGAATGGGTCCCTCCCTGCTTGTTGATGTACCACATGACTGTGGTGCTGTCTGTCCTGACAAGAAGGGTCCCTGGAGAAAGAAGATGCTTGAAAGCTAGTAAAGCCTGCTGAACTGCCATCAACTCCTTTAAATTTATGTGCAGGTGCATCTGCTGGGCATTCCAACTTCCCTGTATGCATCTGCCATCCAGGTGAGCTCTCCAGGTGTAGTCCGATGCGTTTCTGGTAAGAACATGAGTGGCCAGGGGCGGGCGAAAAGGCATGCCTTTGTTCTGTAGACAGGATGTTGCCCACCACATAAACTCCAGGTCCTGTGTGTGTTGACACCACGTGTTCTTGAGGTACCATTGCAATTTCCTCATATGCAGTTTTGCATACAGAATCATGAGAATGCAAGAGGCCATGAATCTTAGAGCTTGCAGGTATTTCCTTGCAGGGAGCTGGGACAGGCTTGCCAAGTCCTTGAAGAATGGAGGTCTCAGACACTGGAGTCAGCTTTGCAGCTCCAGATCCAGCTGAAGAGGCAACAGGCAGAAGATCAGAAGGCAAAATGGATGCCGGAGGCCTGGGGGGGCCTCTGAAATGGTCTCAATATTCAGGAACTGGCTCTGTCTTCCATTGAAACAGAGAAGATACCAACTTCTTTACTATACATTTTCAACTAGGTTGCGTTTTCCTAGGGAAATGCTGACAGATAAGGGTGCCAAATTCATGTCAGACCTGCTTGCATCTTTGTGGAAGTCCTGTGAGGTAAAAGACCTCAAGACTACCCCCTACCATCCACAGACAAATAACCTGGTGGACAGGTTCAACTCTATACTTAAGACCATGTAAAGGGTATTTTACAGGCCATTTGAAGGAGGAGTGGAACAAGTATCTATTCCAGATTCTCTTTGCATACTGGAAGGTACCCTAGAAATCTACAAGTTTTTCACACTTTAAGTTACTGTATAGCCACAAGGCAAGGGGGGCCCCCTGGGTTTAATCACTGATGAGTGGGAGGGTAAGTCTAATTTCCAAAAGGAGTCTGTGGTGGCATGCATCCTAAATCTCAGGACTAAGTTTAGGGGATGACTTAGGAACACCTAGCACAGGCACAACAGCACCATAAAGTCTGGTATGACAGGAAAGCCAATGTCAGAGAGTATTTTGTAAGGCAACAGGTGATGGTACTTATTCCTGTAAAGCACAAATAGTTGCAGGTAGCCTGGGACAGCCTTTTTACTATTGTTAAAAAGATGAGTGAGGTCAACTACATGACACAGTTGCTAGTTAGGAGGCCAAAGCATAAAGTCTGCCATGTTAACATGATAAAGCCCTATTATGACAGAGGGGCCCCTGGCAGAGACTACAGTAGTTGCAGAAGAAGTCAGAGGGGAATCTAGATGTAGATTTTCTTGGTGATGCTAAGTCTGACACCTCAGGGAATGGAGTGTGGACCTTTCACCTCAAATAACCCACAGCCAAGAGTTCCCTAGTATAATATGGTACAGTAGCTTTTCCCTTTAGTAGTTATTATGGTGAGAGATCTTAAATGCAATTTGAGAAAGGACAGCAGACAAGTTATACAAGATGATATAGTAATAAAATTATTTATGTGACATGGAAGGTTGAAAATAAGAAGACGGAATAAATAAGTAAAATGAGGACTTTTAAAACTGAAATGTGTTGTATTCAAAATATATGAAAGAAATGACAGGTGGGGTTGAAATGTCAGATTTTTCAGCTCAGAATAATATGGGCTAGGAGAGAGAATAACAAAAGTATTAATATAAGAAAAATGGATAAAAGACTAACTGGAGAGATGGCTAAACCAAATGAAATGGAAAGGGAACAGCATATGACAATGAGATTACATTATGAACATCGGGCAGATCTTAGGGGGTTTAAAAGAAAATTGCATTGAAGTATTTTGATTGCAGAAACAGTGAAGGAAAGGAATAGGAGAGTATATAATAAAATTATAAAAATACATGAAAAAGAAATCAAACAATATGGTATTAGAATAAGAGAAATAGAGGAATGGATGAAAATGGAGAAAAGGTTCAAACATTGTTTAAATAAAGACTTTTTGTAAAGGAAAAGAGAGAGGCTTTCATAATTTTGGGCAAAGATGTAAAATAAAAGGAACAAGAAAGGATAACATTTGATGTAGAAGGAAATATTACATATAAGCAAAGACAAGTAATGGAAATTATGTAAAAGTATCTGAGTGGAATATACTTAAAGTAGTACAAAAAGAAGTATGGATTTTAAAAAGATCTGTAAATGTTAAGAACTTTGTAGAAAAGGTTATTATTAAGACAGAATGGAAGAAACAAAAAGAACTGAAACATCATCACCAGTATTGGAAGGATTAGGTTATGAATACTACAAAAAGATTAGCGGAGGGGGAGTGGCCAGAATGCTGACAAGATAACAGCAGACTTTTCCTGCTCTGCTATTTTATCTATATCTGACAGGAAAATGTATTTTTAAGCTATCTTACCAGTCTTAAAGCTGATGTTATATATAAATTAAACTATTTGTAAGATAGTGTCAATAAATTACTCTGTTACTTTGAGAGTTTCTTGTCAAACTTTTATCTGGAAATTATCCTATACTACAGCTCTGAATTGAGTCACTTATAAGCCAGCTCTCAATGTTTGACTTTTAAAGAAGAACTGCAGTCTGTTCTTGTCAACATTCATGAATTGTCAGTAAAAAGGGATAAACTAGACACAAAACTGGACAATTTTAAAGAAAAGTGTTAAAAACAAATGGACCAAATTCAGGAGGCTCTACAGCATGAGAAGACTCAAATCACTGGCACCAAGGAATCAATGAATGATGTGGAGGGATGACTAAATGAAGATGAACACAATATTGAATTTTTGCTAAAACAAAATACCTTTCTCGTGAATAAACTGTATGACCTAGAAAACAGATCATGCAGAAACAATATAAGAATCTTTGGCCTTCCAGAGACAATAGAAGGAAATGACATTGTACATTTAATGACTTCCTGGTTCCCTAAAGTCTTAGATTTATCTGAAGATATGTCATTTGGTGTTCAGAGAGCACATATATCTTTGGTCACTGCAGTGTTATCCATGAATAAAGCATTTTCAAGATGAGAGTTTTTTTCTTCAGAAGACAAGGAACTTATTCTTTAAACTGCTTGGTCTAAGTCTCACATTAAAATAGAAGACAGTTATTTGTTTTGATAAGGATTACTCTACTTCTGTTATTTAAAAATGGAAATGCTTTCTTCCACTGATCAGAGAACTAAAGAAAACACAAATTAAAGTCCACTTGTTGCTCCCAGCACTGGCCAGACTGAAAATCTTTCTTTCTAATGAAACTAAACTCTTTGAGGAACTGGATACAGCTGTTTCCTTTTTGAAAATAAATAATATTATTGAACAATCTAAGGATATGGATTGGACCAGTTCTACCTTGAAGAGACAGGCAGAGAGACCTGGGTGGAAGACAAATGATAGAAAGAAGAAACTAAAAGACAAATGACTCAAATACTTTTTAGTGTCATTATATTAAAATATTTCAGTTTTTATTTCATCACTTTCTAATATTCCAGTTCACTGCTGAACCTACCTTGTTTAGCTTCCTGAACACCGAAGAGGAAGACTTGGAACTTCTGTCATTAAGGTAAAATATTTAACTTTTCATTTCATTTATATATTTTCTATAATAGAGTACTTTGTAGATTACTAGTTATTACTTCATATACAGTCTTTATATATTATTTATCTTTTCATTTATATTTTCATTAATTTGAGTAGTAATTAAGTTTATTGCTATGCAAGCTCTTTTATTTACTTATTTATCTTTTTATTATATAGTTGCTACATCTTATCATTTATAATGGTTCCAGGTCTCCCTTTCTTGTATTGTTATTAATATACTGCTTTATTTATTTTTTTTATATTTGCTACTTAGCAGTTCTTAATGTTTTTCACGGTAGTAACTTTGTGGCATTTATTTTTATATATGTCTTATGTTTCTCTTTTTTCTTGCATAGAGTTGATTAGATTTTGCAATAGCTGATGTGTTTGTGATATGAAACTCCTGTAGTTTTTGTTGCGGTGTCTCTTGTGGTATTGTGGCCTTGACTGGATCTGGTGGGATTTTTAGTCTCCATGTTTCTGTGCTTTCTTAAGGGGCTATTTGTGTGATTGGTTTGTGTGATGTAATTTGAGCTTGGTGATTTTGGAGATGGGGTTTGGTGTAATCCAGTCCTATTCTAAATATAATTATGTGAGTTTCTTTTGGAAATATGGATACATCACTGGATTTTTTGTGTGTGTGAGCGTTTGTTTTGTGTGCTGAATGGGAGATGGTTGTGTTTTGTCTGTTGTGAGGTTGTTTCTCTTTTTTAATTGTGCTTTGGTGATGATGGTGGTTGGCTTATTATGTGAGGCATATTCTTATGGTCTTCTTGGTGTCCTCTCACTACTCCTAGTTTTCATTGATTCAAATTTCATGCAGTTTCTTGCAGCTGAAAGTGTACAAATAAGTCTATAAATAGTGAGGTAGATTCTTATTTAATTATAAGGAACTGTGGACATTATTACTTTACTTAAGGATTCTCTGTTCACTTGATTTCATATATTGGTGGGTTTTATTGTTGACATTATTATAATAGCTCAACATATTTTCTTGGATTTTAAGGACTCTTGTCTGTAACAAAAAATGTTTTTACATTTTATGTGCTCAGTTGCAAAGATCTGTTGTGGTATGTCAACATATTAATAATATTTGAAACAGTATATAAGAATTACACTAAGCTACCCTCATAAGGGACATTTTTTCATCTTTCTTGTTTCATTTCCACACACACATTTTTTATATAAGACATCTGGACAACATTAATGTTATATATTTGAGAGACATTTTAATTATTGATCTAGACTTTTTTTTACTTAAGGTAATTTCTTGGATTACTTTAATAATAGCAGAGAGGAATTTCTCTTGCCTTTTTTTCTCTTGCTGGGAGGGCTAGTTTGTACAGTTATTCTGTATAAACAGGGAGTTTCAGACTCCATAAGGTGTTTAGATGGTTTTACAATTTCTTCATTGCTACTAATGCAATTTATTTGTTTTTTTTTCTTTGTGGGTGTCTACTACTAATATTCTGTATTCAAGGATTATAAATTCTACTATGTACGATTCTTATATTGGAAAGTGTTTTTTATGCTTATTTATAATGTGAAACTCATGACATCTTCTTATGTAGTTCTTCACCATGTTTCATATGTCTTATCTTAAATGCATCTCCTTAAACATCAATAGTTTAAATAATGGCTGTAAAGGGGGGAATTTAAACAAATTTCTAAATCTATTTAATTCTCAGATAATATTTCTTAAAGAGACACAGTTACTACAAGTTAATATAGACAGACTAAACTCCAGTACATACTCTGTTTTAGTTTGTTTTCATTATAGTCATAAAAAGTAGGGTAGTTATTTTATGGAGAAATATTTTACCTTTTCCCAAGATAATTAGTTCCTATAAAGATGATAAAGGTTTGCTGTGTTCCATTACACAAAAAATTAACAGTAAACTATACACTTTCATTAATTTAAACTAGATACCTGGATTAGGTTTTAGGACTGTTAGATAGCATTTGGATCAGATTGTTCAAATCTCAAAATGTAGTCTTGTCATGGGAGGGTATTTTAATTGAATTTTAAAAGAAAATGACTCTAATGCAACCAGGAATAGAATACTAACTGCATCAGCTAAGGAATTAATTCAGTTCAGCGACCTTATGCATCTTAAAAATATACATGACTTGTCAGACACAGATTCATTATTGCTCATTCATTATTCACATAGACACAGTACTCAGACCAGAATGCATAGAGTCTTTATTTCTAATGATTTAATAAATAGATTAGATAAAATGGTTTCTTGTCTCCTTTCCAACCATAATGCCATAATGTCTGAAACATTTTTAGCATATAATAATAACATAACTATAAAATCTATTCCTGCTTACATAACTAATTTAAATATTTTAATGAATTCTTTATAAAAGACATTAAGGACGTTATAGAGATTAACTATATAAAGGACAACTCTGAAATATTTTTATGGGATTCTTTAAAAGCATATTTGTACAGTAAGATTACTAAATGGTTTGCACTAAAATAAAACACACACACAATGGAATAATGATTTGTCAGACATGCAAGAAGAAATGGACAAATTAAAATTACAAACTCAGAAAGCAAACTCAAATCAGATGAAAGAGATAAACAATTTAAATGGCAAATACTTGGAAATCCTAACTCATAAAACTATGATTAACCTAGATGAGATTAAATTAGCTAATTTCTATGTTAACCCTAAATCCATTCATAAATTGAAAAATAAAACAAAATTACTTAATAAATCAAATCACTTAAAGGAAATATATTCCAATAATGAAAAGAAAAATATTACTGATTTGCAAGATATGTTGACAGAATTTAAAATTCATTTTAATACTTTAAATACTAATAATTCAAAAACTGATCCACAAGAAGAAATTAAAAAAAATATTGGGGAAAATATTGAAATTGAACGATGAGATGATCAGATGAAATCTGACAAAACAAATTATTTGTCTGAATTAAAGACTCAAATTAATAAGTTAAAGCCAAATAAAACTCCTGGTAACAATGGTATTATTCCATAACGTTATAAACTAATGCATAAAGATACCTTAGATATTTTACTTAATGTTGTCAAGTTATCTAAAGACTAAGTAAATGTTACCCATTTTTGGAAATACTCTCATTACCCCAATTTTAAAGTCTGACAAAGACCCTAGTATAGACCAATTCCATTGCTAAATATTGATTATAAAATATTTATGACTATTCATGCTAATAAACAAATTTCTTCCTTCTTTGATCAATAATGATCAAACTGTTTTTATATTAAATAGAAAGTACTATGACAATATTAAAATAATACTAACTTTAATTGATTATGCAAATAAATTTAATGAAAAGCTAACTTTGGTAAGTTTGGATATAGATAGTGCTTTCGACTCAGTAAACTGGAATTATTTATCTTTGGTTCTTAAAGAATGCAATGTTTCTTGTAATGTTATACAACTTTTAAATCTTCTTTACAAAAACTCTCTTGCTTATGTTAAGATAGGCTCATACACTTCTTTGGCAATAAAAACTTTTAAGGGAACAAAACAAGGATGTCCTCTCTCTCCTTTACTTTTTACATTCATTATAGAACCATTTGCTAATTTAATACAAACACTGCATGTTAAAGGCATACAAAGCAGGTAAGAATTTAGAATCTAAAATTCAACTATTTACAGATGATATTTTGATAAATTTGAATGAATGTAATATTTTGCTTTACTGTCTGTTTAGATTAATGGAAACTTTCCAGGAAATATTTGGTTTCAAGTTCAATGAAAATAAAACATAAATCTTACCTATAAACTATAATCTAAGGGATATAGGGAAACATTTTAACAAACATATTGTAAATGTTAAGAAGTTAAAATATTTAGGAATAATTTTTACTGGAAACATTAATAAAATGATAGATATCAATTATGAAAATAATCTGACCTCCATAAAAATCTTATAAACAAATGGAAGAAGCTTTTTTTCACAATAGAAGAAAGACTCTCCATAATTAAAATGATAGTCTTACCCAAATCTTATATAGCATTCAGTCTTTATCTCTTCTTCCTCCTAAATGTTATATAAAAGACTAATTATTTAGTTTTAAAGTTTTTAGTGGTTTCCATACAAACCCAGGATAGTATTAAAGCATCATACTAGAGACTGGTTGAATGGCGGTATTGGTATACCTGACTTAGAGTTCATAGGTTCATAGGTTCATAGGTTCGTACTAGGCTATCTGCCCTAGGGCATTTATAAGCCTAGCCAGAGTGTGTGTGGCTTACACCACCCCTTAGGATGAGAATACTATGCCCATTTAGGGTTTAGTTTACTGTGCCTCTGTCTAGTAGTGACACAGAGATGACCCCCGGGGTAAACCTACGATCTCCCATCCACTCGTCAAGATTTCTCTTGAATAGAGTTAGTGAGGGGCTCTGCCTAACATGGACTGGGATTCTGTTCCAGAGTGTAGGGAGCCTCTGGGTTATGAATCTGTCCCTCCAGCATGTCCTATTTATTTCTGTGTTGAGGTTCAAGTCTCTTGCTCTCGTGGCTCTGATGGATTTGGATTTTCTGAGGTGGAGCATGTCCATTAATTCCGGATTGGACATGGCCTTGTACGTCAGGCACAGATCACCTCTGAGTAGGCGGTATGCGACTGAATAGAGCTGGAGTTTCTTCAGCCGGGCAGCATATGAGATATGTTTGAGACCCTTTATCCTCTTGGTGAGGAACTTTTGGGGACTTTCCAACTTCTGCAGGTGTCGGGTAAGATACATCCCAAATGGGGCATTGTACTCAATCATTGGCCTGATAAGAGAAGAGTACAGGGGCACAATGACCTCTCTTGATCTAGATGTGAATCCCTTCATGATAAGGTGGGCAATATAGAAGGTCTTCCTAACCACTTTGGCAATGTGAGTGTCAAATGAGAGGTTACTGTCAACTTGGGTCCCTAGGTCCCTGATTACCTCTTCCGTACTTAATGGATTACCACCTATGTGGTAATTTGTGGGTACCTTGTTTTTCCCAAAGGGTATGACTATACACTCTTTGGTGTTCAGCTTAAGGCCATGGCTCTGGCACCAATTATCCATTTCTATGAGGCCTCTCTAAAGGATGCTTGTGTCCGCTGGAGTATCAATTATGGCGCCCAGTTTGCAGTCATCTGCGAACGTTGTCAGCCACAATCCTCCTATGTTTGCCTGCACCTCAGAAAAATAAATGCCGAACAAGAGGGGTCCCAGGACTGAGCCCTGTGGGACACCGCTTGTGACCGGCTTAGAGTCTGACATGGCTCCAGCAACTCTGACCCTGTGGGTTCTGTCCTTGAGCCAGTTTGCAACCCATCTTGTGACATATTGGTTTACATTTACGCTGGTGAGTTTGTCTATGATGCCTCAGTGGGGTATTGTGTTGAAGGCTTTTGCAAGGTCAAGGTAGGCTGTGTGAACTGCCTTACCCTCATCAATGGCATTAGTGACTGTTTCAAAAAAGCCGACCAAGTTCAAAAGGCAGGATCTGCCCTTGACAAAGCCAAATTGGGTAGGATCCAATGTCTGTAGGTCCCCAATGTCTTTGTTTATGAGTTCCATAATTATCCTCTCCATAGCTTTGCAGACCAGGCTCGTCAAGCTTATGGGGCGGTAATTTCCAGGGTCCATAGAAGCACCGCCTTTGTGGAGTGGGACCACTGTTGCCGTACGCCACTCTTTGGGTACGTATCCTGTAGTAAGGCTAAGATTAAACAGCAGCCTTATGTGTGGGTTTAGTTCCTTTTGTAGTTCATGTAGCACACAGCCCGGGACACCGTCCAGTCCCATTGATGCTGTGTTTTTAGCTTTAGAGAGGGCGGCTCTCACCTGGGCATCTGAGATGTTAGGGAGGCTACACTCTGCTGGGATAGATATTTCTCCTTTTGGGGGGGAGGGGGAGGAGAAATTTGCACTTAACCTGTCTGCCAGAATGTTGGCAATGTCTGTGGGTTCAGTGTATTTTGTGTCATTGTGGACTAACTCTGAGCATATCTGGGAGTTTCCACCCAGGTTTCTAATATAGCTAAAGAAGGCCTTGTGATTGTCTTTTGTGTCTTTTGCGATTTTTCTCTCAAAGTTGGTCTTGGATGATTTTATAAGTGATCGTAGTTTATTGCTAGTATTGATCAGAGATGCCTTCCCTTTTAGGGGATTTTGCTCTGTCATGTAGTAGCTTTCTCCTCCTGTTGTAAAGTTTGTTTATGGCTGGGGTCCACCAGACCGGGTGCCTGCCTTTGGGGAGTGGGTCTTGGTTTTATTTGGGATTGCATGATCCATGCATTCTTGAAGGTGCTCGTAGAAGGCATTTGTAAAGAATTCAGCAGTGTGGGTTGTGGTTTCCACTGGCCGAGGGGCCCTGAAGGATACCACTTCAGTCTTAAGAAGTGTGAAGTAGGCTTTTGAGCAGTTCTTCACTGTGGTCTTTTGTGCAGGGGTTGGGGGCAGGATGTGGATTTCCAGTGAGATTAATTTATGGTCTGATCTCACCAATGAGGGATATACTTCCGGTGTGGAGCATTTTGTCCCCATGTTTGTGATGATCAGGTCTAGTATATCATCTCCTCTTGTGGGAATGGTGACTAGTTGTTCCATCGCATCTGAGTTTATGAATTCTAGGAACCTTTGGGCTAGGGTATTGGGGCTTGAGTAATGTTCCCAGTCTATGTTTGGGTAGTTGAAGTCTCCCAATATGATGGTATTTGGAGAGACATTCATACTCTCCAGTGTCTTCAGGAAGGCTGTGTGGGGTTCCTGAGTTTGAGTGGGTGGTCTGTAGCATGCTACAAACTGTAGGGCAGTTTTGCCTATGGTTAGTTGCACCTGGATGGTCTCTGATGCTTCGTGCATTGCCACTAACCTGGAGGTGTGGGTATCTTTGATGAATATGGATACTCCCCCTCCTTTTGTGGTTCGGTCCAAATTTTGGGGCCTGAAAGCATGATATGAGGTAAAACCTGATAGTGCTGGGGTGCTCTCAGGAGCCTTGAACCAGGTTTCAGTCACTGCACAGACATTGATGTTCTCCATACTGAGGAGGGCTTCGACAGCGTGCATCTTGAGGTTTAGACTTCTGGCATTGAGCAGCATTACCCTTAGTTTTTTTCCACTTGAGTTTTCTAGTGAGGTAGGTTTGTCATTTGAGCCTTACCTAAAAAAGGCACTATGGGGCTGGCAAGAGCCTTGGCCAATATCCGGAAGCCCAGGGGTGACAGGTGCAAGCCATCCCTTGCGAAGCAGCGTGGCTTGTCAGGCATGTCATCCCAAGCAGACAGACATTGGATCCCCTTAGAATGACACCAGTAATTAAGCCAATTGTTAAAACTGATCATTTTGTCTTTGTACTGTGGCATCATTCTTGGTGAGGGTAAGATGCTGCTCAGGGTCAGGGTCATACCGGCCTGGGTTACATAATCAGAGTTATACCCTCTAGCTTCTATTGTCAAAATAAAAGTACTTGTGATTAATAATTATTACTCTGCTAAATGGAAAGAATTTCAAGAAAGTCTTTGGATAAAATATTTACGCTCCAAACTCTCCAATTACTGCTTACTTTTAAAAAGTCCTTTGTTTTGCCTTTTAAAAGACTACTTTTTAAATAACAGTCAAAATGTAATTCCTCTTATATCTTTATTTTAATAAATACCTTGAAATGCTTCATTTTTAGACATCCAGTATATAAAGCATGGTTCTTTTTTATTTTTCCAATGGCTTTTACTCAAAATATGATTTCCACCTCAAATCTACACGTAATGAATATTTTAAGGAAAGTAATTTAATGTACAGGTCTCAGTTAATGGATACATAAAAGCTGTATATTGCGTAATATATAATTAATACATATGATCTAGATAAAGACATTTGGTTACACCTGCAAAGTTGTAGACAATTTATATAAAGTAGTCTTAATTTAATGCAACATAACCTAAGGGATTGTACTCCCATCTTAATTGCTCTATTATAGTTATGATATTCATCAAATCACTTTCTTGGATGTTTTGATCACAAGAAATTTGGATCACACACTGGCCACCCAGGTTTTCAACAAGTATCCACAATACAACTCGTTACTACACTCTTCCAGTTTCCAGTCACCCCATGTTACACGCAACATTCCAAAATCAGTTTTTGAGAATTAGACATCTTTGCTTTCACCATCAGAAATATGAAAGCTACAATTGGACCTTATTAATAGGTTTAAAGCCTGTGGGTATAAGATAGGTACGATAATTTCAGCTAGCAACTTTGCATCTTCTATTAATAGAAATGATCTTTTGACATATAAAGATAGACAAGAATCAGGAACATCCAAACTTAGATTACCACCTACGGATTTAATACAATGTTTTGTTAGACATTGTGAACAAACATTGGAATATATTGTTAGCGGATGACAAATTATCTGCATTCTTAAAAGATAAATGCTATTTTTCATACCATAGGGGTAAAAACATGGAATCCTATTTTAGCCATTATAAACACGGGACAATGCTGGGTGTACCATAACAGACTACGTTAACTGGTGATTTGTTGCAGGGATGTTTTCCATGTGGACATTGTGGACAGTGTGTTATGGTGGCTAAGTCCAAACAGTTCACTAGCAAAAACACTAGGCAGGTTTTTGATATCAGGTTTTTGGCCAACTGTGGAACTGATTGGGTTGTTTACCTAGCTACCTGTACATGTTCTGCCTTTTATATAGGACAGACCTCTCGCCCTGTTAGGATAAGAATATCTGAGCATCTTAGTGATGTTAAATTAAAGAAACCCAGTAATGCATTATATAAACATTCCTTGACCCACTCTACTGCATCTTTCAGGTTCACTATTATTGATAGAATAAATGGGGACAGAGCTAATTAAATTGGTTGGCATGATATGCTTAATAAAAAAGAAAAGACGTGGATAATCAAGCTGGGAGGATTATACCCCCCAGGACTTAATGAACATTTATAACCAACCAGTCATGGGGATTCTCTCTTTATCATGTGATGATTATTAAGCATAAAAGGCTTGTCTTTGTGATTTGACTTTACACTGAGGAAGGCTTAATAACTGGGCCGTAACAGGTCTGTTTTGCTTTAATATGCTTCAATAAATTAAATTTTGCTTGTGCACACCTTTTGCCTATGAGTGGTGGCCTGAGTAGTTTTTGTGTACTAAGTCAGGGACTCACAGAATTACTTCTACATTTAATGATTGGAAGAACCTTAAAGAACTGTTAAATAAATAATGGCTGATTTTCTTAGATTACTTGTTAATATAGTGTAGCCTTTTAAAATGTCATCTGTGTAGTACACACCCTTGTAAATAGTTGTGTTGTGTTTATGAGTTAATTGTTTTGTCTCTGTTATATTGTTATATATTTCTATACTTATTCCAGTATTGTATGACTAATTTAAAAACTTTTTAATTAATACATTAAAATATTATAAGTGGAAATGAGAAATTAATAATTTGTAAAATAGTAAATAAATAGATAGAGAAATAAATACAAGATGAATGGATTTATGGTAGAGTTATTCAGTATACATAGAAAATGATGAAAACTAAGATATTTTTTAAAAATTGGAGGACAATAACATTGAAAGTATAAATAAAATCTTAATGAAAAAAAATAAATAAATGATGGAGAGGGTTTTTGGGTGTCTTTATAGAAGAAGGGGTTTTCAAATCAAGTGGAGAGAGGTTAAGGAAATTTTAATACTAGTGAAATTAAAAGAAATGATTTAGAAAGGATGTAATTAACTAAAGCTAGTAATGTGATGAGGCAAACACTTTTGATAAGATTAGTTGAAGTAATGTGGGAGATTCTAGATAAGTATGGGACACAAGAAAATTTGAATACTATAAAAATATGCCATAAAATATGGGTGAATGCTATGGTAAAATGTTAGATGGAAGAACAGTTAGGGGAGGAGTTAAACAAGGATGTCCATTAAATATGTGTCTATATTGGTAAGGAATGCAATAATTCAAATATGCATGTGTGAAATGAGAGACAGACAGCAGAGTTACTATGCTGAGTTATCTGTTATATGCAGAAGATGTAGTGATTGCAGCTAAAAATAACATATCTACAAGTGGAGTGCTGATACAAGTGGATGAACTAGTAAAGGAAGCTTGGTTTTAAACCAAGCTAAAAAAGCAAAGGGCTTAGTTAAGCATATCAGGAGTGAAATTTGAAGATTATGAAAATTCAATAGAACAACAGAAAGTAATTTTGGAAGAAAAACATGCTATTATGTTGGAGAAGTTTTAATCTGCCATTTAATAAACGTGTATATGATAAATGCATACATATTAGGAAAAGCTAGCATATGGAGGGTGTACATATTTACAGTCAAAATGAAGTAAGATATGTTAAATATATTTTCATTGCATTTGGGATTCAAGATTGAATCCAGTGAAAAGAGGGTCTGTGATATAGGATAAATAAGACAATGGGGTGGTTGAATTTAAAAAAGTCTTGTAGTATACTTATCTGCTATGAATTTTTGGTAATAAAATATGAAAGAGAGAGTTGCAAATGATGGGAAATTGTATGTACCGTATGATGTATTGAAAAATGAAGGAGCGAAAGGTAGTAACTAAATGAGAGGAGACGTAACAAGAAGAATATAAAAATATAGTAAAATTAAAGAATGTAAAAATTAATGAGATTGATGAAAACAGAAAAAATATGGTAAAACAATATTATATAGAAATAATATACAGGATATCCTTTAAAGGAATTAAAAGAAAATACAAAAATGTTATGAAGAATAGAAGAAAAATGTATGAACATTTTTTATAAAGTAGGGGATTTCCTGTGTAGTATTTTGTTGAATATTTTATTAGATAAAAGTAAAATGAAGTATAAAGTATTGGATGAATGAAAATGTGATTAGTATAATGAGGAAGAGAAAACAAACCATTTTTTTAGAATGTAAAAAATGAACAGTTTTGGAAAACATGAAAAGAAATGTGAAACTGTAAAATAGGCCTAAAAATCATATTTTTTGGAAATTATAAAAATGGAATTTTTTGTATGCAGATTATATGCTGATATCTTAAAAAAATGGAAAGAAATGACACATTTTTGTTTTGAAAATGAAAGCGCAAAATAAAGCAATCCCTAATCTTTATCTTCATCATCAACCTGAGGTACTACCAGCTCAGGTAGATTGAGCCTCAGTTTTACATGTCATCCAAAAGACAACACACCCATAATAGTGCACTGCAGTGTCAGTACTGGAAAAGTGCTTTTACTAGCTGGTATGAGAAAAGAACCCACAGCCTTCTGACCTTCCAGCACTAAAGTGCTACACATTGAGCTACTATGACAGCATGTGAAAATCCAGAGTTCTTGAAGCAGATGGCATAAGGCAAAGAACAGTTATATGTGGGAAGGCAGTCCACATGATGCACATACACACTTGGTGGGGTGCATGCTCAATCGTATTCATATTCACACACACACACACACACACACACACACACACACACACACACACACACACACACACGATTAACTAACTATTCACCTATAGCATGTCTGAAATATGGGAAAAAATGGATGACCTGGTGAAAACTAATTTGGAAAAATGGAGGAAATGGAGACTTCTTTACATAAGGCAGCCAATAAAGGACCTTAAATGCAGTGTCAACCTCCAAAAGGCAGCAACACTTATACTGGCATCTCTGTGCTGCTCTCATAACTTTCAAGTTAAACAAACTGAACGTTTATACAATACAAGCTTTTTCTGTATATGAACACACTAACTCATTCACATCTTACAGCTCTCTGTTAGTGAGAGGTCCTATTCGTGAAGCTGGCAGCAATTACCTGTTGCTATGAGTCCAAGTAACATTTAAATGTGATAATTTTAAGTTAAGCAATTAAAGTAGCTTTAGACATTAATTGCTTAATTTAAATTACATTTTTCCAATTTAAGCTGAGTAATCTCGTCAGTGAATGTTGCAAATTCCATACTGCAAATTAAAATACACTGTCACAACAGCTGTTTGTGTCACCTGCATAGACAAAGCAGCTGAAACAGCTAGTATTCCAGACATGAGCACTTTTCTGTATTTGGTGTTTCATGGTGTATTTTCATTGCACTGTTTTAATTGCATTCTGGTTTCTGTGGCATTTTTAAGCTAAGAAAGACACCAAAGCTGTCTCTGTTGTGATTTACTGAAATTAGATTTTTTCTCACTTTCCCCCTTTAATATGTGCTCCTGAACTCATTGTCTCTGAAGATGTCTGCCACTCATGTCAGTTTCACCACTTAATTCCTTCCCTCTCCTATTTCACCGCATGTTGTCAATAAGCAAAAAATTCTCATTTTGTGAAGTCACTCTCCTTAAATTATTTAATTTTTTTTTGCCCTGCCACCAAATTTCCTACAGCCAGAATTCTCTGTGCCCATGCCCCTTCCAATCTGGCTTGCTCTTTTAAAATTAGTGGCTTCTCCCCTAGACTGCTAAAACTCAAGTTAGTCTACCTTTCATATCTTCCTAACTACTTAGTGTGCACTGCAGTTATTAAAACAGTAACCTATTTTTCCATCTTACTTTTAAAATCTGCAACATTTGGAACAATACTACCAATCACTGGAAAGCTTACATTCCACGTCTCAAAATGTTGGTCCTGTTGAGAGAAGGAGCACAGGGACTTCCTAGAGACTACTAATTAATAAAAAGCCTGGTAAGGCCTTCTTAGGAGCCAGCTTAGGATTAGTGCTACTGTTTTGCTCTTGGTGGCAGAAGGAGCAGAGCATCATTGATTCCTGTCTTTGATTGGGCAGTTTGTGAGTGTGGGACTTTCCTGATTGGTCTTGCATTCAGGACATCCACCAGAGAAGGCTACAATGAGCCTGCAACATCTGGGAAAAGACCGGCTAATCACCAAAGACCCTTTAGCCTGTTCTATTTCGGGATTAGTCATACTGATTTGCTTCTGGTGAGAGAAGAAGCAAAGGGGCACCAATTCCCAGCTGCATGACTTTGTGTTGAGACAAGGCTAGTAGTAGTCAATAGGTGAAGCAACACTATTCACCATTCCTAACAATGCAGTGGGTGCAATATGTGTGAATGCACTAAAGAGAATGTGCATGCATAACTCCAACATTTCAGATGTTTCTGCAAGTAGTGGTTAGACAAAAGGACATCACCCATAAAAAAAAAAAAAAAAAAAAAAAAAAAAAACAGTTAATACATCCTGTAATTTACAGTGTATATAAGCATATATTACCAACAATTGCATTACTCTTAGTGTTTTATGAATGATGATATAAAACAAGATTCCTTGCAATTACTAACAGAAATACATAGGTTCATAGGAGGTTACTAGGCTAATGGCCCTAGTGCCCTTACAAGCCTAGTCAAGTTCAACTCTTGATCCCTTAAGTGTCTAGAGATATAGTCTATGTCATAAGCAGATCTAAAGCAGAACAGACTGCCCCTATCCAAGAGGGACACAGGTGAAACCCTGGGGTAAATTTGTGGTTTCCCATCCAATTGTCCTAGTTACACTTAAAAAGGCTTAATGAAGAGTTGTGCTTAACCTGTATTGGAAGTAACCTCTGGGAGACAGATCTGCCTCTCCAGCAAGTCTTGTTGATGTCACATGCTAGGATAAGGTCCCTAGAATGAGTGAATCACTTACCATTTAACTTATTAATGTGCAGCATTTCCATTACGGCAGGATTAGAGGTTGCTCTGTATGCAAGGCACAGATCACCTCCAAGTAGTCTATATGATGCAGAGTATACTGATAGTGATTTTAGTCTGTCCATGTAAGACGTGATGGAACCTTTCAGGTCTCTCCAGTTGCTGCAGTTGACTGTTTAGGAACATACCAAATGGAGCATTGTACTCTATTATTGGCCTGATGAGGGAAGAGTACAGGGGGTTATACCCTCTTTTGTTCTGAAAAATATGCCCTTGCTTATTAGGTGAGCAACATAAGTCCTCCTAACCACCGTGAAGACATGGTGATCAAAAGTAAAGTAGTTGTCAAGTGGCCTTATCTCTCACCACTGATTTAGTGCATAGAGTGTTGTTATCAATATGATAATCTGCAGGGACATCACCTTTACCAAAGGGGATGATAATGCATTTTTTTGCATTGAGTTTAAGACCATGACTTTGGCACCAATCATTGGTTTGCGTAAGTCCTTCTTCTAGAATGTGAACATTATTTGGGGACTCAGTGACTGTCGTCGGCAAACTGTCAGCCACAGACCTTTTGTTTTTGCTTATACTTCTGAGAAGTAGATTCCAAACAATAGGGCCCCCAGCACCAATCCTTGTGGAACACCAGTGGCAATCTGGGCTTTTCCTTTAAGGTTTTGGATGTAGCTAATGAATGCCCTATGGTTATCCTAAACTAGGGATGCTAATTTAGATTCATAGTTAGCTTTAGGGGACTTTACAAGATGTCTTAGTTGCTTGTTGAAGCTGAAAAGGGTGTGCTTCCAATTCTGAGATTGTACATTCTTGCTCTTAGACAGAAGTTTCTTCCTTTATTATATACCCTGTTTATGGCGGATGTCCACCAGGCAGGCTTGTTTTTTCTTGAGGCTCTTGCTTTGGTCCTATCAGGAGTGGCTGAGTGAGTACCACAGAAGCTGCTGGTATGGCCCAAGTTAGACTTCCAAAGGAAGCAGAAAACATGTCATAAGCCCCTTTATTGTGAAAAGGAGTACAGCAGTGAATAAAGGATATTTCTGAACTTGATCACTGAATTATAGCAGTATAAAGTATAAGGCAAATATTGTATTATGTCTTCAAAATAGTGCTTTGTAAGTGTAGCGTAAGGTTTCAGTTCGTATATATATATATATATATATATATATATATATATATATACACACAAGGTTTTGAAATTTGTCTAAATGCACTGTGACACTTTCTCAACAGTATCTAAAATGTATCTGATTTCTCTCTTTGACTGAGAACTTGCTAAAATTCATAAATACATGCAAGGAAACCTAAGGACTTGCTACCATCTATAATCGTCAGGCACCAAAGTGAGCCTTTTATTAAAAGGCCGATGCAGAAAACCTTCCTTATTGCAGAAACATTTAATCCATATTATTGCAAGTATTTCAGTTAATAGGTATGAAGCATTATCTGGTTAGCAACTTCTGATGTCATTTTGCAGGATGAAATCTAATCCAAGACTTGCACTGTCTTATGTCTGCACTATCGGCGTCCTGTCATCTTATCATTCCAGTGATCTGGCTGTGAATTTGATTAGTGTATATCTTCACAACAAACATCATAATGTATTATCCAGGACTTCTATTCTAGGTTTTATTACAATAGACAGGAGCCAAGCAGCTGTTGTTTTTGAATATGTGGCTGAGTGCATACAACAATTTTCACTCCTGGGACTCCAAGAGCAGACTAATTATTGCTCAGCTCAACATAATGCTTCAGGCTAGTAAGTCCAGCAAAACAGCACTTCAGTATAGGCTTGTGCAAAATAAGGAAAACACAAAGATGACTCTCAGTACACAGGGTTAAAAAAAGTTAAGTGCGACTATAAGCTCTCACCTAACTCCTTGGCACTTTCCTGTCTCTGTTATACCTGATATTCAATGGCCATATAAACTTAACAATTCGAACTATTTAAACCTAATCAATGATGCACAATTATAAATGTCATATGGTCATGTGATGCCATTAATGATACATTAACATAGCTGATGTCTGTCTCTCTCTCTTTTTTTCTTATATGCACTTCTGCAATATTTGGCATATGTTACTTCAAAGAATTCAGTGATGTGTGTAATTTATAAAAAACAAAAAATAACAGTTGTGTAAGTAAACTTACCACAATAGTAGATGTTTTGGTAGATTAGCCTTGGATATATGGGTTATGTTCTGGCAAGGATTTAGCAGTGAGACAGCTTCCAAAGCTTTACGGTACCTTCCATGCGCAGAAACTAATAGTCAATTGAAGTCGAGAGGACTAAAGGTTTGGGTGCAAAGCCATTCAGAGCTGTCATGCTAACAGTGATAGGGAGGTTGAGCACTGAAAGGAAAAATCTAGGAGCAATAAAATATAAGTATTCACACACTGGTATAAACAACACCCCAACAAACAAGGGGGTGGAGGGAGGGAGCAGCTGCAGTGGCAGTGATCATTCGAAAATCCAGTGTTAAAGTAAGTTTACCTACACAACTGTACTAAGTTCATCAGATTGATCACTGCTGCAGTATCCTTAGCTATGGGTAGATTAGCCTAATTTACTTCATTTTGGAGATAGAAGGGGAAGAGTCCATAAGCCCCTAAACAATGGCTCTGGCAAAGCCTAATTAGGACCTATAGAAGGAATCAAGCTTGTAATGCCTTTTAAATGTGTGCATAGATGACCAAGCTCCTGCTTCTAGAACACTTCTTGAACCCATCCCTTTCCAAAAAGTCATAGATGAGCCAAGGCCCTAGTAAAGTGGGCCTTGACCCTGCCTGGACTAGCTTTGTCATGGTATTTATATTAAAAGGTAATAGCCTGATACAACCATATGGAAATAATCTGTTATGACAGAGGCTATCCTTTCTTCTTACTTTAACAAGAAATGAACAACTGATCTGAAGATCTGAAAGATTTATTTCTGACAAGACAGTACATGAGCTGTCTGTGGGCATCCATTTTTAGATTTAGAAAAGAAAACAAATAGATGGATAGTTTGGTTTAAAGAAAACTTGATATCACTTTAGGCATAAAAGAAGGATTACTTCATAAAGAAACTCTGTTCCTATAAAATATGAGGCAAGGCTGACTCACCATAGGAGTTTGCAACTCAGATACTTTTCTTAAATAGGTCAGAGCAATCAGTAAAACAGTTTTTCCATGTTAAACTCAAGTCAGCCAGATTAGCTGCCTTCTCTAACACAAATGTAAAGCTCCCAAGGAGGGGCCACCAATTTGCTTGGAAACCTCTTATGCAAAACCCCTTTACAAAAACATTTTGACAAGAGAATGCATGGCAGGAGGAGGATCCATGGGCAAATAATGCTGAAATGGGTGATAAATTAACCTAGATGGAGGAGTAAGAAAGGCCATAGTTTAGTAACTCACACAACTATTGTAAAACCAGAAAACAACTGCTCCTGAATGGGTGCTGACTATGGTCTGGTACAAATTAGAAATCCTGTTTGTTTATTCATTTATTGACATTTGCTAACCGGGTTAGTCGAACTGGGCTTGGGGCTCATTTTCAGTGGATACTAGAGAAAAAATGCTCCATTAATAGACTGTAATAGAAATATTACAATTCAAATGATTTTTTGTACATACATATATGAGAGACAATAGACAAAAAATACAAAACAGATAAGATTACACAGCAAGAATAAGAACATAGTAAAATGCATGCATCGGGCAATATACATATTATTATTTACATAGCAAATAAAAAATTCACTGGAGAATGTTTTTGTTCATTGATTAAAGCATTTAGCACTTGCCATCTTACATGGAGATGTGGGAGTGAGATGAGAGAGAAATCAATTACTACTTTATAGAGGGTGAGATGGAGCTTATGTTGGATCTTGGCAGGAGCAAGACTTGGAGTTGAGCAGATAATGCTTTAGTCCATTTTTAAAGTGTAATGAGTGGGTGATGGAACGTATGTCTAAGGGGTGTTTGTTCCAAGCAAGGGCAACAGAATGTTTGTATAGTAGTTTGCCCACAGTTTTCCTGGGATGGTATATTTCAAGTAGCTGCTGGTTAGATGTACGGAGGGTTCAAGATGGTTTACAGGTAGAGATAAAAGATGACTGAGATGGGCAGGATGAAGGTTTGTAATGAATGCAATGCAGCATTTGAAATTGAGATGGGTGGAGTTGGTTGGGGGAGCTCGAACCACTGCAGAGAGTTTAGAGCAATGCAGTGATGAGCCTTGTATGGAGTGTTTGTGATAAATTTTGCAATTTTGTGGTAATGTTTTTGGAGTTTGTGCAGGGTTGTGGTTTGAATGTTGGTGAGTATTGGGGCGGCATATAGGAGGGAGGGCAAGAGGAATGCTTGTGCTAGTAAGAGTATGGCATTGGGGGTTAGAAATTTCTTGTTATGATAATGTAACCCCAGTTTCTCGTGTGTTTTTTTTATACATTGGAGCATGTGCAGGATGAATTTGAGTTCATCATCAATGATGACCCCAAGGAGTTTTGTGTGGGTATCTGGTTGGATAATTGTGTTTTTAGAAGACTTGATAGCAAAGGTAAATTTATGGTTAGTAAGAGATCGGGAGAGGAAGAGTAGGAATTTGGTCTTTTTGGGGTTAAGAATAAGTCAATTATCAGACAGCCATTTTTTGGTGGCTAGAAAGCATTGTTGGGTTAGGGCATGGAGTTCTGAGATATTATTTGAGATAGAGATCAGTATAGAGTCGTCAGCATACTGGATGAGAGAATAATGACTGCAAGATGTATAGAGATCATTGGTGAAGACACTGAATAGGAGGGGACCCATGATGGAACCTCGGGGTACTCACATTGGGACAGGAAGGAAAGATGAAAAAGATGAGAGCCATTTGATGGATTGTTGTCTGCAGGATAGATAACTACAGAACCAAGCTAGTGAGGAAGACAATAGGTTAAGTTTAGCAAGTTTAGATAGCAATAGAGTATAAGAGACTGTATCAAAAGCTTTAGAAAGGTCAAGGAAAAGACAGGATATGAGTTTGTTGCTGTCTAGGGCTTCAGCACAATGGTATGGGTAAAGGATAGGAGGGCAGTGGTTGTGCTGTGGGTGGGACAGAAGCCATGCTGAGTGGAAGTGAGAAGGTTATGCTGGAGGAGGTGGTTAAGAAGCTGGGAGTGAATGCATTTTTCAAGTATTTTTGAGAAGGGGGATAGAATGGCAATGGGTCGGTAGTTGCCAGGATCAGTGGAGTTCATACCTTTGTGCAGAGGAATAGTGAAGAAGAATTTCCACAAGGTAGGCATGGTGGATTCTTGAATAAATCTATTGATTAGTATGGATAGAGGATAGGTGATAGATTCAGCAGCAAGTTTGAGGACGGTAGGAGGTAGACTGTCAGTAGAGGGAGAGCAGGGTTTGGGCTTAAAAAAAAGTGATTTGATGTAGGAAGTAGGAACTGGGTGAAAGGAGAAGGTAGGTTGGTTTATAGGGTTGGGAGGGGTAGGTATGGCAGTAGTGCTAGCATTTGAGGGTATGGGTTTTTGGATGGTGTCAATGAAGTGCTTATTGAGGAGGATAGCGGCTTCCTGTGGGGATGTGTTTGGGTAAGGGGATGGATTTGTGGGACAACCAGGAGAAAGGATGTTGTTTAGAGTAGACCAACACTTTTGAGGGTTGGTTTATATAACTGAGTTGGGCAGTGTTATAGTAGGACGTTTTGTCTTTTGTAGTTTGTTTTTTAGCAAGGTTTTTAGCAAGGTTCCTAAGTTGTCCATTTGCTAATATGTGATTTTGTAGTATCAGGCTTTCTTTCTCCTGTAGTACCTCCTGTGCATCCTCAGTAAACAGGCACCTAATGGGAATTAAGGCCCTATCATACAGGCTGTCAGTTGAAGTTGAATGAGGTAAGGGTGTATGAAATACCCCAGATCTTGTGTGAGTTGATCCATTCTGTGTCATAATTGCTCCTGGCAATTTCCAAAAGATGGGAGAACCACTGCTGACCAGGACAGAAGGGAGTCACCATAGTTATTTTGGGGATTCCTTTTGAATCTTCATAAATACCCTGGATATCTGTAAAAATAGTGGAAAAGCGTACTGGAACATTCTAAGGAAAGGGAAAGGAATCTGTCTTCCATGCCAGGTCTTCTTGCATGGAATGCTGGAGAACAGTCATGACATATGATTTTTCAGAGAGGAGGATAATAGGTCTGCTTGAGGAACTATCCACAGATGGATAAAATCTCAGAGGACCCTTAATCTAGTTTCCATTTGTAAGGGTCTGCCTTTGTCCTGCTCAGCTTGTCTCCACACAGTTTTACTCTGATGGAATGCAGGATGCCTGTAGATTGAGAATGTGCTGTGAAGCTTATCCCAAGCTTAAATGGCTATTTTTCTAAGGGAAGTATGACCAGGTTCCCTGTTGCTTGGTGATGTACCCCCATGACTGTGAAATTGTCGGTAACAACTTGGACAGTTTCAGGGGAGCAATGATTATTCAGAAAGTCAAGTGCCTTCATTAGGACAAGCACCTTTTTAATATTTAGGTGCTTGATTATGTCCTTGGTGTCCCACACACCTTGTACTTTTACCTCTCCTGAAACTATTTCAAAAGCAAAGTCTGAGATGTCTGTGGTGACTGATTGCTTTGCAGTGGGGAGGGAGAAGCGGACATCCACATTTGGGGAAAATTGCTCTCTTTACCAAGATTCTATTCCAAGATTTTCTTTTCTGACAAACCCTAACGCTAGGATTTGAAAAGAAATGATGTTGGTTCTGTGACCAAACAGATACCTTTGTATTTTTCTCATGTGGAGTCTTCCCATAAGTATCATGAGAGTTATAGATGGCATGAGAACCAGACTCCTGAGGTATTCCCTCACAGTGACCAAAAGTGGAAAATCTTAGGAAAAGACTTGGATACAGATGTATACTTCCTGTGGAAGAAAAGATCTTTGAACTGATGTGTCTACGTCCTTCCTATGTGTGAAGGAGTCAAAAAGGCTTTTGAATGTTCTCTTGTAATCCCAGCTTGTTTAAGTTATCTTTTCCCAATGTGAGAGATTCCTGACACTTTGAAGACAACTCTGGAATGATTAGCAAGTTATCTAACTAGGGAAGAATGTGGATATCCTGTAGCAAACAATGAACTACAGCTGGAGCTAGACACCTTGTGAACATTCTTGGTGCTGTAGGTAGTCCAAAGGGTAAAGCAGAGAACAGATAATGTAATCCAGACACACAAAACTTTAAGAACCACCTGAAGTCTGGATGAATAGGGATGTGATAAACGTCTTTTAACTCTAGTGTTATAATGAAACCTGAATGAAGTAACAGGTTGTGAAGTGATTGAACTCTGACACTATCATAAACAGGTTTAGGAAAAGATCCAGAAGTGTTTTCCAAGCATTTTTCTTTCTTTGGCACTAAAAACATCCTTGAAGAAAAACCTTTCCCAACCTGGGCTGGAGGAACTGGTTCTATCACTCCCTGGGTAAGCATGTGTTAAAGGACAGGAGAAATAAAGAGAGTCTGGTCTAGTGGACAAGGAATTATCCACTTAAAGGGGGAGATTTCCTCCCACTGAAATCTATAACTCTGATGAATGATCCTTAGAACCATTCCTCCTGAAAATGTCTGTTGCCAAAAATAAAAGTGGAGATTCAGACTTATTTAAATGGGGAACCACCAGGTTCACAGCAATGGAAAGCACAGGCACTAAGGCAGATAACAGATGTGTTGGCAGGTAGCTTTGACTAGGGGATGGGACTGGAGCCTCTCATTAGTAATACAAACACCAGCTGGCTCTAGAAAAGGTAGAGTAACAGAGACATATGGAAGAAGAAGAAAGACTTACCATCAGACGCTGTCAGCAGAATAAAACTGATTGCTTGCTGTTGAAACCCACAGTGATTTTAATAGTATCATACCAAGCTACCATCATGGAGGTTTGTGGGATGAGGTCTGGTTGAAATAAATTTAGTTTGACTGAACAGTATTAGATAGGGGTACAACGCAGGTGCACAGTAGATAGTGTTACTGCCTCACTCTGTCTGGATCTTCAGTTCTGTTATTGGCTGGTATGTGCCTTTGATGAGTCTGCATGTCCCACACAATAAAAAAAATCTTTATGCAATCAAGTTAGCTGATGATCAGATTAATAAAAAGTTATATTATAAATATATTAACTCTTGTTTAAATGCCAGCAATTAAATTTCCATGATTAATTATCAAGCTAGGCCTATTACTAATCTGAATCAACAGCTATTTTATGTAATTCACATTTTGTTAACATACTGCATGCTTCTTGTAGGGGCAGATCTTCTTTTCTGATGCCGATCTTGACAAATACTAGAACTTAACCTTCCTATTTCAAAGAAGACTATATATAATACCTTAAAAGGGACCTGCGATAAGACCTCAGTGTGGACTGATACCATTCCAGGTGTTTTAATTGGTAACATTTAATCTGAGCTGGTCAATGTGCTGTATATTATCTTTAATGGTTTATTGAGGAAAGGTTCTGTTCCTTCTATGTGGAAAACATCTACTGTTATGCCAATTTTGAAAAAGAATAATACATTTGGCATGCATTAATAACCACAGACAAATTAGTTTTACCTCACTAATATGTTTTGGGAGGTGTATGATTAAACTTTTGACTAACCTGACCTTAGGTAGTGTACCCCTCAGCCTTTGTCAGCATGGCTTTATTGACTGACTCTACCTTAGGTAGTACACCCCCCTCAACTTTTGTCAGCATGGCTTTACTGCCGGAAAGTCAACTTTGATGAATTTAATAGTATTTTATGATGACCAACTGTTGGAGTGATGTAATTGGATCTTACCAAAGCTTTCAGTACCTTACCTCATTCCTCTATTTCAAATGTAATGTTGTAGCATAGATTTAAAACATTCCTCACTAACTGGATACTCTCATGGCTCAATGGTCACTCACAATGTGTTTCTAACAACAGTTCTTAATATTTACCTGTACTTCAGGGTGTACCTCAGGGATCAGTATTAGATCAACTTTTACTGAATTTATTTTTTTATAACCCCATTAAATCAAATATTTTGGGTGAATAAATATGCCAATGACTGCAAGCTAGGATTTTTAGTACAGTTCAGTGACAATTTAAGTAGCATAAGTAAAATGTTAACTTATTTCAGCAAGTGGGCTAATGAATATGGTCTTTTCAGTTCTAATAAGTGTAAGATTCAGTTCTTTGGACAGTCAGTATTTCTGAATGGTACAGCCTAAGAAAGAATTGAAGAATTTTAAGAATTTAGATGTTGCTATCAATAAGTTTTCCTTTAATAAGCATGTTACCTCTGCCAAACGTAAGGACATGTATTGCCTGGAAATATGCTACTATCTTTATCTCTCAGGGATGAAAGTTTTTTGGACCAACTTCATGGGTCTTACATGTGCTCTTTGATTGAGTACACCATTGCATTTGTACAAAAAGACAATTGCATCAGTTGGAGTCGGCATGACGCCAGTTTTCCAGGTGTATCACATCTGTCAGATACTTGGATTACCCTGAAAGATGTAGTACATTAAATTTATACTCACTCCATCATACATATTTTAGAGGGAATGTGATATTAATGTTCAAATCATTCAATGACCATCTTTTACAATCAATCTTTAACTTAGCCAGATACAATAATACTTCGACATTTAAACACAGAAACATCACATTTGTTATCCTCAAGCATCTTTCTTCTAGCAGGGGTAACTATATTACTACGGTTATCACAACAATTTGGATTAGATTACCATCTACTATAAGACCCTCAACTAATCTGATTAATATCAAGAAAGGTCTAGATTTAAGAATGAAACTTAACCCAAATTTCACTTCAGTGTTTTAGAATGGCCTTTGACCTTTTGTTTTTTGATTACTTTTATATAAATGTAAAAAAAAAAAAAAAAACAACTAGCACGTAGTAGGAAAAGAAAATATCCCCTTCCCTTTACATCCCAAAGACACAGCTTCAAGGGTTTTGGTCTGTCAACCCAACCATAACAAGTGTATCTGACTTGCCCACAGGGAGCAAGAATAGTCTCCTGTTATCCACCGACTCTGAAATGGATTAACAGAGTAACTTAAAGTTAAGGCACTTACGAATGTACTTGTGGGAGGTGAATATATAAGATGGTTTAATCCATCAGTGTCAGTTTCTAAACCCTATGTTGAAGGCATACAGCTCTCATTCTGTATATAGGTGAGATTTACCCATTGTTTTTTATCTAGTCCTTTAGGATTACTACATGTGTTATGCTAGAAGATATCTAAATAAAGAAGTAATATCTATTACAATGGAGGATATAAATAATTAAACTAGTGTAGCATTCCAGGGCAAGGGCAAAGGGTTTCTTTATTATTTAATTACTTATTTTGTAACTAGGTACTTGTGCTGGTCTGCTGTCATTTTTCAGATGACCTGGGCCCAAGGCAATAGCAAATATAAAAAAATGGTTAATATGAAAAAAAAATGAAAAAATGAAAAACAAAATATTGACTAAACAGAAGTAAACTCTAATAAAAACTACACTGAAACCAAATAAAATATAAGAGTAAAGGTTTTAAATATAGGTTAACAAGTTACAGTAATAGGACAGAAATGCTTTGGATTTGTTGAGTTGCTTTTATTACTCCATTAATGAATGTAACACTGAATATCTAGACAGAATGTTTTTTTAAATATATCTGGGTTAATATAGTGGAGGTTCTTGGTGCAATATTTGACATTTTAACTTTTCATAACATCTCTACAAGTTCCACTGACATAGTGGGATAAACCCCAGATTATGACCCAGGTGACCTGAGTTTATTTTGCAGTTCAGGTACTTGCTGGAGCTGTAGGAGAGCAGTGGAAAGAAAAGGCTTAGCCTGTTCAACTGTGTTCAGGACATAAACTTCATGGATGAAACCCTGGTGAACAGGAAGGATCAAACAGAGGTAATTATCCACTTGGGGAGTGGTTCTGCAGTTCATGTTAAGTATAATGACATAGATATGCCTTACAAGAGCTGATTGCACATCTAAATTACAAGTATGCACAGTGGGTTTAGGGCCAACCCCCTACTCGTCTGGCTGCGGTATGATGAAAGCTCCCAATCTACTCTACTTCCTGGCTGCTGGCACAGAAGTGTAGCTCCTGCACTCACCTGGGCCAGGCTGACCTCACAAAGGATAGACCCTTGACTTGTCCCCTGACTTAGTACACTGTCCAACCACCTGGGTCTAGCTTCTTTCATGGAAGAGGATATTGTGGGGTTCCTCTCATGGGGCTGGAGTATAACGGAAGAGAATGGTGATCCAACCTAGAGACAGACCACAAGGGACACTTCGTACTAGGAACAATGAGGCTGGCAAGAACCAGGGGGATAAAAATCAGTTGCTAAAATTACTGACTGGTTTACTTATACTATTTTATGTAGTCTTTATTCAGGGGAGGCCTGACTTCTTAATCATACTGTCTTCGTACATACCAGGTCATTTTTCTTATTTTCTTTCTTGATAAGAGCTGTGAGCTTTTACATCCTCCTGAGGCCCCACCAATACAGACAGATCGGATGTCATTTAGATGTCTTATCTGAGATACCTTACTAAAAGGATGCAAGGCCTAACCAACATATCCTACATGGACTGACTCAGCCTTGCCACTATACCCAGTATCCTAAAGACTCCTAAAAGGTGACCTGCGTTTGGCATACAAGGTATCCTGCGACCCATTACTTATGGATTTACTGCACATTAGAAAGTAAACCAGCATCAGTAATATATGGTCTAGGGATCTAAAGCTCTTCTGCCACATCAACAGAACGGTATGGAGGGACAAAGTATACTGCTGCTGTGGAACACACTCCCATCCACATAAAATAAAGTTCATCCTTGTCCGTATTCAAGTATAGCTTAGATCTATGGATGGGAATCAGAAAATTTATCCCAGGACTGCCCTTGTTACTAATGGCCAGAGGCATCTCCTAAATGCTTTATCCCATGCAAAGATCCCCTCAAATTATCTATGATATAATTCAAGCTATTCTTATTAGGGATAATATATAATTACTGACCATGGGATGGGTAAGGCTACTCTGTAACCAAATGGAATAGGTTATTTCAGGCACAGAATGGAAAAATGACTAGGCTTAAAATACCTGCAAGGGCAGCCAGCCTAGTACTTAACAATGAAGAACAGCAACCCCTTTTGCTACATTGAAGCAGTATAGAAAAATGTACTCAAGGGCATAGTATGGGAATAGAACCCACAGTCTTCTGATCTTCCAGCTGCAAACGGAAGTGTACTCCCTGTTAAGCCACTGACATTACATACTAGTATATACTGTACACTACTATGCTATATACTATTATCGCTATATACAACTATAGCATATACTACTATGTAGTATCTACATAACACATGTTGTGTCTTTCAGCATTTTCCGGTTAGGGGTCGCCACAGTGGAACTCCGGTCCACTAATAATTGGAAGTTGATTTTTACGTGCTGTGTTGACAGCCCTAACACACAACCTTCAACGAAGGTACGCCCATTCACGCATGTCTCCATGCAGAAGACGCTCTTGCTGAGAGTCGAACCGGTCAGCGTCTTACTGTGAGGCGACAACGCTACCGCAGCACCACCACCGCGGATAGTATCTACATAACACATAAACATGTTAAATTATGAAAGTGTGTTTATCTTGAATTGTGTCTTATTATTATGTTCACTGTGGCTTCAATCAGACTTCCATGACACCTACAAACCTACATATTCCTTCTCCATCTATTGATAAAAGGAAGTAAAAGTTATAAGGAAAGGAACTTTGTGTGTGTATACCTTTTTAATGATTTATAGTCTTAGACTTATTTGGAATTGTCATATCTATCTTCAGAGGAACACCTATAAGAACATTTATATTGGATAGTTCCTGCTGATATGCATGTTTAATTTTTCTGCCGTGAATTTTTCATTTGCTCTACCTTTGAGTAACCATAATTTAAGTCTTAAACTCTACACATCTTTGGGGAGACTTGCTCATTACACATTACCAGCAGAGAAAGGCATATCTGGCCTTCTTTACAAAACCTGACATGAGCATAGTGAAAACAAATGGAGTTTTACTACCAGATCACGATTAGTTTCATGTCTGGCTTTGCTAGTTGCATACACATTATTTACTACAATCACTCTTTTCTCCTCAGTCAGCTATTTACAAACTCTAGAATAACCGCTATTTATTCCTGATTCATTCCCTACCTTCTGCTGAAAAATATTCCAGCAGGGTACTTTATACTAGTGTTATCTGATCTTCTGTCCTGGAAATCCATTAAAAGACGATAATAAGAGGTTGGTAATGTCAGACAGCCATAAACACAGACTTCTGCAAGTTATGCTGTGTAATGGATTGAAACATTATGCTTATAAATGCTAGCATAAGAGATCTAAAACATCCCATATTCAAAATGAAGATTAGCTTTAGTAATCGTCTTTTTAAATCAGTATTTATTTCCAGGCATACAACAATTATGCAATGTATTCTGCCTATTTGCGGAATAAAGAAGACTAAAGATTTGCCTTATAGAAAAAGCAAGTCTCTTAAAACGTCTACTTTACATGCTTGAATGTATGAAAGCACTATTTTCCCAAAACAAACGTTAAAAAAAATCTGTTCTTTACAACTGGCACAGAAATTGTGGCTGCAGATGGCAGGATAAAAGTGACAGGCTACAAATGCTCTAAATAAATTGCTACAGCTGGCATCAGGATTAGGCCAAAGCCGAGGTGTCCTAGAGTAGTCTGTATTTCCACTACAGTTAGCACCTTCTGCATGGGTGACATATTTATAAGGTGGGGGATGGGTAGCAGGCAGCAGAAGTGCACTCAGCGGGAACGACATCAAAGGAATAAATAGCTCTTGTCTTGCTAGCTAATAAGGCCATAATGAGCTGCAAATAATTTCTGGAAGCCTTGTACACAAAAAACAATCATTTGCATGATGACAAGTCTGCAGCCAGCTTGTATAAGTGCCCTTAACGGCCTGTTCCAGCTGACAGATTTAGTTTAGCACTGGCACATATATTTCTCTCTTCTTGGAACCAGAATGGGACCTGGGCTTTGTGCCAGATACACGTATGAAACCTTTAGTTTGAAATGCACTGCAAAGGCCATCAGACAGGTGAAAGAAACATCAGTCTTTCCATAAAACTGATTAAAAATAGTTCAGCTTGTCAATGTCCATTATCAGTAGGTCATTTTCTTTGCTTTTAGAATATTCTGCAATTAAGCGGTTAGCCAGAAACTAAGTTTCGCCTGCACTGATTGCACAGTTTTATCAGTTATAACAATTCTATTTCCTCTATGATGACTTTGTATTTAGGTCTCCCAATCCTTTTATACTGACCTCAACAAATAATGTCAATGCCACATTTTCATGTATGCATATAAAAGGAAGAAATATCAAACATTAGTAAGTGTTCATAGGTTCATAGGTTCATAGGTTCGTACTAGGCTATCTGCCCTAAGGCATTTATAAGCCTAGCCAGTGTATGTGGCTTACACCACCCCTTAGGATGAGAATACTACGCCCTTTTAGGGTTTAGTTTACTATGCCTCTGTCTAGTATTGACACAGAGATGACCCCTGGGGTAAACCTACGATCTCCCATCCACTCGTCGAGATTTCTCTTGAATAGAGTCAGTGAGGGGCTCTGCCTAACATGGACTGGGATTCTGTTCCAGAGTGTAGGGAGCCTCTGGGTTATGAATCTGTCCCTCCAGCACGTCCTATTTATTTATGTGTGCTTTTGAGAACCTTGTTTAACCACAAAAGATAAACATTATACATACTTTGCAGTGATGCCCATTTCTAAATATTTACAGTTGGATTTTGTATGCATCAGTTATTTCACATATATTGTATATATCTACATATTAGACATTTACTATATGTCATTATTTGAATTCCTAGAAGAAGGCTGTGGTTGAAAAGTGCTCTTAAAACCTGTCTGCTAAACAAATGAATTCTAAAATGTCTCAACTCCTCTACCCAGTCAAATAACTGGTGTTATATTTTTCAGTTTGTTTATTAGTTCATTTACTTAACAGTAATGTGTTTAATTTAGGTTATAGTTCTAAGAGTAGTTGCCAGGTTAACTGAATCCCTCAGTCAACACAATTTTAATTAATAAGTTCTCAGGTCAAACTACTTTCATTCCAGCATAGATTGTCCTTTTACTGAATGTTAATTATAAACACTGCATGCAATATGACAACATTTAAGAGACATAGACATGCCTCATCTTGAATGACATTTAAAGGAACTTCCCTGGTTGCTCTTTAAAATGTCACACTGTTGACAGTGAAATGTGTTCTTACAGTTCAAAGGTTGTTACTAAGCTTACAGTCAGACAGCCATCAAGAAACATAGCTAAATCACTTATGTAGCTGCATGCGTATGCTAATTTCCCTTAGTTAAACGTTATTACTACAATGATAATATAATATATATATAATTATGAGTATAGGTTCATACTAGGCTAACTGCCCTTGCGAGCCATTTTAAGCTAGTCATTTTTCCCTTGTGAGACTCAAACCCTGTTCTTTGTGTTTGTAAGGCAAACAACCATTAGGCCACCCTTCCAGTAAACTCCTGGCATAAATTTGTTGTTAAACATCTGGATAGGTTTTGAAGAAAATGCACCATTTGGGGTGTAAACTCAGTGAATAAAAGAGGATTTTATTTCTCAGTGTGGTTGTACCTTTAATGGAGTTTTTTTTTTTTTTTTTTTTTTAGTTATTGTGTGTGCCAGCATTTTCATTCATTTCTTATTTGTTGTGTAAAGGGAGTCTGTTCAAAAATTAAAGCATCCCCTGGATTGGAAATCATTTGACACCACAAATGCTATTTATCTTACAATGGAGATTAGTCTTTAGAAATGGTGTTTGTAAGATTGCTGGTTTTATTGAGGTAGGTAAATTGAAAAGCTCAATATCTTTCATTGCACAGTAAGCTAAACAGAGTCACACTTAGCAATTTATATTTCTAAAAGCTTCTAACCTTTTAAGGTAATTTAGGTTGATTAAACCAGAGATATTTTTTGGTTAAGAATCTTTAGGGTCTTTCGGTATGAGTAAGGTGCTTACGCAGGTACAACTGATAGGGTGTATTGTATTCTTAGAGATGTTTAACTGGGGAAGATTATTTTATTTATTTATTGACATTTAATTATGGGGAAAACATGGTTAGCCACCCGGCAGCGTGAATTTCGGTTCTATATGATTGACACTGTTGAAGTGATACTCCGACCCTGTGTGCAAAAATGGGAGAAAGGATTGTGAATAGATGGATTTGATTATGAGGAAAGTCCAACTGGGTAGGAGGCTACTTTTACTATAGACCAAACTATTACAAAACATTTTAAGAACAATAATTTTACAATCTTTGAAAATAACAAAAGACATCTAAAGGTTAAATAATTATACCTAGTTAAACATAATATGAAAGCATTGGTTAAGAATAGATACAAGTTACATTACAATGACTTAATATTTAGAGAAATGTTTGCCAATTTATAGAGAAATTAAAGGTAAGTTAGTATAATACAAACAGGAATTGCAATACAAACAGAGAGAAAAGCAGGCATATGATATATTTAGAGTGAAATTGATAGAAGTAATGAAGTGAGTGAAGAAGGAAGAGTAAGGATATGTAACGTATGAATAAGTATTTGTTCACATTTAGGGACATAGTTTATCCTAGTATTGAACAAGATTAAAACCAGCTTTTGGCTAGGAAGTCTTTCAGAATGGCTCTGAAGGATGAGAGGGAGGGAGGTTATTAATCTGATAGATACAGATAAGGAGTTCAAGCCCTTAGCAATATGTTATGAGTATAGAAATGCCCAGCAGATTTGATAGGTTTGTGAATAGACGGGAGTTTTGGTCACTGGATTGCAATGACAGACTGGGAACATAGTTGTGTAGAATGTTATTTATTACTGGGCAAGTATATGGATGGTGGATAACTTTATAGGTTGTCAGAAGCTAAGTAATATTAGTTTGTGAATAGTTCTAACCAGTTTTAGGTTTTTTAGTGCTATACAGTGGTGGGTTCTGAAAGGGATATTTGTTGAGAATTTGGAAACTTAGTTATAGCATTGTTTATGTTTTGATTTTTTTTTTTATGTCTGAAGGTTAGTAAGAATGGGAGCTCCATAAAAAAGTGAGGGGAGAAGATAAGTAGTGGCAAGTGTAGTTTTAGCTGAGATGGTGAGAAAGTTGTTGGCTCTGTAAAGCATCCCTAGTTTTTTATGAGTTTTTCTTATGCAGGTCGAATTTAAGATCATCATCCACTATCATACCTAATAATTTGCTATGAGAAGTGATTTTGGTGGTTGTATTATCTAGAGACAGGACTTTAAATTTTATTTTTTTTACAAGAGATGGATTTGGGGAAAAAGTAATAGCTTATTTTTTTTTTTTTTTAGGGCTAAGCATGAATTGTGAATTATAAAACCATGTTTTAGTGGCTATTAAAGCTTCCTGAGCAATTGTTTGGCAGTGTGCCATGTTGTCAGATGAGCAACTGGGTTTGGAGTCCTAAACATACTGTATTAGGGAGGCCTGTTGTGTGGATGTGTGGAGGGTGTTGCTGAGAATGTTAGAGAGGAGGTGACCAAGGACTGAATCTTGTGATATACTGGTAGTGACTGGGAGTTATGGAGGGAGGATGGAGTACCATTTTACTAACTGTTATCTATTGGATAGCAACATTTTGAGCCACATAAGTGTGGTCAGAGAGTCCTAATAAGGACATTTTAAGTAGAAATTTGCTGTGATTAAGTATAGAATTGTATAGAGAGTTCTCTGCAGCTTGTTAATCTACACTGACAGATAAACAGTGAATGACAAAAAGGACCATCTCACTATGAAAGCAACATCTTGATAAAAAGCTTGTTATCAACATAACTCCCAAATTCCCTCAAGACTACATCTGTTTTGAGGGGGCAGGGTACCAAGAATGTGATAAGAAGAGGAAGTGATGGCTCTTTTTTGGTGTTCGGTGTGAGTTTCCAACTGACAGAAGGGAATTTGACAATTGCACTCAGTTTGTTGTCATCTGCAAAGCGAGTCAGACTAGCCTTAAATGTCAAATTTCACTTTAGAGACGTAAATACCAACATTGTCAAGCTCTAGGATACAGCACTCGGACAACTCTGGTCCCATTTCTCTGACTAGAGGAGGTATCCACTTGTTTTACAGTGCAGTGTCTATGAGTGAGCCAATTTGCTTTCCAGTGGGAAAAAAGTGTCTAAAGAAATGAGTTATCTATGATATCTACATACAGGATGGTGTTGAAAGCCTTAATCAGTCAAGGAAAGTGGCATGAACGGGCAGATTCAACTAGATCTTCAGTGACCCTGTCAAAGAACTCAACCAGGTTGAGTAGACAAGACCTCCTATCTTTTACAAATCCAAATTGGTTAGAGTCAAATGTTTGAAGATTGTCTGTTATATTAATTAAGATGTTCACATTCTATAACTTTACAGATGATATTACTAGGATTAATAGATACATAATTAGCATGGTCATCCTTGGGCCATATGTAATGTCACACCTATGGCTGTTCTTCATGCTTCTGTAATAAAACCTTTGTAGAAACCTAGATTTGCGAGGATTGGACTGCATTCATCTATGTAGCATTTAACATTTACTAGAAAGCACAATCTTATTAAGACCCGCAAAACTAGTGCTTTTGTCCTGCAGCTGGCAGACAGAAACTTATCTAGGGTGATGCTTTCACCATCTTGAAAGGTGTATGGGAGGAAATGGGGAGGTCATTTGGGTATGTGTAGTTAGAAATTAGTTTGTTCACAAAGGATATTTGTGATGTTTTTTGTTTCAGAGTTGGACACTTCATTACAAGTAAGTTTGGTGCATAGCTATGTATTACTTCAAGTTTTCTGAAATGACTGAAGAAAACTTCATAATTATCCTTAGCAATGGGGGCAACTCTGAGTTCACAACTGGCGATGCATTATCTGATGGTTATGCATAAGGATTTTGCTTTCCCATTATTAGATGTTTATAATAAGGAAGTAGTAATTTATCATGGGCAGGTAACAGATTCTTCTTTTCATTATGAAGTGTACTGATGTGGGAATTCCACCATACAACTTTACTTTTGAATTTACCATTATCTTAGGGTAGCTAGACATAAGCCGCTGTGGTGCAGCGGTTAGCATTGTCGCCTCACAGCAAGAGGTTCTCCTGTTCGATTCTTGGCTGGAGGGCCTTCTGTGTGGAGTTTGCATGTCCTCCCCGCGGTTGAGTAATGTTTAAAGACATGCAGGTAGGTGCGTGCATGAATGGGTGTGCCTTCATTGAAGGTTGGGCATCAGGCTGGCAACTCGGCACCGTAAAAATCCACTGTCAATCATTAGCGGACCGGAGTTCCACTGTGGCAACCCCTAACTGGGAAAAGCCAAAAGACAAACTTAGGGTGGCTAGACATGAACTCTTAAAAAATTGCTGTACATAAGGGAGAATGTATCAGTGTATCAGATATTGAGTTTCCTGGAAAAGTCCCAAAACCCTACATTGTTTTTCTTCTATTCCTTTTACCTGATCCCTGTTTTCTGATGCACAGTAGGCTTTCTCAGTTCCACTCATTGTACCCTTCCCCATCTTTCCAATAACTAATCATTGTTTATTCTATATTGTTAGTGCAGTGGAGTGTGTGCCACTGGTCACTAGTTTGTGTAAACCACAGTAGCTTAGCCATCCATCCTGCAAAGCATGCTCCTGTACCTTCACTGCTAGAATATGTAGGTTCATAGGTCAGTACTAGGCAAATCTGTCTGCAAATCATTACAAGCCTAGCCAAAAACTTGTATTCAAAAGGGCCCTCTACCCTCAAGGAGGGCAGTACATGGTTGACCTGATAAGACTTACAGGCTGCCCATCCAATTATCTAAGTTCACCTTGAAGGTAGCTACTCTACTTGACATGTAGCAGGTATTTATTCCAGAGGTGGGGGGTATGTTGGGATAAGAATCTATTATGATAGCGTGTCTTATTTGCTGATGAATATTTAGATCCTTTGTCTTGGCATATGAGGAACAATTTGCTGTGTGAAGGATTTTAATGTCAACAAGGGGTAGATTTTTAGTGGCTCAAAAGGCTACAAGCAGATCCCCATGGAGGAGTCTGCATGACAGTGGTTATAAAGACAGATGGCTGCCAGTCTGTCCTGATGACTAATTAAACTTTCTAGTTAGGAACCTCTACGTTTTTCAGGTTGAGTTATCTAGACAAATATCTGCCATAGACATTATATTCAATAAGGGGATTGATGAGATACGAGTAAAGGGGAATTCGGACTTTGATGGATCTAAAGGAGATGCTTTTGAAAATATGATGAGCCATACTGAAAGCTTTCCTATCTGCTGTACTGATATGATGGTCAAAAGATAAGGAATCATCATCAGGTGTGCCTAGATACCTGGTCACAATGTCTGGAGAGGCGTGTGAAAAGGTTTTGTTTACCAAAATTAACTGCATTACATTTTTTCAAATTTAGGATGAGACCATTGTCCTTGTATCGATTGATAACCCATGACTGAGTAATTGTGAATCAGTGGAAAGTCAATTCATAACTCCCAATTTACAGTAATCTGCTAACTTAGGTAACCATATGACAAAAGTGTTCACCCAAAGGTCTGAGAAATAGATGCCAAATAGGAGAGGGCTCAGCACTGAGCCCTGTGATACACCAGTGTTTTTTTTATTTTATTTTTTTTGCTTTTAGAAGTGGAATTTACAACTCCAACCACATGGGTTCTGTCAATCAATCAGTTAACTATCCACCTTGCAGCATAAAGATGATTTATATTCAGATTTACAAGCTTGACAATAATGCCTATATGGTGACTAATATCAAAGGCCTTGGCCAGGTCCAGATATATTGTATGAATTATGTAAACATTATCCATTACTTCTGTGATTTTTTTCAAAGAAATTAATGAGGTTAAAAAGGCAGTATCTTCCTTTGACAAGAGAAGGAATTTACCCAGATATATTACTAGGGGAAGACACATACAAAATGTCAATTTGCATGCATCTTGATGACAGTCTAGCGTTAACAGATTTATAATGTCCATATTAAAGAAGTCTGAGATATGTTCCACAGCTTTACGTATGAGGCTAGTGAGAATAATGAATCTATAGATATTAGGGTCTGCTATTAGGTCATAATTAGCCAACGGCATTACAATGGCTGTTTTCCAGTCATCAAGAGTGTGAACAGCTGAGATTAAAGCAGTTAAGTAGCAGGGTCAGATAGGTCACATTTGCCATTGATAATCATGCAACATATTATGTTACCTGGGGGCTGGGGCTCATGGATGAGTCATTCTTAGCTTTGAAGAGGGCTAACAGGACTTGTAACATAATAAATAAACAGAATTTTTTTTTAACCTGTAGTTCTTTACAATGAAAGGCAGCATGCTGAGAGGCAGGTACTCAAGTTTCTTGTCTCTTGTTGACATACTGGGCCAGATTCAAAGAAGCATATACAAAGTGTAGACAACATGTATTCAAGAACATTCTTTTCACATTTTTTGTGTTTTCTTCTCACTCAAAGATTACACTGTGTACGTGTAGTCTACACTTTGTGGCAACCTTTATGAATCCCTGTCAATATTTAAAGCTGCGAAAATATCAGTAGGAAAAGTAAAGTTTAACATATAAAGGTATGTCAAACCCAGAGCTGTTGGACATGCTACACCTAAAGAAATCCCAATCCCTCCAAGCTACACACTCTAGGGACCTAAACCTTGTCACCACAATAAACAGGACATGCTGGAGGGATAGATTCCTGTCCCAGAGACTTCCTATACTCTGGAACAAACTACCTATCTATATCAAACAAAGCTCCTTATTAGCACTCTCCAAGAAAAATCTTGATGAGTGGATGGGAAATAGGAAATACACCCCGGGGATCACTTCTGTGTCTCTGCTGGACAGTGGCACAGGAAAATAACTTTCTTGGGTGGCGTAAGCTATGGTACCTTGCTGGCTAGGCTTACGTAGGTCCTTGGGCCGATAGCCTAGTACCTACCTATGAACCTATTAGAAGGAAGAAGGTGTGAGTTATGTCTGTGTTGTATTTCCACTCGATCGACGTACACTTAGTGTAGGTGTTCTTGAATCCCAGGGACTGTTAAAAGTAGAAAATAAAGAGTGCTATTAATGATAGATAACAGCAGTCTTGTAGATAGTGACATGAATGTTATTTCTTCAGGCTAGTGTTTCAATTTTGTATACATAGGTAGCAGAGGGGGTGTGATAGATGCAACCCTTAATATGGAGATACAGTAATACTTATTATCAAACCATTTTCCATTTGTTTTCCAGTAAAAGTACAATACTTTCATAGTCGACTTTTTCTTAGCTAGTTGTTTCATTATACATCAAAAAAATCAGTGTAGCTCAGCAAACAATGTTACTTGTCCACTTAGCTACTGCATCCCACAGCATGGAAATGAACATTTTCCAAGAGTCTTCCCCTAGTAATATATCTGAGCAACTTCCTTCTCTTGACATGTATTCATTTACTTTTCCCCATTTTTGTAGGCACATATTTTGAAATGTTAGTGTTTTCTAAGGAAGTATTATTATGATCTACCACCTGTAGCTGAGAAAGAGTTTTCTGGAGCTTCCATTTGATAATAAAAAGCATGTTTTTTGTTTTTGGATGTGTTAAGTAATAGGCTTTTGTTTTTAATTCATTGTATAAGGGAGATGAAATCAGCTTGAAGTTCTTTCTGGAGTGCTGTGAGGGACTGAATTGATTAGAAAGGAACCATGTCATCTACATGAAGTCGCAGAGGAGGGTAATGGAGGTCAAGAGGAAGGTTACTGATAAAGACACAGAATAGGAGGGGAACAAAAAGAGTCTCTGCAAGTATGGCAGCTGCAAGGACTCAAACCAAGGCAGAATGGAAAACAAAAAGGAGACCAGCAGCTGTAGCACCAAATTGCTTTATTGGGCTAGTAGTAAAAAAACGACATAACCATAGAATGAAGATACATATAGACCGGTTTCGGCAAAAAACTACAATGCCTTCCTCAGTGTCAATGTCTTAGTACCAGACATTCCCCATATATAGCTGGTAATCAAGATCACATGATCAAATTAAAGATACTAGTTTAATCCTGGTGGAAATAATCCCCCTAATTTAATGATCCACTTTTTCTCTTTTTGATTCAAAATGTGATGCCAGCCAGCTTTGTTGTATCTGTGTGCTGTTATTCTGTCAATAATAAACACATTAAAAGAAGCAGCTGGATGTATTAATGTATGTTTGTATAAGGCATTCATGTTTTTCTTATGTCTGATGTCACAGAAATGCTCACCCATCCGAAACGTCAACGGTCCTACATAGAATGCCGAACACTGGCATGTAGCCAAATATATTACCCAATCTGACTGACAGTTGGCATAGAAAGAAATATCAAAAACATGACCATTGTTTCTACTACTAAAAGTTTTGGATTTAGTTATTTTGGAACAATAATAACAGTGGCCACAGGGAAAGCAACCAATCAACCAATCACCCAGTAAAGTAGTTTGTGTTAGAGACATATCAGATGATGTATAGTGTTTGTAGTGATTGAAATAAGAACCCAGATTTTTACCTTTTTTAAAAGAAAAAGAACATGTAGTGGGTAAGATGCCAGATAATGTATGGTCAGCCAACAACATATTCCAGTGGTTTCGGACACTTTGCATAAGTGAGCTAGTGTTCCTGCCATATGTGGTTACAAATCTAATGGCAGAGTTGTCATGATTGGTTTTGACTTTAAATTGAAGGAGATCAGCCCTGGCCAGGTGGTCAACTGTGTTGGAAGCCCATTATATATAGCCAGCACAATAGCCCCTATCTTTAAATCTGGAAATAAGATCTTGTTTGAAAAGATCATATGAATGTTCATCAGAGCAGATATGTTTACCCCGAATTAACTGGGACTTGGGAATATTATTGCATACATAAGGAGGATGATAGCTGGTTGCATGGAGGAGGGAATTATATTGGTGAAATTTGCGGTGTACCTGAGTGGAAAGTGTGTTATCGAAATTTCCCTCAACCATGACATCCAAAAAAATAATATTGTTGGGATCATAATTAACCATAAATTCAATTCCCCATTTATTTTCATTTAAATAATTTATAAACTCGTGTAAATAATCAACATCGGCCCTCCACACCAACCAGCAATCATCCAGATACCGCCTCCAAATGTCAATTTCATCAAGGTAAAGATTGTGGGATTGATCGTAAATAATTTGTTCCACAACAAAAGCCATAAACAAGTTGGCATATATAGGGGAAAAAGATGTCCCCATGGCAGTTCCCTTGTTTTGAAGATAACATTCACCCTGATAAAAAAGACATTTTTGGTGAGAACATTTTGGATATTGAGGTCATTTTGAATTTGGCCAATAATCATCAGTTGGTCATACTGATGGCTGATAAGGGTTGTGCTGTTGTGGTTCAAGATTGGACCCAATATGACATTGAGGCAAATAGGCAACTCATGGATGGTAGGTACTATTCACATTTAGTTACTGACCCTACTTCACTTTTTAAGAGGCAAATAGATGAATTCTTAGTATCAGCAAAGGAAGAAGGGATCATTACACAAAACACCTTACAACATCTTACGGTGGATGAACCGATACATCGATATATATATTTTCTGCCCAAAATACACAAACCTGCCACCAATCCCCCTGGTAGACCCATTGTTTTGGGTAGAAATTCTTTAACAGAACCACTTTCTTTATTTTTAACCAGATACTTGAAGTCCCTCCTTAAATGGGTATGTGCGAGATTACAAGACACTACGGAATTTCTTAGGGTTATTGCAGACATGCAGCTGGAACCAGGTTGGCTGCTCCGCACCCTCGATGTCAAAGCACTATATACTAATATCCCCCTCTGGGCTGGCATCGATGCATTGGAATACTGGTTGTACAAATCGGAGCTATACCAACCTGGATTCAACACCTTCCTCATAGTTCTTTCTGAACATGTTCTCACCAAAAATGTCTTTTTATCAGGGTGAATGTTATCTTCAAAACAAGGGAACTGCCATGGGGACATCTTTTGCCCCCATATATGCTTACTTGTTTATGGCCTTTGTCGTGGAACAAATTATTTACGATCAATTCCACAATCTTTACCTTGATGAAATTGACATTTGGAGGCAGTATCTGGATGATTGCTGGTTGGTGTGGAGGGCCGATGTTGATTATTTACATGAGTTCATAAATTATTTAAATGAAAATAAAGGGGGAATTGAATTTATGGTTAATTATGATCCCAACAATATTATTTTTTTGGATGTCATGGTTGAGAGAAATTTCGATAACACACTTTCCACTCAGGTACACCGCAAATTTCACCAATATAATTCCCTCCTCCATGCAACCAGCTATCATCCTCCTCATGTCTGCAATAATATTCCCAAGTGCCATTTCATTCGGGGCAAACGTATCTGCTCTGATGAACATTCATATGATCTTTTCAAACAAGATCTTATTTCCAGATTTAAAGATAGGGGCTATCATGCTGGCTATATATACCGGACTTCCAACACAGTTGACCATCTGGCCAGGGCTGATCTCTTTCAAGATGAAGTCAAAACCAATCATGACAACTCTGCCATTAGATTTGTAACCGCATATGGCAGGAACACTAACTTATGCAAAGTGTCTGACGCCACTGGAATATGTTGCTGGCTGACCACACATTATCTGGCGTCTTACCCACTACATGTTCTTTTTCTTTTAAAAAAGGTAAAAATCTGGGTTCTTATTTCAATTACTACAAACACTATACATCATCCGATATGTCTCTAACACAAACTGCTTTATTGCGTGATCGGTTGATCAGTTGCTTTCCCTGTGGCCGCTGTTCCTATTATTCCAAAATAACTAAATCCAAAACTTTTAGTAGTAGAAACACTGGTCATGTTTTTGATATTTCTTTCTATGCCAACTGTCAGTCAAATTGGGTAATATATCTGGCTACATGCCAGTGTTCGGCATTCTATGTAGGGCAAATTTCACGTCCGTTGAAGTTTCAGATGGGTGAATATTTCTGTGACATTAGACATAAGAAAAACACGAATGCCTTATACAAACATACATTAATACATCCAGCTGCTTCTTTTCATTTTGTTATTATTGACAGAATAACAGCACACAGATCCAACAAAGCTGGCTGCCATCACATTTTGAATCAAAAAGAGATTAAACGTGCATCTTTAATTTGATCATGTGATCTTGATTACTAGCTATATATGGGGAATGTTTGATACTAACACATTGACACTGAGGAAGGCACTGTAGTTTTTTGCCAAAACCGGTCTGTATGTATCTTCATTCTATGGTTATGTCATTTTTTACTACTAGCCTAATAAAGCAATTTGGTGCTACAGCTGCTGGTCTCCTTTTTATTTTACAGAATAGGAGAGGACAAGGTCAAACCCTTATGGGACATGTTTTCTGAGATTAGCTGAAGAAGTGAGTGAAGACTGGATTTTGACAATAAAATGTCTGTTGGACAGATAACTCTGGAATGACAGAATGGTCTCTGGGCAATTCCTATTTCAAGTAGGTGGTTTAAGAAAGGTTTGTTGTCTGGTAACTCAAATACTTTGGAGAAGATCCTTAGTTCATGCCTAGAAGGATTTAATCTGTGAAAGTCCAAAGTGCTGTTATTATGTTATATCCTGACTAAAATACATGCTTTTTCTGTGAAAAATGGTGTATTTGTGGATATATTCTGTTAGTTGTATCATATATAGATCGGTTTCATGAGGATATTTCATAGATGGTTTGGAGGGTTTAGTTTGTTTTGGAATTTGGTTAACTGTGGTAGTTTTCCAGATTGAAAGCATAGTGTTTTGGGTCAGGCATGTGTTATATATCTATCTGAAGGGTTGCACAGGTAAAATCATTACATTAATATGTGAACCATGGATGTATGCTGTCTGATCCTAGGGGAATTGTCTGTATTTGTTCAAGTAGTGGTTCAGTGTTGTAACTTATGATGTGTTTAAAGCAGAGCAGTCAAATGACGGGAGGAAGTTTAAAAGAATAGGGGTGGGATACTGTACTGTTAGGGGTGATTATTACATTTGATGAGAAAGTCAGATGGTGTAAACTTTGGTGTGGTATTTTGTTGGGTTGATGAGGTTGATCTACCTGTTATTTATCTATTTTCATTTGTTAGCCAGGAGTAATCTTACTGAGCTAGAAGACCATTTTTAGCAGATGCCCAGGGATACAAGCTCCACGTTATACAATAACAGTAAGAAGGAGTCAACTGTACATGGACATTCTTCAATGCATATCGAAAACAATTGTAGAATACACATGTATATCAACAGAAAACATCAGTAGTAAAGGTTGCAAACAAATACATTTGCAGGATATGGCAACAGTTAAATATAAGGTTCACAATGGAGACAGTTTATTGGTTAAAGGAAGGAGAGGAAAAGGGGGAAATCTAAGATAGGTGGAAATTAAATGTTTTAACTACATGACTGTTAAGGAGTTTTGATTACAGTTTTTTTTTCTTTTGATTTCATGAGCTAACATTCATGTCATGTTATAGTTTGTTTTCGTAGGTTTCTGAGCTGGGTAAACTTTTGTCTGATGTCTTCAGTACAGGTGGGTTTCCAGGTATGCCAAGTATTAATAGTGGCTTTAGTTCAGTGTAAGCCAATTGTTTTTTTTATTGGTTTATATAATCTAGAAATTGAGGAGAAACGTATGTTTTGTTTTCTTAAGAGTACTGTTGAATGATTGTGCTATTTAATTTGCATCAATGAAATTTAAAATTGATGGACAGTCTTTATGAGCTAAGAACTGCTTTCATTTTATTAATGTTGGATTGTGATCTGGCTCAAAAGAGATTAATTTTGGAGGATTTATTTTGTGTTTTGTGGGAAGTGGGAAGTAAAGTAGAAATGTAGTTGGACAGTGGTCACTGAGGGCTGGAAGGTGGATATTAATGTAATTCTTGGATCTAAAAGTAAGTGGCTTTTGGTATAGATGTTTGGGCGGGTAGGTTGCTGTTCAAGGGATAGGAGGCCAATGACATCATTAGGGATGGTGCTAAGTATGCTTCATTTGAAAGTTTGAAGCCACCAAGTATAATGAGCTTCTTCATGTTTGATGTGGTTGAGAATAATAGTTTTTGGAATGTATCAAGAGTTGCTAGAGGGTAGAGATAGGCTATTTCTATATGTGGGGGCTGTGTATTGCTGGTATGTACATTGATTAAAAGCCAGTTTGGAAGTGTGTTAATTACTGAACCGACCAACTGATGTAGGCTATTATTTGTAGATGTAGATGAGATTTATAGAGTAGGGTGGTTCCTCCTTCATTTCTTACTCCTGGCATAGTGTCAGAAAAATACACAAGGGATTATCTTTTATGACTAGGGATTCTGTAAGTGCTGAAAGATCAAGGTTGTGTTGTGAAATTAAGGCATATATTTGGTCAATTTTCTTAAGTATACTTTTGGAATTTATTAGGAAGCAGGACAGGGAGGTGGAACCTGGATTAGATTCAACTGTAATTTGGAGAAGAAATACGAGAATGATGGGGTAGATTGGCATATGATTTGGGGTAATTTATGTAGTTTTTGAAGAAAAATAATGATTGTGTGCATATAAAATGAATAAAAATGTATCATTTTTCTTTTTATTTTTTAGAGGATGGATAAGTGGGTAGGTGGGAGAGAAGTGCGATAAATAAAATGGCTGAGTAATGTATGGGATGGGAATAATGATTGGGGGTAATGTTTTAGTGTTGCTGAGTGACTTGGAGAGGTTTGGGAAGCTTTGAAACGTGAGTAACAAACTTTTCATCAAAAAGAAAAGCTTTCATTTCAATTCTGTTTAAATCTTTAAGATGCATTTATAGTCACCTGCGCAGTGATATTTCTTTGTGATTGTCACTTTTCAATGTTTTAGCCAAAACAAAAGATATCTGTTTGCATTTTTAATTTGTTCTTGGACCTTAGTCTTGTAGATGAATTTGCAGCTGTGGGAAGATAATGTTTCTGCATTATACTTGATTTCTATCTCCACAAGTAGAATGTAAAACCTTCATTATCATAAATCCGCCTTCTCCCATTTTCTACATGGATTCAGGGTGTTGTGTCAACTGTCATCATCAGTTCTGATTCAGTGCCACTCTCCTACCTTGTTTGACAGTCATATCAGACTATTACAGGTCTTCTCTCATACATTCCATCAATCTCTTTGCTGGATGCCTTAATTTCCTTTTGCCTTCTACTTCTCTGTTCCAAATCTTCTTCATCAGATTGTTTTCTGCTTTTCTGGACAGGTGACCAAACCACCATAATCTGTTTTTTTTTTTTTTTTTTTTTTAACCTTTTCTGCAAGTGGAAATACTTTGGCTTCTAGTGTTATATCCTCATTTCTCTGTCTGTCCCCCAGTGTGCATCCTACCACCCAACTCAGGCACTTCATCTCCAACCCCTCCCTCTTCCCTAACTATGTATCCAAACTCTGGAATTATCTACCCTGTAATATAACTACTACCACCTCCATCTAGTAATTTAAACAATCTTTAAAACTTCATCTGAGCAATAATTGGCTATGCCCTTGCACTACACCAGGTTAGTCTCTACCTATGCTTGGCCCATCTCCACCCCTCTAATCTTGCACATAAGAATGAATAGACAGCTCAGCAAGCCTGTAATATCAGCACATAAAATATAACTAGACTGTGTTTACTCTGATGGATTACAGCCAACAATCTGTATTCATTAAAAGTTACAACTATCAATCTGTATTCATTGACAGTTTCAGAGCTGTAGCCACAGCAAAGATTATGATGTTTTCATATCTCTGCCTGACTAAATGTGTCTGCTATGTGTATAAAATGTTATTTTATTATGTCTATATTTTCCTACTTGGACTATATTGGTATGTAAAGTTTGAATTTGTCAATCTTTGTACAATGTTATTTCACATTATCATGTATGTGGAGCTTTTCTCCCCGGGACTACACTGAAAATGGACCTGTGTCCAGCGGACTATCCCAGTAAACAAATCTAAAAATAAAATAAATCACTTCTAGCTTTAAATACTCTTCCTTAAATGCTCAGGCTTCTGTACCATACAGTAGTGCTGATGACACTACTGTTTTGCACATTTTATTTTTTAGTTTTCTTGGCATTCTTCTGTCATACACTACCCTTGACACTCTGTGCCATTTGGCTGGAGTCCCTCTGATTCTAGTTTTGACCTCTTCATTCAAACTTCTCCTCCATCACTCCTCCCAGATACTTGAAGCTGTTAACTTGTTCTTCCATTTTATCACTGGTCTAATTATGTGTACTTGGTTTCATCCTATGTGTCTTCTGTTTTGAATTCCATTTCCCTGTCCTTTGCTGAAGTTCTTGCAATGCCACATCATCCTCATACAGCAGCTTTGTTGCTTTGTCCCCTTCAACCTGTTTGATGACATAGTTGATCACCAGTGTGAGCAGCAGTGGGCTCAGAGCTGAACCTTGGTGCACACCCACTCCCATTAGTAACCATTCTGTGAGACTGAACACTGTTTGGACTTCATTCCCTGTGTCCTAGTGCATAGTCTGCACTAATTCTACCAATGTTTCTGGGACTCTGAACCACCACTGGACTGCCCAAATTAGGTTTCTTGGGATATTGTAATATACATTTTCCAAGTCTAGGAATGCCCAGTTGGACATTTCCCTCATCTCTAGTTTCGTCTCAGCTATCTGTCGTATTGCAAACATTAATTAAATTTGGGCAGCACCCTCATTGGAATCAGAGCTGCGCATCTCCATTATACTTTCCACTGCTTTGCACCTCTTCAGAACTTTCATGCCATGTGACAGGAGTCTGATACCTCTGTACTGCCCACAGTTGTGGATGTCCCTTCTGTTCGTGTACACTGGCACTAGTATACATATTCTCCAGTCATATGGAATACGCCTTTCTATTCTTAATGCTATGAGTACCCTCAGGAGACATTTCTTCCCTGTTTCAAACATCTTGATCATAGCTGCTGTAACCTCATTTGCTACTTTCCTAAGTGCTGTTCTTGCTTCAAAGTTGGATGACACCTCTTCTTTCATTGTAGGCTGTGTCTGGGGCAGTACAGGTTCTGTGAGGTTTTCTTCATTCAGAAGCTGCTGAAAGTACTTCTTCCAACTGCCTTTGATTTCATGTGGACTGGTGAGCAGTTTATCATTGGCATCCCTTACAAAGGGTATCCGACCATCTTCTTTGTCTTCACCTTGTAAGCTCATAGAATTTCTTGGTGCCACCTACTGAGTCACTTTCCAGAAGCTGCCGCCTGCTGAGTCACTTTCCAGAAGCTGGGAGAGTGCTGCTGATGTCTTGTTCTTTGCTACTGCAACTCCTCTCTTAGTCTCTTTGTTAGCAAACGCGTATTCCTTCTTAGACTGGTCCATTTTTTCTGTCTCCCACTTTTTCTTTCTCCTTTCTTTTGAAGACTTCCAGAACGTCTGCATTACACCACCTCCATCTTTTCTTAGTCACCTTATTTCCATACCTGACTCAGCCACATGTCTATTCTACTGTTCTCGCATGTGCTGTTTTGAGGGGGTTGCCATTCTTCTTCAACTCCACATACTTCATCTGCTTTCTGAGGTGCTAGAGTTCTGAGCAATTTCTTGAACTCTTGTGCTTTCTCTCCAGTTAACTTCCAGGCCGTCAGACTAGTCACTGTTGACCTCAGACCCTTCTTTGACCACAGCTTGCAGCCAATTGTGGCAACCAGTGGCTTATGCTGACCATTTCACTGGGGATGACTTTGCAATCAATGATTCTATGTCAGTATGCTTTTCTTGCTATGAGGAAGTCTACTCAAGTTGCATGTTGACTACTCTTGTCTGTGATCTTGTTTCTGTCTCTTTTTCTGAATGATGTGTTGACCACCATCAACCCATTTGCCAGACAAAAATCTTGAATGGCCTGTCCTTTATTTCTGTTGCCCCACCCATATGGACAGCCCTTATAACCTGTTCTGTCTATTCCAATTTGTGCATTCAGCTCACCCAGTGCCAACACCAATTTATGTTATCCTGCTTTATCTATTAAGTCTTGAAACTGCTCTCTGAATGCACTTTTTTCCTCATTATCACAACCCTGCTAGTGGTCACAGGCTGAGACTATGGATAGCACCCTGTCCTTACACTGGAATCAGATTGCTGTGAGTTCCATCACTAATTCTGATGACATCTCACGGACATCTGAAGCCTCTTCCTCACCCTCACCACAATTCCCATAGAATTTCTACTTTGACCTCCTTCTGAACAGTAGACTCCAGATCCCAAGCCAAGTGGCCTTGCTGCACTACTCTTCCATCTTGTCTCCTAGATACATAGGATGTCCAGCTTCCTCCTTACCATCATGCCATCCACTTCCAAACTGCATCCACTCAGTGAATCTACACTGAGTTTAACAATTCTTAGTTCATGTTTGGCAGGTGGATTGGTTTTAAGTCCAGCTTTCATTGAACAGAGGTATCCCAGTTAACTCAAAATGGGCAACTGGACACAGGTTGGCAAGCAGCTTATTGACACAGGGCTGCTAGCTTTTATAACAGGCAGATACTGGCCAATATGGGCACATACACACCTTCCACTGTCACCATGGTACCCTGGCATAGGTTGGAGTAAGTTGGGTCCTCAAGGCACTTATCAGTGCTAAATACCCATTCTATTTGGTGACATTAGTCACCACGACTGAATCATCTAAAGCAAATTTTTATACCATCAAGTGGCAAGCCGTGACACTCCATGCAGTCTGTGATCATGTTCTCCTATCCTGAGGACACTGCTCAACACAGTTAATGCTCAAAGCAGTTGGTCTATATAATTCTTTCCCTACAGGGAACCATCTAGAGTCTGTGCTGCTACCTAGAACTTCATTCTTGGGTGAGTTTGAGGTGGAAAAACACAGTATTTTTGGGTAGTGGGAGGAACTCCACAGAGACCCAAAGAGCACATAAAAACTCCATTCAGGCATTGGCTAGAGACCATGATCAAACCTTTAACTTGTGCATGGGAGATGAAATCTTAACCATTATGCCAACTGGGACAATATCTGTAAAAACTTCTAAAAACTAGCTGTATTTTAAATTGTGCTGGGCCTTAACCTTGTAGTTTCATTCACATGTATGGCGGAAATGTATACTATTTCTAGAGTTAAGCCTTATTTAGTCACTTATTACTGAATGTTTTACATACACAGTACTACTGGTTAATCTCTACATAGTCTGGTGCCTTACACTACAATAGAATTTCAATAGTAAGAGTATTACTTTTTCTGCTCATGAATTTGTACTTCAGTGCTTTTACAGTGCTGATATTCCAGTTTTTCTCCTACAGTTTTACATTCTGTTCATCATTTATGTGCTGAAAGTTGCATTCTAGTGCCTTCTGTTACCCAGTTTTTTGTGTCTGCTCTGTTCCCCACTAAGACGTTAAGCTAATGTTTTTGAAATTCATGCCCACCTGGGGTCTTTGACCTGTAGCTCAGATAATTGCATTCCAGTACTTTTCTGTTCATGTGTTTTTTGTGTCTGCATCCCCCACCCCCCATTGAGACATTAACTCATTCACTCCAATGGAGCTCAGGAAGTTTGCAAAGTAACTTCCAATGGGCGGAGCCTATGATTTTTGACAGAATAAAATTATGTCCTCACATTTCAAACAAATGTTCATATCTCTGGAGCCATAGGGTTATGAAAGCAGTATAAATGGCAAACACGTCAGCACAAACTATTTTTATAGTGGTAGTATTCTTCAAGTTCTAGGTCTTAAACTGAATTTTATAAGTCACAGTAAACACAGTAACTATTACATTTGTAATATTTTGTAAACAACTTACAATATACTAGCAACTACTCAAGTTATACACATACTGTCAGCAGCATTTTATTCATCTAGCTGACAGTTTTATATATGAGGTTAAAGAGTTCTGTCTGAAAAATCTAAAAATTATATCTATATAAATTAATATCATAAAAACAACAGTTTGTATCTATATACTTGTACTAGACAGAGGTCAAACATTAATGCAGTTGAGTATGCTATTGTGTAAGCTTTAAGATGAAATATTTTAAAACCTTGTACATAGCATGGTTTTGGAATTACTGATGCAAATATGAACAAGCAATACTTGACGCTTACAGGTGTCAGTAGGAGTTAAGTGCAAATGCAGCACGAGGCGTCACTCAGATGTAATGAGTTAAGGTAAACTTTTTTAAAGCGCTCAGGCATTGGCTTTATTTGACTGGATCACTCTCTAGCTAGCCTGCTATATCCAGCACAGAGCTACTGCCACCCAAGGTCTTAATGCAAGAGTAGGAGAGGTGTGGAAAGCCCTGAACTGTGAGTAAGGTTTTCATTAAAAAGGAAAGAGAAAAAAGTTTCTGTTTTAATGCTGCTGAAATATATAATGTCCACGTATAAGTGACCTTTGTAGTGATGCTTCTTTGTAGTTTTCTGCCTTTTTCAATGTTTTAGCCAAAAAAAGTCATCTGTTTGTATTTTTTAGTTTGTTTTGATGCCTCAGTCATGAAGCCTAACTTGCAGTTGTTGGAATACTGTGTTACTCAATTATACTGCACTTTAATATCCACAAGTGGAATTACTTGCGAAAGCTAGCTGTATTTTAAACCCTGCCCAGACTTAGTCTTGTGGTTTCATTCACCAATTTGGCAGAACTTTGTGCTTCATTATATTTCTATTCCACAAGTAGAACCAGTTGTAAAAGCTAGGTGTAATTTAAACACTGGTTGGCCTTAGTCTTGTAGTTACATTTAAAGTCGGGGCAGTACTGCTTACTACTGACAGGTTTAGGTTTATTTGTTCATACTAGGCTAATGACCACTAGGGTCTTTACAAGTCTAGCTGTGCAACCTGATCCAGTTTTGTTCCAGAGTTCCTTGGACACCTATATGGTGGGGAATATTAGTAAAGCGGTAGCTAATGGTTATGTGGCGTATGTTAGTTGCGTATTGATTTACTTAATGTTGACTTCTGTCCATCAGAGACACTAGGGCCAGACTTGGGGTGAATTTGCAATTTCCCATTCAATGCTGAAGGTTACTTTTGAACAGGGTCAGGGATGAACTCTTCTTCATGTAGATGGGGAGCTTATGCCATAGCGTGGGGAATCTTATGAGACACATAATGGTTCCTGTAGCAGGCTCTATTTGTGTTGCAAGCAAAAATAAGGTCCTTGGATCTAACATTCCTGGAGTTGTTTGTGTGATGATGTGAGGTATTGCCAGCTATACCAGGAGAAATAAGGCAGTGGAATTTTGTAAAGAATTATGTAATTTGTATATCAAACTTTGTACAGATGCTTGTGTTGAAAAATGTATTTGTAAAGTTGCTTGTGTTAAAAATGTACCAACAACTGGTCCTGACTGAATTAAATATATATGTTAACAGAGGATACGGGAAGAGAAAAGGTTAATCACAGTCCAGCTGCAGCCAACTTTGAAAAAATGTTCTGAAATTAAATTACTGGGCCTAGGTCATAAAGACATTATCTTACAATTTTGAATGAAGCCAGAGACACAATATCTGTAAGAAGTATGGTTTATCAGTCTCTGTAGGAAGAGCAGAAGCATAAAAATGATTTTACAGCTTCCAGATGCTGCAATAAACTTTAGCAAAGCTTGAGATATGTATTGTAACACATAAATGCTAAATCCTATCAGCTTCTAGCCAAAGGAGTAGTATGGGAACCAGAAGTTTTATGAGAAGATGTATGGGATGTCATTCTATAATCCATCACTAAAAATTATGTTTTAATACTAGGCGAGACAGAAGTCTCAGAACATGCTGTTTTGTAAGCTGGCAAAGAAGGATCCTTCACATACTTCATCTTGCCTTGCTCTAGTAAGTGAACCAGGGAATAGTAATTCTTTAGATCAGTCAGGAAAATATAGTGATATTAGTTAATCACAGTTTTTCTGCCTCTGTGTGTATCTATTCATTTGCTTTTTTTTAATATTTCCTGTGAATGAAACTCTGTTTATTGTTAAATAGATATAGTAGTTTCATATTCTTTTATTATTGATTACTAAATATATTTAAACTTTTCATTGTGGCTGGTCCTTTAGAGAATATTTTAAACTTTGAGAGGACTTGTATCTACTTGGTGACACTATGGCCACTCCTGAAAGCCTTACCTCATTAGCCAAACACTATAATTTGTATTAATATTAATTTCACTCAGTATAATTGGTTACCATTGTAAAAGCCTTACAGCGGCTGGCTTTGGAGTGTCTGACTGCAGTGTAACTACCTTCTAGTCTGGGCAGAAGGGGACATAGCTAGTAAATCTGTGCCAGCCTTTCCCAGGTATGTATGTGTGCAAATCAAATCTCCGAGTGTGTGTGTGTGTGTGTGTGTGTGTGTGTGTGTGTGTGTGTGTGAGCTGCCTGGAGCAGGGACATGAAGCACTGGCTTCACAGAGAGGGTGCTGGAGGACTTGGCTTGGACGCTCGGCTGAGGACTCAAGAGGGAAAATCAGCCCCTGGACTGAGTGTGCTCCCTGTGTGCTCTTAAGGGAAATTGTGCTTGATGCAGAGAGCTGCATCTGTAAATACTGGGTGTATCCATTTTTGTTCCAAGTGATTGTCCCTTTCTAGTGTCAGTGGGGAGGAGTCAGGCTGCTTGATTACTGGCCCAGAGTGGGGACATCACAGTTTGTCTTAAGGATCAGCAAGAGATCCATCAGAGCAGGATCTGATGAAGCCTTACATGCTAGGTACAGATTGCCAATTAGTAACCTGTAGGAGACTGAGTAGAAGGATAGAATTTTAAGGTGATTTAAGTAGGACAGATATTCTTACCCTGGAGTCTCCTGATAAGGAACCTTTGAGGGCATTCCAACTGTTGCAAGTGCCTGGCTAGGTACATGCCAAAGGAGGGTTGCACTCAATGATGGATCTGATAAGGGCCGAGCAGAGTGGTACTATTACTTACTTGGACCTGGATGCTAATGAGTTGGGTGACATAAAATAATGTTTTTACTGTTTTGGCTATGAGTTGGTCAAATGCCAGATTAATGGCTACATATGCTCCCAGATCCCTAACTATTGGGTCAGCTCTTAGGGGTGTTTTATCAATGAAGAAATTAGCTTGGGGGACACTTTATAATGCATTTTTTTTTGCAATGAGTTTAATCTGTGGCTTTTGCATTAGTCGTTTGTGTTAGATCCTCTTGTAGGATGTTGGTGTCATTGTGGGAATATATGATGTCTCTCAATTTAGTCATTTGCAAACTTGGTGAGCCAGAGGTCTTTGATATTAGCCTTGAATTCTGAGAAGTAGATGCAAAACAGCAGCTGGCCCAACAAAGAGCACTGAGGTACTCTGCTGGTGACCAGTCTCTTGGTGGAGGTGGTCCCATTGATCCTGACTTCTTGGGTTCTATCTGCATGTATCTTGTGTAGTGATACTTTTTTGTACTTTTCTGCTTTTTTCCATGTTTCAGATTAAAAAAAAAAGTTATGTGCATTTTGTGGTTTGCTCTAGGACCTTAGTCTTGTACTTGAATTTACATTAGGAATATTTAGATTTAGTTCTAATAACAAAAATCCACCACACTGGTCGAACAAAAGGAGAAAAGGCACGCTTTAGCAAAAACACACTTCAATATCACTTTCGTCTCAAAAAAGACTTCATCAGAACAAAGTAAAATAAACATGGCACAATATATACCATTCCACTGATAAACACGATAATTCAATTTAGCAACCAATTAAGTATTTAAAACAACAGTACACCTTTATAAAAATATAAAAAATTATATAACTAATTTTAATACCTTCAACCTTCTGTTTTTTTAAAAAACATTTTATATTAACAGAGTCATTTATTCCCGGCTGCTTATCAGCCCCTAACCTCAGTTGCCACATAGTTTTGCTCAATAATAATTATTTTTTATTTACCCAAAAAAATCTACAAACAGCTAAGAGGGGTAGCTATGGGTTCATATGCGGCCCCAGCATATGATAATATTGTGCTGGGTTGGTGGGAACAAAGTATTTTGAAGCCCATGTTAGCATCCCATAAAGTCATTTTTTGCATCAGATTTGTTGACAATTTACTTTTTGTGATTGAGGGTGATAAAGATCAAGTAATATCTTTTTGTGATAGTATCACTAGATTTGCTAAATTCCTGAAATTTTCTTTAGGAGACTTAGGACATTCAGTTAATTTTTAGATATTACCCTTAGTTGGGATTATGTGGATTGCAACTTTAAAAGTAGGGTTTATAGGAAGGATACCTTTGTGAATGGATATCTACATTATTCCAGTTGTTGTGTCTTTCGGCTTTTCTCAGTCTGTTGCTCTTAAAATTGAATCTAGGTATTGTTAATACAAATGAGTTGGATAGATTTTTTTAGTAGTGGTGTGAACTGTTTCTTACTTCTGATTGACAATAACATTTAGACAGTAAAACTTGGAATTTCTAGTGTGCACAGACCTGAAGAACCAAAAGCAATTTTAGTTAAAAGATTTGAGTAAATTAATATGGTGAAAACATAATTTTATTAGTAAATTTTTGCTGTAGAAGGATGCAGTAAATATAGAGATTTTTAGGAATGTTGAATAGCGTGGCATTTTAAATTAAAGGAAAACTCTACCTTAAAACTCAAAAAATATATTTTTTCATTGTATCTTTGTTTTTGAGCTATTTAATGCCTGAAAATCACTCCAAGTGCTACTTTTGCAATTTTAATGTGTTTCCCTCAAAATGGCAGTTGATGAGGCGTACCTAGGTAATTTGTTTTTGTTTTCCTTCTTCTCAGAATACATTTCAAGTTCTCTTTATATGTCCTCTTTATATGAGTCATGCTAGACATAAGGAAGTGGTACTATTTTCTCATGCCATTAAGATAGAATGGCAGGACTGTGAAGCACTGTCATCTAAACATACCTTCTATAATAGAGATACTTCTATTTTTCCCTGACTAAGCCTCATTTATGTGATTGTCAGAGCTTGTTGTATGCTATAAATAGCTGTGAGCTACTTCCAGCAAAAATAAAGTAGGTAAATAACAGATTTTTGTAAAGGGAGTCTTTTGTAGTCCTAAAAGAATTGACAGACCTTCCCCCACACTCTCATGATGAGGTGTGAAAACTCTCACTGCAGTAAATAATCCTTGCTGTATCATGACAAGTAGTTTGACTCCAAACTAAGTCTGTCTGCTACTTTCTAATGCCTTCAGTGGGAATTTTTTCTTCTCTCTCATGAATGATACAGAATTAAAATGTGCTTTACTAATTCCTTAATTATTTCTGTCATGTTCACCCTCCTTTTTTTGTATTTCATATTTATTTATACTTTGGTAACCAGGAAAGTGAAATGGTCCCGGAACCCTTTTCAGCCACGACTTAGGTTATACTGCCAAAAATAATAACAGGTATTAAATGCACTTAGCAATACAAAGAAAAAGAAAATACTGACAAAGTCAGTGACCAAGATTGCATGTGCAACAGATAACCAATGTGTGACGGTGACCAAGTAAATCATTAAGAAACATTTACTAGAATGTATACATTAATAATGCTTAACTCTGCTATGTTATTTATTATAAATAATGAATTGTATGCACCCATATTGAATGTGCGTGCATTCACACACACACACACACACACACACACACACACACACACACACATATATTTATATAGTATGTGTCAGTGTGTATGTGTCTGTGTATATGTGTATGAACTACATGTGCACAAAAACATGAGTGTGTGTGTGTGTGTGTGTGTGTGTGTGTGTGTGTGTGTGTGTGTGTGTGTGTGTACATTTAAACACAGTTAAGTGCTTCTGATTTCCTTTTCTTAATGTTTTTAATGCAAGGGCACATAGTAAATGCATGTTAAAGTAAATTCAGCTGTACATTATGGTTGCTGTTAATTGTCACAGTTCTCCTACTATGGATCTGCATGTACCGGATATGCATCCTCCTCCGGCAGGATGCCACAAAAAGCATAAAATAACTTTTTATGAGCACTATCAGTACATTTAGTTCATAGGATTGCCACCTGTCTCTCTCTCTCTCTCTGCAGTTCTGGCCTGTATGTACGTGTATGTGTGTGGAGGGGGGCGGGGCTTGAAAATGGTAAAAGTATTGATACTTTACAATAAAACATATTTTCTGAATTTCTAAATGTCATAGAAATCTTTGATACTATATTTAAGTTATCTTAACATATAAACTATTATAAATACCCATTTAAAGCTTAGCATTTAAATATTGTGTTGCTGCTTATGTAAATTTGTCAGAAGAGTTGACAATTGCCATTGAACCTCTGACTGATCTAATTGCTTTGTTTTGCTATGAAAGGGGAGTGTTAAGTTCTCCTCCTCTCTGCAATAAAAACAGTTCCACAGCGTTCTGTCTTTTTTATATCAGCTGCCATGTTCCTGACACTAGCAGGATTAATTGCCCATCTAAGACTGTCAGCAGTACCTGACAGGATAAACTACAGATTTAACTGTGTCTATGAAATGTCATGCAGGTAGAGACGAACTCCTCTGCAAAGTATGCGAGACGTTGAGCTTAAAAAAATAGTAGGTGGACTTTCACTTCCTTTGACTCCAATGCAAGGAAATAAAAGTTTCAAAATGTACAAGCAGGTTTCTGGTACCTACACAATGCTGAAGTCATGTTGTAGGGAAAAAAAAAACCTCTATAACACTGTTTATAAAAGCAAAACAATAATAAATGACTAAATAAGGTTTAAATATCGCAGTAGTACAAATTTCTGCCATATCTGTGAATAAAATTACAAGACTAAGGTGCAGCAGGTTTAAAATGCAGTTAGCTTTACAAGTAATTCTTCTTATGGAGATAGAAGTGCAGTATGATACATAAGCACAGTCTTCCTAGAATTTATAAACTCAAATGCTATGGAACAACTGGTCACCATTCCCACAAGAGGGGAAAATATATTGGACCTGATCATCACCAACATGGGGACTCTATGTTCCATACCAGAGGTATACCCCTCATTGGTAAGATCTGACCATAAATTAATCTCACTGGACATCCATATCCTGCCCCACCCCCAGCCAAGGAAACCACAGTGAAGAACTTCTCAAAAGCAAACTTTACACTTCTCAAAGCTGAGGTGGAATCCTTCAAAGCCCCCGGGCCAGTGGAAAATACGGCCCAAACCACAGAATCCTTTACAAACGCATTCTATGGACACCTACAGGAATGCATGGATCGTGCTATCCCAAATAAAACCACAATTCACTCCTCCAAAGGCAGGAGACCTGTCTAGTGGACCCCGGCCATAAATAAGCTATACAACAGAAGGAGGAAGCTACTACATGATAGAGCAAATTCCCAAAAAGGGAAGGCATCTCTGATCAGTACTAGCAAGAAACTACGATCCCTCATAAAATCATCTAAGGCCAGCTTCGAAAGAAAAATTGCACAAGACGCTAAAGATAATCACAAGGCCTTCTTTAGTTATGTCAGGAACCTGGGTGGCAACTCCCACATATGCTCTGAGTTAGTGCAAAATGACAAAAAATACACTGAACCCGCAGACATTGCCAACATCCTGGCAGACAGGTTCAGTGCAAACTCCCCCCCCTTCCCCCCCAAAAGAACAAATGTCTATCCCGACAGAGTGTAGCCTCCCTGACATCACAGATGCACAGTTGAGAGCTGCCCTCTCCAAAGCAAAAAACACAGCATCAATGGGAACGGACGGTGTCCCAGGCTGCGTCTTACATGAGCTCCAAGAAGAACTGAACCCTCACATAAAGTCACTGTTCAGTCTCAGCCTTACTACAGGATATGTACCCAAGGAATGGCGTACAGCAACAGTGGTCCTGCTCCACAAAGATGGTGCTACAACGGACCCCAGAAACTATCACCCTATAAGCCTGACTAGCCTAGTCTGCAAAGCTATGGAGCATATCATCATGGAACTCATAAACAAAGACATTGGGAACCTCCAGACACTGGATCCTACCCAATTCGGCTATGTTAGGGGCAGATCTTGCCTCTTGAACCTGTTCGACTTCTTTGAAACAGTCACCAAGGCCATAGATGAAGGGAAGGTAGTCCACACAGCCTACCTGGACCTCGCAAAAGCCTTCGACACAATACCCCACTCGAGCATCATAAATAAGCTCACCAGCTTAAATGAACTGGCTCAAGGATAGAACCCACATGGTCAGAATTGCAGGTACCATGTCAGACTCTAAACCAGTTACAAGTGGCGTCCTACAAGGCTCAGTCCTGGGACCTACTCAGAGGCGATCTGTGCTTAACGTATAAAGCCATGTCCAACCCAGAATTAATGGACACGCTCCACCTCAGGAAATCCAAATCCCTTAGAGCTACACGCTCCAGGGACTTAAACCTCAGCACAGAAATAAATAGGACATGCTGGAGGGACAGACTCATATCCCAGAGGCTCCCCTCACTCTGGAACAAAATCCCAATCCATGTTAGGCAGAGCCCCTCACTGACCCTCTTCAAGAGAAATCTTGATGAGTGGATGGGAGATCGTAAATTTACCCCTGGGATCTCTTCTGTGTCCCTGCTAGACAGAGGCACAGTAAACTAACCTTAAAAGGGCTATCTTCTGTGATCTACTATAGAGAGGCACAGTCAACTAATCTAAAAGGGTGGCAAAAGCCAAACACACTCTGTCTAGGCTTATAAATGCCCTAGGGCAGATAGCCTAGTATCAACCTATGAACCTATGAACCTATTGCCTTTACAGTGTTGATATTCAAGTTTTAGTGCTGCAGTTTCATGTCCTTATCATTTACCTGCTTAAAGTTGCATTCTAGTGCCTTTCTGTTCACATGTTCTTAATGTTGCAGAACTATGTACTACTGCCAGATCTGAGCCATACTTTATGAAAAAGTCAGCAATAAATGACAAAGAGTTTTACTTGTAAATCTCAGTATAACCAGATACTTAAATTGTAGTTGAACTTCAATAGTGAGAACATTGCTTTTCCTCCTCCAGGATTTCTACTTCATTACATTTATAGTGACGATATTCCAGTTTTGTTCCTACAGTTGTATATCCAGCTTTCATTTACCTGCTTAAAGTTGCATTCCAGTACTTTCTGTTCCCCTGTTCACTGAGTCTGCGACATCCCCAATGAGACATTAAGCTAAAGTTTCTGAATTTCTAACTTACCTGGGGCATTGACCCCCAACTCAGAGAAGATGCATTCCAGTTGCTTTTCTTACCCTGTTTGTTGTGTCTACACAACCCCTCACTGATGCATTAAGCTAAGGTTTCTGAAAGAGCTCCAATACTGGCTATATTTGATTGGATCCCTTTCTAACTAGCCTGCTGTATCCAGTACAGAGCTACCTTCACACAGGGTACATTGAGAAAAGCTTGGGGAGGTGTGGAAAGCCCTAAACTGTAAGTAACACACACCATCAAAAAGAAGAGGGAAAATCTTTTATTTCAATTCTATTTAAATATTTATGTGTGGGTTTTACTTCTTTGTACTTTTCTGCTTTTTGCCATCTTTTAGCCAAACAATTATCGGTTTGCCTTTTTAGTTTATTCTTAGAATTATAGAATGATTGGAGGTGTGAGAAGACTGTTTTTGAATTATACTACATTCTATCTCCACAAGCATAATTACTTGTAAAAGATAGTTTTATTTTAAATTCTGCTGGGCCTTAGTCTTGTAGTTTCATTTTTATCTGTTGCAGAACTGTGTACTGCTGCCAGATTTTCATCTTATTTAGTCATTTGCAGTGTTACTGGTATACTTATGCATACTTTGATGCCTTAAACTGTAGTTGAATTTCAGCATGGAGTGTTTTTATTTTTCTGCTCCAGGATTTGTTTCAGTACCTTTACAGCATTGACACTCCAGTTTTGCTCCTACAGTTTTATATTCTTCTCATAATTTACCTGTTTAAGGTTGCCTTCTAGTGCCTTCTGTATCCCTGATGTTTGAGTCTGTCCCAACGCCCACTGAGACATTAAGCTGAAGTTACACAAGAGAGCTCCTATATTGGCTTTATTTTATCAGATCCTTCTCTAGTTAGCCTGCAATATCCAGCACAGAGATAACATATGCACAGGCTCTTTTATGCAAAAACAGAAAGAGATGTGGAAAGCCTAGAACTGTGTCTAACAAGCTTTTCATCAAGAAGGAAAGAAAAAAAGATTGTATTTCAATTTTGGTTATATATTTAAGTTACACTTATAGTGACATGTGTGGTGATACATCTTGTTACTTTTTTTTCTGTTTTTTTTTCCACAAGCCAAAATAATTATCTGTTTGCATTATTAGTTTGTCCTAGGACCTAAGTCTTGTAGCCTAATTTGCTTTTGTGGGAAGAGCATGTGTTACATTATAATACACTTCTATTTCCAAAAGTCGAAGTACTTGTGATTTAAACCCTGGTGAGACTTAGTGTTTAAGTTTTATTCACATCTGATGTAGAACTATGTGCAACTGCCAGATGTCAGCCTTATTTGGTCATTTATTACTAAATTTGTTCTGGTTTAGCCAAAAACTTTGTCTGTATTCTTAGTTTGTTTGGGGACCTTAGTCTTGTAGCTTAGTTTGCAATTGTTTAAATATTGTATTTCTATATTATACTGCACGTCTACCCACACAAGCAGATTTACTTTTAAAAGCTAGCTGTATTTTAAACCCTGCTGAGCTTTAGTCTTGTAGTTTCATTCGCAGTTGTGGAAGAACTGGGTACTACCATCATATTTGAGTCATATTTAGTCATTTCTTACTGCATTTTTCCATAAACATTGTTAATGGTAAATCTCTGCAACGTCTTCTGCCTTAACCATAGCAGAATTTCAATAGTGAGAGAATTTTTTCTGCTCCAGAATTTGTGTTTTTAACGTGTTCATATTCCTGTTTTGCTTTTAAGTTTTACATTATGCTCATCATTTTCCTGCTTAAAGTTGCATTCTAGAGCTTTCTTCTCCACTGTTCTTTGTATCTGCCACATACCCCACTGAGACATTAAGCAAACGATTCTAGATTTTTTACCTGCTTGGGGTCATTAATCTGTAGCTCAAAAAGGACGCATTCCAGTGCCTTTCTGTTTCATTGTTCTTTTGATGCACATACTGCCACGGTACATTAAGCTAACATTTCTGAAAGAACTCCAGTACTGGCTTGATTTGATTGGATCCTTCTCTAGCTAGCCTGCTATATACAGGACAGGTGTACCCCCACACAGGAGATTTTATGCAAGACTTGGACAGGTGTGGAATAATCTTATCTGTGAGTCACAAGATTTTAATCAAAAAGGAAAGAGAAAAAAGCTGGTTTTAAATTCTTCTTAAATATTTAAGTTGCATTTATAGTGACCTATGTACTGATACATCTTTGTGATTTTCTGTTTTTTTTTCACTAGGCAAAATAGTTATTTGTTTGCATTGTTAGTTTGTTCTGGGTTCTAAGTCTTGCAGCTTAATTTGTGTATGTGGGAAGAGCATGTTTAACATTACACTGCACTTCTATTTCCAAAAGTAGAACTACTTATGATTTAAACCCTGGTGGGGCTTAGTGTTTTAGTTTCATTCACATCTGATGTAGAACTATGTGCAACTGCCAGACTTCAGCCTTATTGGGTCATTATTTGGACAGTGCAGTGGTGCAGCAGTTTGCATTGTCATCTCACAGCAAGAGGTACTCTGGTTTGAATCTCGGCTGGGGTGCCTTCTGTGTGGAGTCTCCTGCGTTCATGTGGGTTTCCTCTGGGTGCTGCAGTTTCCTCCCACATTACAAAGGCATGCATCTGGAGTGTTTCTCCCCGGGCCTATGCTGAAAATTGGCTTGTTCCAAGTTGGACTTTCCCAGTAAAGAAATGTTAAATAAATGAAATAAATAAATGTATTATTACATTTGTTCCATAAACAGTGTTACTTGTAAAAAACTACACAGTCTGGTGACATAAATGGTTGTTGAAATACAATAGTGAGAGTATTATTTTTTTATGCTCCAGGGCTTTTACAGTGTTGATATTCCGGTTTTCTTCCCACAGATTTGTATTTTGCTTTTCATTTACCTGCTTAAAGTTGTATTCTCATGCCTTCTGCTCCCATGTTGTTTGTGTCTGCCACATCCCCCACTGAGACATTGAGCTATAGTTTCCTAAATTCTAACCTCCCTGGGATCATTGACCTGTAGCTCAGACAACTGGCATTACAGTGCCTTTCTGTTCCCTGTTCTTTATGTTATCAGCACCCTGCAGTGGAACATTAAGCTGAAATTTCTGGAAGAGCTCTAGCATTGTTTTTTTTTGTTTGTTTGTTTTGTTTTTTTGATTGGATCCCTCTCTGTCTAGCTTGCTATATCCAGTACAGTGCTACCCACATCTGGAGTCTTTTATGCAAGACTTCGAAACACGTGGAAAGCCCTGAACTGTGAGTAAAAAGCTTTCCATGAAGAAGGAAGGAGAACAATGCTTTTATTTCAGTTCTGCTTAAATCTTTAAGTTGTACTTATAGTGACCTGTGTGGTAAAAGTTCTTTGCATTTTTCTGCTTTTTTCTATGTTTAGCTAAAAAGGGTCTGTCTACATGTTTTAGTTTATTGTGGAAATGTAGTTTCATTGCTTAATTTACAGATGTGGGAAGATTGCATTTCTGCATTATACTACACTTCTATCTCCACAAGTAGAATTACTTGTGAACAATAGCTGCATTATAAATCATGCTGGGCCTTAGTCTTATAGTTTCATTTACATCTTTGGTAGAACTGTGTACTCCTACCAGATCTGAACTATATTTAGTCATTTATTTCTGCTTTTTTCCATAAGCAGTGCTACTGGTAAATCTCCCCATAATCTGCTCTCTTAAACTGCAGCAGAATTGCAATTGTAAGAGTATTATCTTTTGCCCTAGGATTTGTGATTCAGTACTTTTACATTGTTAATATAAAACTGTAGGAGCAAAACTATGATATCATGTTAATCATTTACCTGGTCAAAGTTGCATTCCAGTGCCTTTTGTTCCCATTCTGTTTGCCCCATCCCCCACTGAGATATTAAAGGAAAACTCCACCCTTACACTATACTTAGAAGTTATCCAGCTACAGCCAGAAATGTAGCTAAGTTGCAGGTTTTTGTTCAGTGGTTTTCTTTTGTAATTCAAGAGAAATTGACAGTTCCCTCCCCGCACACTACTGGAGAGGTGTTAAAACTGTCAATTCCTCTTGGACTACAAAAGAAAACCCTGAACAAAGGCCTGCAATTGAGTTACTTTTCTGACTGTAGTTGGATAACTTCTAAGTATAGTGTAAAACAAGGTCTGAGCCAAACATTAATGAGGGCGATTAGAGACGGAAAAGAAGCAGTCCTTTTACTGAAGGCAAAGAAGGTAACAGTGACTCACACAAATTCCATTATATGTCAATGGCAAGGGAATTCACAGTTACTTCCTTATGTCTGGCATGAGTCATTCAAAGCATTATGGGAAAGAGGAAGGACTGAGGGAGAACAAGATCACATTGATACATCAAGTCCCATTGGTAGCCATTTTGTGGAAGAAGGCTAAAATTACAAATAAATCCCTTGGAGTAATTTTGAGGTGTTAAAATAGGTCAGGAAACAATGATAGAGTGAAAAAAACAGATTTTATTTTAGTTCTAGGGTGGAGTTTTCCTTTAAGCTAAAGTTTCTGAAATTCTTACCCAATTAGTAACACAGTTGAATAGCAACCTCCAAAAGAACTAGAACCACTGAAAAATGTTGAATCGCACACTTTATTAACAGTTGTTAAGAGCTTTCTTTTAACAAAACTTCATCAGAACAACAAATTCACACTTAAAAACTCCCAATATATACCCCTATTCAACATCACATGGTATTATTAATTAATTAATTAATTAATTAATTAATTAATTAATTAAATTAAAACTTAAAGTTGTATATACTTAAAAAAATATATATATGTATATATATATATATATATATATATATATATATAAATTGTATACATTTAAACAGTGTGTTATGAAACATCATAAATAAACAGTCTATTTAAATATTCCTATTATGTATTTTATATCCAAATATGTTGTTATATAAAATTACATTGCATAAAATTATATTATAAAATTATATCACCTTATGACATAATGCATAAGCTTTAATAAGGGGGTAATGGAACAACTATAATTTAATCCAGGGTGGTTGTAGGCATTAAGAATTATTTGCCATCTCAACTCTCTCCTGTCCAAGTGTTCATCCATAATCCACCCTTGTAAATCTTTTCTAACTTGCTCAATAATTAAAATATTAAAATTGTGATTACCAAACTTTTCTACATGTCTATAAAGTGCACTTCTGGGTTTTTTATTTTTAATATCTAACATGTGTTCGTATATTCGGTCTTGTAAAAGGTCTACTAGTTTTTCCAAAATAATGTGCTGTACACTTGTTACACTGTATTAAATAGACCACAGTGGATGTATTACATGAATAACAACCCTTTACATTGTATTTCCTTTTTCTTATATAAAAGGTGTTTGTAGAATTTATATAAGAACATATAGAACAACAACCACATTTTTAGTACCAGAACAAATGTTCTTGTCCATATTCTGATATTTCCTTTCCAGTCTCATCTCTAAAGATCTATCCTTTCTGCATACCACTATTGGTGTTAGACCTAATTTTTCCAACAAATCATCATTTTTTTGAAAACAAAGCCCAATTTTTACATATACTCTTAAAAATTGTTGAACTATCCAAGTTAAAAGTAATGATAAAATTTAATGTGTAATCATTATTCACATTCACAGAACCATCTCTACTCACAATTTCCATTCTTTGTTGTCCTAATATAGGTACATAAAAACATTTTCTCTTAAAGAATACTTCCTGATACACTCTATTCAACAATTCTTTGGGGTATCCCCTTTTAATGAACATGTCCACCACTGTATTGGCTTCTTTTATGAACTGTTCTTTTTTAGAAACCATTTTGGCAACACATACCAGCTGCCCCTTAACCACAGCCTTCTTTTGGTACCTAGGGTCCCCGCTGGAGTAGTGCAAGTAAGTGTTTGAAAAAGTGGTCTTTCTATATAAATTAGAATAAAAACAATGATCATTGTAATCTTTCCCTACCTCCACATCTAGAAAAGAAATTTGATCTATATGATATTCAAAAGAGAATTTCAAAAATTCAACTGTATTATTTACATATACTAAAAATTATTTTTCCTCAGTGTTGGTCTAGTAAATAAAAAACGTCATCCAAAAATCTGACATATAAGGATCAACAGGTAGAATATTCACTATGCAAAATATATTCTGCCTCCCACTGGGCCATGACATGATTGGCAAAAGGTACTGTTGCAGTCATGACTGTAGGGTTCTCCCCTACCAGCAGGCAGCCCTTGGTCGGCCACAATCCCAAAGTTTGGGTCCGGCGTCGGCTGTTCAACCATGCTCCCTGATGTCAGAGCACCAGGAGTACAAAGCTGACAGCCGACGCCATCTTCTCCAGTTTTTCTTGCCCCAGATGTCAGGAGTCCCAAAATGAAAAAGGTCCCATAACCTATGCAAATACACCTCAGAAGAATGGTGAAAAAAGGAACCACACAAAAGTAAAAACAAGAGGGGACAGGAGGGAGGGAAACCCAGAATGCAACAGTGAAGACACTCGAACATCTACATTTATGGTAGGTGTACACAACTGTACTATGACTGTAGGGTAGAATCCCAAAGCTGAAAGAAAGGGAGGTGGTCATAATGAAGAAGGGGCGGCTAAAATGCCCTGCAAGACTGCAGAGGCAAAGCCTGCCCTAGACTTAGAGTATAGAGGTAGATTGCAGTGCTTAGAAAAAGTATGCCCTGAACTACAAGTTGCAGCTTCCAAAATGTCTTTGGTAGGAACTCCTCTGAGGAAGGCCACAGAAGTGGCAGCAGCTCTGGTGGAATGAGTCCGTATACTCCCTGGGATTTGCTTTCCATGGTGTGAATAACAAAATCTGATTCCATGAGCAATCCATTTAGAAATGGTCTGTTTTGAAATAGCTTTACATTGGGAACTTGAAGCATAAGAAACAAACAATTGCTCTGATTTCCTGATGTCCTTGGTTCTGTCCAGGTAAAAACGTAGCTGTCTGTGTACATCCAAGGAATGTAAGATCCTTTCCCCTTTATTTTGAGGAGTGGGGAAAAAGGTTGGCAAGTGGACAGATTGATTTAAAGCCACTTCGGAAACCACCTTAGGCATGAAAGTAGGATTAGTCCTCAAAGATACTCTGTCTTGATGAAAAATAATATAAGGTTCCACAGCCATAAGAGCTTTTAACTCTGAAACCCTCCTGGCAGAGGTAAGGGCTAACAGAATAGCTGTCTTCCAAGATAAAAAGTTGATGTCTGAAGAAGCAGCAAGCTCAAAAGGAGGCAAAGTTAGTTTTTCCAAAACATAGTTGAGATCCCAAGCAGGAATGGGAGGAGATCTAGGAGGCCTTAAGTTCTTAGCTCCTCTGAGAAACTGTCTCATTAGCTGGTGGGAAAAGATGGGAGGGTCCGTCTTATAATGAGCAGAAATAGCAGAGACATGTATCTTAATGGAAGAGAAAGAGAGACCCTTATGTAAGAGGTCTGTCAAGTAGAGTAAGATTAAAGTAATGTTAGGAAGAAGAGGATCAGAATCCTGAGCCTGCATCCAGGAACAAAATCTTTTCCAGTTCCCTGCATAAGATTTTCTAGTGCTAGGACGTCTAGCTTCTAAAATGACATCCATAACCTGCTTGGGTAGTAAAGAAGAAATCAAAGGTCTTGGATTAACCAGGCTGCCAGGCAGAGAGTTCTGACATAAGAGTGTAGAACCTGACCCTGATGTTGAGACAGAAGGTTCGGAGACTGAGGTAAAACCCAAGGGGGCTCCAGGCATAGGTTTTTCTGCGTTGGATACCAAAACTGCTGAGGCCAATTTGGAGCCAGCAAGATTATCATCTTGGGCTTGTCCTGTTTTATCTTCAATAAGACCCATGGAAGAAGAGGAAGAGGCGGAAAGGCATATCCCAAGAGGTTCATCCAGCTGAATGACAGGGCATCCACTTTCCAAGCTTTTCTGTGGAAAGTCCTGGTGCAAAATTTTTGTAGTTGATGATTGAGATGGGATGCAAAGAGGTCTATGTGAGGACATTCCCAGACTGCTATCATCCTGAATATTTTGGTGTCCAGCATCCATTCGTGTGGATCCGAAAGGTTTCTGCTCAGACTGTCTGCTAGGAAGTTTTGTTTCCCTGGTAGGAACTGAGCTTGAAGATCCAGATTGTAAGCTAGAGCTGTGTTCCATAAATTCATGGCTAGTCTGCAAAGGGGGTAGGAATGAGACCCCCCTTGCTTGTTTATGTACCACATAACTGTGGTGTCGTCTGTCCATATTAGCAGTTGTCCTGGTTGTAAAAGATTCCTGAAGGCCAATAGAGCTTTCTAAATGGCTAACATTTCCTTTAAATTGATATGCAGGTGCTTCTGATCCTTTGTCCAAAGGCCCTGCAGACAGTTGCTCTGAAAATGGGCTCCCCAAGCATAATCCGAGGCGTCCGTGGTTAGAATCTGAGTGGCAGGAGGTAGACAGAAGGGTTTCCCTTTGTTTAGGGCACAAGCCCTGGACCACCAAAGAAATTCCTTTTGAAGGCAAGGAAGGACGGAGATCAGTATGTCTAAACTGTGGCAATGCTGAGACCATACACTTTTTAGGTACCACTGTATTTTCCTCATGTGTAGTCTTGCATATGGTATGAAAAGGATGCAGGAGGTCATGTAACCCAAAGCCTGCAGGAATTTCCTTGCAGATAGTTGAGTTAAAGTTGCCAAGGTTTTGAAAGTTGAAGCCAGCTGTAATTGTTTCTCAGATGTCAGAAATGCCATCTGGGTTGTAGTGTCTAGAAGAGCACCCAGAAAAGTTATGTGCTGTGATGGTGTCAAATTTAACTTTTTTATGTTTACAGAGAATCCTAGGAACTTGAGGAGGTTCTGTACAAATTCTAGATGCTGAAGTAAGACACCCTTGCTGTCTGCCTGAATCAGACAATCATCCAGATAAGGGTAAATCTGAATTCCCTTGAGTCTGTAGTAAGCTACTACTGGAGCCAGGCATTTGGTGAAGACCCTGGGCGCAGTAGACAATCCAAAGGGCAGTGCAGAGACTTGAAAGTGCCTCGATCCGGCTTTGAACCTGAGGTATTTTCTGCGGTCCTGCCTGATGGGAATGTGTAAATATGCCTCCTTTAAATCCAAAGTTACCATCCATGAATCCTTGGACAGTATTGGAAGTAGCTGCTGTAGAGTAAGCATCTTGAATTCTGGAATCTCTAGAAAGGTGTTCAAGACCGACAGATCCAGTATGGGTCTCCATGAGTTTTGCTTCCTTGGGACTAGAAAGAGCCTTGAGTAAAAACCTTTTCCCATCTCTGAAAGTGGAACCAGTTCTATGGCATTCATAGCCAAAAGAGCTTCCACCTGGTTTAAGGCCTCCGTCCATTGATGCTTTGGAAGGTCTGGCCATCCGCTTGGCCTTGGCAAGGTATGAAAATGGAATTTGTAACCTCTTAAAATCACATCCAAAACCCACTTGTCTTGGGTTATTTGAGTCCAATTTTGATAAAAAAGAGAGAGTTTTCCTCCGAGAGGGGCTTCCAGGCAAGAAGTTCCTGTAGCCCAACAGAGGGAGTCATTGAGTTTGTTTCCTTTGAGTTTGTGACCTGTCCTCTCCTCCCCTAGGGGTGGAAGCAGTCCACTGTCTTGGTCTATAAGAGGCTTGAGTTTGAGGCCTTCCTCTGGAGCGTCTATATCTACCCCTCTGAGGCTTGTATGAAGAGGGAAAGGACCAATTTTTTGAAGGCCAATTACTGCTAAATCTAGGTGGCTGTACTTGTAAGAAATCTTTAACTGTTTGCATGGATTTTGCCTTATCCTCCATCTTTTTAATCACCTCTTCAGCTTTTGATCCAAACAAAACATTATGCTGAACAGGAGCATCCAATAATTTAGCCTTTACTTGTTCAGGCAAATTTTGTTCCTTTAGCCATGCATGCCTTCTAATGACTGTGCCAGAGGCCGCAGCCCTACAAGAAGCCTCCAAGGCATCAAATCCACAGTGTAAACCATGCTTCCCAACTTGTTCAGTGGCATGCAATAAGTCATGTAATTCCTTATCATCTGCACAAGCAGAAATTGAAGTAAGCTTTTGTTTTAAAACAGACAAGAGAAATTGCTGGTATTTCAGCATATGAAACTGACAGATTAAAGCCCTAATAGACAAAGTAGCAGAAGTGTACACCTTTTTGCCCCATCTTTCTAAGGATCGAGAATCCTTTTCAGTAGGAATGGGATTTTTGGCAGAAGAGGCCTTAACTCCCTTAGGACCCTGAAAAATGGTTTCAGGGTCAGCAGAAGGGTTCTTGTATAAAAACTGGTGGGAATCAGGAACCCTGTAATATCTATCAGGCTTAACAGGAGCAGGAGGAATGGAGTCAGGGGTTAAGTTAGCCTCTGAAAAGGCATCATCCACAATATCCAAAACAGGAGGAATAGCCAGGGGTCTATGTTGGGGAAGAAGAAGAAAATCCCTCAGTCTTTTCTTAGATTCTGAATACTCCTGTCCTTCCCAGTGGAAATGTTCCCTCATTTCATGCAAAGTTTCCCCGAAAGAGAAATCCTCAGGGGGAGAAGCTGAAGGAATGGATTCCTCTGCATCAGAATCCTCATAAGGAGGGAAAGAATAATCCTGGTCAGAAGAATAAACTGAGGAAACAGAGGCCTGATCAGAAGAATCATGATAAACATAATGCCATGGCCTTTTATCTGGAGGGGGATGTGAACCCCTAATCATAGTAAGTAAATCCTCCGCCATCTTGAGTAACTGTTTCTATGATTTGGGAGACGGTTCAGAAGAGGCCTGTGTTGCAGTCTTTGATTTTGAAGGAGTCTTTGCCTTTGTCTTTGGCTTTGCCTTTATTAGAAGCTGAGTAGGCCTGAAAACCCCTTCGGAAGCTGGTACCTGCACAGCGGCTCCGGACCCATCTGAAGGAGCATTGTCCGAAGGCCCTGCAATAGAAATATTTAAAGGCCTGGTTGGTTCCTCATGAGAGTCCATTTCGGCCATCGGTTCTGAAATGGCCGATGACAGGGGCTGCAAAAGCGCCTCACTGACGACAGCCGAACCTGAAGCTGGCTCCGCTTGTGCGCTATCATCAGATTTGGACCTCAGAGGCCTGTCTTTATCCTTGCGACGTTTGTGAACTCCGGTAGCCGGAACCGTATCCGATGACATTTTGTAGTTAAAGCGCCTACCGAAGTAACGAAAAGCAAAATCGTACCTTCGCTTAATTGTACATTGATTGAATCTAGTACAAAACCGACAACTAGCTATGTCGTGGTCAGGGCCTAAGCAAGGAATACAGTAAGAATGAAAATTCTAATGAGGTATTTGCTTCCCACATGAAATACAATTAGTAACTTTTTCTGACATCGGAGTGGAGCAAGAAAAAAGTTTCCCCAATGGGGTACTTAGCTTTGAGAGGAGAAGAAAATCTTCGGACTGAAGTTTATCAGAAAAAATCATCAGGAGTCAGCCGACCGGCACTTGCGAACTGCTATTACTGCACAGCAAGAAAGACTGGAGAAGATGGCATCGGCTGTCAGCTTTGTACTCCTGGTGCTCTGACGTCAGGGAGCATGGTTGAACAGCCGACGCCGGACCCAGACTTTGGGATTCTGGCTGACCAAGGACTGCCTGCCAGCAGGGGAGAACCCTACAGTCATGACTGCAACAGTGAAACACGATGAACATCTGGGGGCAGACACAGCCCCCATTGCCACTGCAGTGATCTGTCTATATGTTTGGCCTTCAAAATATATACAATTATTTTTTAAGACTGCCTCCATTAACGTTACACAAGCATTTACCATGACATTGCTCATTGTACCAGTAGAAAAAAGTTGTTGTTCAAACCATGATAGACCTGTAGCATGCTGTATTACAGAAAAAAGTTCATGAACATCCATGGTTACAAAAATTCCTGTACTACAATAGGGGACAGTATTAAACTTTTCTAGAAACTGCCATGAATTCTTCAAGATGTTAATATTATTAGAAATACCTTTCTTGATTTTACTATCAATCCACTGTGCAATATAATATGTCTTCAACCTGCATCCGTCTACTATTGGTCTAAAAGGAGGCTTTTCAAGACCCTTATGTGTTTTTGGAATACTGAATATACTTGCTAGTGCACGTTTTTTGTTTAACATAAAGTCATGGTCATCTTTAATAATTTCATCCTGTAAAAGCATGTCTTCTAGTAATAAATCAATTCTACGGAATGCAACATTAATTTTATTACGTGAAACTTCACAATACTTCTCAGTAAAATGCAATGCATTAATTTGGTATTGATAATCCACTGAATTCATAACGACCACCCCTCCCCCTTTATCAGGATTCATCACCCTGATAACAAAATCATCAATTCATGTAACAATACATTTTCCCGTTCAGTAACATTTGAATATTCAACCTCATTTCTTTTGTCAACTATATGGCGAATATCAAATTCGCACATTTTTTCAAAGGTTGAAATAACATTATTGAGGGGTGGATTGAATATACTAGAATGATGTAAATTGTTCTGCGCACTCTGCTCATTAGGAAATAACAGTTTAAAGTTCATTTTTCTAGTATACAATTTCAAGTCACATATTACATCTGTAACATTTGCTTTTCGGGTTTGCACAAAAGTGAAACCCTTTGAAAGAATGTCAGCATGTCCAGTATTTAATGTTTTTGAAGAATTATTATATATCTTGAAGTCGCCTAGAGTGTTTTCAATAATGTTAGGCATAAAAGTATGTATAGCTGAAATTTCATCCAAGCCTATCGCTTCACTCTGTTGTATAAAAATCTCTAAAGACTGTCCCTTATCCAAATTAAAGAAGGAATATCCACCAGAATCATTATTTGTAAGAGGTTTGCTTGGGTCAGTCTCCTTGCTGGAAATGTGCATCCTGTTGCTGCCATGAGGGAAGCCGCTTCTTCCTGTTCTGATTCTGAATCTACTTGGAACATCGTGGACCCGCCCCTTCTAAAGGGATAGGTTGATTTGTAGCCTCCTGTGTTCTTACATCATGGATGTTCTCTTGTCCATGATTGGTTCTGTATTGCTCGTTGCCATGACAACCAGGTGGTGGTGGATATACTCTATTTTGGGAATATAACTTCATATCACGTCAGATTTTGTTCATTTTATGATCAAAGTTTTTTATACAAAATTCATTCACAGAAGAAAACATTTTCTGAAATTCTCTATTATGCTGTCCAAAGGATAAGTCTGAATGGATGGTGTTGTTTAATTCAGTAAGCTTCTGATCAAGCACCTCAAGCTGTATATTGTTATATTTAATCATTAGTCTCATCAGATCACACCTAGCTCTATCAAATAATAAATGTAATTCCTTAAGGAATTCAGGGTTTGTAGCAGCCCCATTAGGATAGCACCATAGTTGCAAACCCTTTGGTACCTGAGACAGTTCAATGTTCTTTTGTAAATAGTTATTTTCTAACTGGAGCTGCTTATATTCAAATAAGGTCTTTCAAATAAATCTAGTTGGTCAGCCATAGACGCAATAGCTTCTGTCTCAGTAGTGTTACTGTTAACAACAATACCACTGAGATTAAAAATGAAATTATTTGTTTTCCAGTCACATACAGTTCTTGAGGGAGTTCCATCTATATTAACCCTCAACTTTTTGAGTTAGGGGCAAACCCAAAGAGTCAGTGAACATACCTTAAGTTGATGCCATGTTATTGCCATTAACTTGTCGAGCAATAACCGATAATTGTTGGCTTACTTGTAATAGTAATGCAGACACATCTCCAGGATTTTCAGATTGCTGGTTCTCCATAAAAGTAAACTCCCAACAAATTAGAACTCCAAAAACATGCAGAGGTACAAACCAGGAATCAGGAACACAGTTGAATAGCAACCTCCAAAAGAACCAGAACCAATGAAAAATGTTGACTCACACACTTTATTAACAGTTGTTAAACGCTTTTGTTTAACAAAACATAATCAGAACAAATTCACACTTAAAAAACTCCCAATATATACCCCTATTCAACATCACATGGTATTATTAATTAATTAAAACAATTAGTGTCATTGACCTGTTGCTCAGAGAAATTACATTCAAGTGTCTTCGTTTCCCTGTTCTTTGTGTCTGTACCACCCCCCAACACACTAAGTTAAAGGTTCTGAAAGAACTCCAAAATTTGATTCATTTAATTGTATTCCTTTCTAACTAGTCTGCTGTATCCATGACAGTACTACTAACACCCAGGGTCTTTTTCTCCTGAAGTGTGTGTTAAAGCTTTCATCAAAAAGGAAAAATATTTTTTTTAATTCAGCCGAAATATTTAAGTTACACTTAGTGACCTGTGTGGTGATACTTCTTTGTACTTTTCTGCCTTTTTCCATATTTTAGCCAAAAAGTTAGGGTCTACATTAAATCAGCGAATGCTTAAAATAGCGAATGCTTAAAATAGCGAATGCTGATTTATCGACCCCATGTTAGCGAAAACTTAAAATCCCGAACACCTGGAAAAGTGATTTTTTTCAAAGGGAAAAAAATTGCCGTTCCACAAAAAAAAATAAATAAATAAAATAAAAACTTCAAACATTACATAAAGTGGAGAGCTTCACCCCCTACACCCCCCAATGAGGGGGACTTGCTCTCCACACACCCCCTACTTAAATATACCAACTCCAAGATCACACTACAGTGAGGAAAATGGCAAAGTAATGGAGGCAGCCAAGCAAGTTCTTTCCCAGGGGAAGAAATCGCTTATATGGTGTTTCGTGCTTTCAAGTTTGATCAAGACGCATTAGAAGGATTGCATCTTCGATTATATAATAGGAACCCAAAAAGTTATCAGTTTGCATTTATTTAGCTTGTTTTTGGGCATTGGTCTTGCAGCTTAGATTGCAGTTGTGGGAAGACTGTGTTTCTACATTATAATGCACTTCTATCCCCCTAAGGAGATTTACTTGTAAAGGCTAATTGTATTTTAAACACTGCTGGGCCTCAGTCTTGTAGTTTCATTAACAGCAGTCACAAAACTGTGTGCTACTGCCAGAACTGAGCCTTTATTTATTAATTTGTTACTGCATGTTATCTATAAACAATGTTACTGGTAAATTTCTGCATTGTCTGGTGCCTTAAACCATAGTATAATTTCAATATTGAAAGTATTGTTTTTTTTTTCTGCTCCAGGATTTGTGCTTCATTACTTGTACAGTGTTCACATTCCAGTTTTGCTCTTACAGTTTTATATACTGGTGTTCATTTACCTGCCTAAAGTTGCATTCTAGTTCCTCCTGTTCTTGTGTCTGGCCACCCCAACTTAAAGTTTATGCTTTTTCAGATTTCTTGCACTAAGGGATGAGAGGCATGGCAGGTTAGTCGAGCCATCACTAAAAAGGTGTGCTTTGCAAATTGGCATTTATTTTCAGGAATGATGAGTTGAAGGACGACTGTGACCTCAGGTGGTAGGAAGTGGTTCTTCCTGTGAGTCAGCTAACAAAGAAGAGGAATGGTTTGTGCATTAGTTTGTATGTTAGTGAGGTGAAGGGACGAGTACACCTTTGTTTTACTGGTAGCCATTTGGCTGTGGAAAACACCTAGCAGTCATGCTCCTCGGGGAGGGGGCAGGGTGATGAATATGCAGGTGTGGCTTGCTGTGGTTTGCATAGCTGGCCTTAGGCATAGACCAACTAGGCCACCCTAGCAGGGGAGCTTTTCCAGTATTCATTTGGTGTAGGTAGACCAGGATGGGGGCACCAGGTAGTGTGGTGGGGGCAGCTGTGGAACCCTTTTTGTCTAGGGCACCACTTGACCTAAGGCCGGTCCTGGTGGTTTGTAGAGCAGACAGATTTGTCTTAGAAACTGCAGCTATTAGGAGCAGTCTATACTATAACTGGATAAATGTGCGACCATTGCCTATGTCCATTTTTGTCTTCAGATGAATGCATGTAGATGTTTTTGCCTAGAAAAGGAGGGTGTTGATTTCTAACCTAGTCATCATAGCATGTATTGTAAGCTTAAGGTTTGACTAACTAGTATTTAAAACATGGGGTGGTTTCTGTATTATAATTCTGGTTGAGGAATATTTCACAAATGGTGAGGCCGCGGGGGGGGGGGGGTCTGTTTAATATAGCAGTGTGAGGGGTCACGTTTCAAATGAAAGAAATGAGGAGTATTGAGACAGCAACCCCCCCCCCAAATGGACAAAGAGCAGCTAAATGCAAAATGCCCACTTAATTTCTACAAATGTCAAATGCTGTTCAGCATCACTGATGTTGAAATTATGTGTATGATGACAATGCAGTCAAATAAAAGCAATTATTTGCAGCTGAGTCAAAGCTTCTAAAATGGTATCGTAACTTGATTTGCTGTTTTTTTTTTATAGTAAAATTGTACATTGCAATACTGTAAAGGGATTTTAGTTTCTTTTTGTAAACTATTTTATTGTCATAACGAATACCAAGATTTCTATGTAAAATAATTGATTGGTGCAAGTTTGAAACAAATTACATTTTTACTTACAGCATAAACTCTTCATGAAATTACACATGGCTTAAAGCAGAAACAAACCTTAGCAAATGTGGTAAGCACAAGGAAATTAAACTGCATTTAATTTAATAATGCAGGTTGGGCTCAGCAGAGACATTGGTGCAGATATATCAGAGATATGCTATTAATTTTACTTCCTTTACACTTTCTGATGACATTTTCAAAACCATTTGTTTCATCTGAGCTTAGATCAGGCCAGCCACCGTGCTCAGGAAGCTGCATGCATTGCTTCTGGGATTAATGAACAGCACCTAGTGATTTGTGATGGTTCTGTAGGAACTCATTACTCTGCTACAAAAAAGAAACTGTAGACTGCTGTCTGCCAGCCATCTAATTAAATTGTTTCAGAGGACACACGGATGTTTACTGCAGAACAAAATGTCTTAAATCTTAAGTTCTAATGACTAAATCTGTTGCTCTCAGTGTTGGTATCTTAAAATTTAAAATTTTTGTAGGTATAGTTTACACTCTTGAAAAACTGTATGTAACTGTATCTATATATCTATCTATATATCTATATATATATATATATATATATATATATATATATATATATATATATATATATATTCACTTCAGATGCTCAAAATACTGAAATCTTGAATTTCAGCATCTCGAGCCCAAGAAGTGGAATCCACAAAACAACGAAAACTAAAAACCGCGAAATTCAAAACCTCGAATACCGGAATACACACACACACACACACACACACACACACACACACACACACACACACACACACACACATACACCATCCACCACACAAACACACACAATCACTCTACTACATGAAAGCAGGGGGCAAGCCCCCCTGCACCACCCACAACCCCCCCCTACTTAAATATTCTCACTCCGAGGTCGCACTACATAAAAACACACACAAAATACTACCACACAAGCTAATTTCTCTTCGCACACACACATCACAGCAACAAAACACACTGACACACATCACAGCCCCTACCCAAACCCCTTAACACACACACACACTTACCTGAATACATAACCATAGTGGAACTTTAAAAGCGCGAAATTCGAAACCTCTGGTATTTGAGGTATTGAATTTTGCGCTTCTAAACTTTCGCTATTATGTGGATTCGGCTTCTTGGGCTCGAAATACTGAAATTCGAGATTGCAGTATTTCAAGCTTCTGAACTTCAGGAACCCATATATATATATATATATATATATATATATATATATATATATATAGGGTCTATATTAAATCAGCAAATGCTTAAAAATGCGAATGCTGATTTATTGTCCCTATATAAGCAAAAGCTTACAATCCCGAACAGTTAGAACAGTGATTTTTTTCCCAGGGAAAAAAAATCGCTGTTCCAAAAAAGAAAAAAAAGAAAAAACTTCAAAAATTACATAAAGTGGGGGGTGTCACCCCCCACCCCCCCTACTTAAATATATCAACTCCGAGATCGCACTACAGTGACGAAAATGGCAAAATAAAGAAGGCGGCCAAGCAATTTCTTTCCCAGGGAAAGAATTTGCTTATATGCCGTTTTGGTATTTTGCCATTTCGTGCTTTCAAGTTCGATCAAGACGCATTTGAAAGAATGCGTCTTCGATCATATAATAGGGAACCTATATACCTGTATAATATATAATATATATATATATATATATATATATATATATATAGAGAGAGAGAGAGAGATAGATGTAGCTATCTCCATCTGTCTCTATACAGAGAGATAGATATAGATGTCTCTCTCTCTCTCTCTCTCTATATATATATATATATATATATATGAGAGAGAGAGGGAGAGATGTCTCTCCCTCTCTCTATCTCTCTTATATATATATATATATATATATATATATATATATATATATATATTTTTTTTTTCCTTTTTTTAATTTTTTATTTATTTAACATTTGTTTACCCAGAAAGTCCGACCTGGAACAAAGGCAATTTTCAGCGGAGGCCCAGGGAGAAACACTCTAGATGCATGTCTTTGAAATAGACATGCAGACCTCAAATACAGATCTCTGTCTACCTGTATATATTAGGTAGACAGAGATTTGTATTTACAGATTGCATGCAGTATTACATTCCTATCAAGTTCTCATTATGTTCTGTCTGTAACACGTAACACACCTTTTATTCACTTCACATGGTACTTTGTGGGGTCCTAACTAAATCATTCATTAAGAAGTCACATCCAGAAATACTATTTCTTGATTCCTGTGACAAATACTTAGGTGCTTTTACCATAGTAGCAATTAGTCTTGGTATTAGAGGAGTAATAAAAAAAAAATAACAAAGTAGCCCCTACTGTGTAAGTGCTATGAGACTCAAAATGCTGCACTAAAGCAATGTTTAAGATGCAGTAAACACTTTAACCAAATCCTAAAGGGTCTGCAGGGAAAGAAGAGACTGAACAATAAATAAGAAAAAAATGGTGGGGGGCAAAGGATACAGTGAAGGAAGGGAATAGGCAAGTATTCTAAATTATTTTGTCTGTTTTAACAAGGGCCAGGCAAGTCAAAATGCTGTTATGGGGAACAATATGTGTACGAGGCAGAACAGGACAGAGAAAGTTGGAGAAGGAATTCCCAACATTAGAGGAGGACCAGGATCCATGGGTTACATGGCTTACTACTGAAGATTAAAAAAAATAAATAAAAACAGGAGTTTTCCTGAGAGTGTGTTTCCTGAAGGTGCAGGAGTGCAGAGCAGTTATATTAAATGCAAAAAGCAACACCAGAAATTCTAGACAAGTCAGTTTAATTTTATGATCGGCAAGAAATAGATTAGAGGGAAAAGGAAGAAAGTCAGATTTTCTCAAACAGAAACGGAGCTTAGATTAAGATTATTTTATGATTTGCCAACTGGGGATGAGGATAAAGATTCAGATAAATTTCACACCTATAGTTTAGAAAAAGATTTCAACTTAGTCCCACACAGGAGACTAACATACCAGAGAGGTAATATGGGCAGTAAGATGATAAGATGGCTGTCTGAAGAGTAGAATTAAGTTAAGGAGGTAGGGGATAGTTCTAGAGGAAGGACAGTGAGTAAATGGTATACCATTATGTTTCATTCTGAGATCCAGGTTCTTCTATGTACCCTTAGCTGGTATAAGACAACGGGATTGAGAGAATAGTTCTTCTCAGCAAAAGCCATGATAATAAACAGTCACAGAAGGCTGTGAACTTGGCTTAACTGGGTAAGAAAAGTAGGTAATGAGATTCAGTGGTCAGAAATGCGAGGTCCTTTACCCAGGTATGAACAACTCAGCTATTGTGTAGACTTAGAAAGACCAGCTTAAAACTGAAGAGGAAAGAATATGTAGAGGGATTCAATCATACCTAGGATGAATCAGCACAAAGTAAAAACATAAATGTCAAAGAAGAAAGGACAAGGGCTGAATGTCCATTCATCAGACACCACAGATAAGGAGTTAGTTCTTCCACTTACAATTAGTGGCAGGGATGTTGGGAGGCATACTCACTGTATGCACTTCAGTACAGTGTTTGTGTGGAGGGGATAGCACAAGGTAGGCTATAGGATCTAGGGGGAAAAGCTAAAAAGGTGTTTTCTTTAAGGAAAGCCAAGCATGCATTGCACGCATGCTAACGAGGATGTAAACCTATTTTGCACTCTTGCGCGCAATTTAAAATAGCCGTTCTTTTGAGACTGCGAGAGAAGGTATTAAGTAAAGTGTGTGTTTGTATGTGTGTGTGTGTGTGTGTGTGTGTGCGCATGTGTGTGTGTGTGTGTGCACGCGCGCGTGTGTGTGTGTGTGTGTGTGTGTGTGTGTGTGTGTGTGTGTGTGTGTGTGTGTGTGTGTGTGTGTGTGTGTGTGTGTGTGTGTGTGTGTGTGTGTGTGTGTGTGTGTGTGTTTTGAGAGGGACATTTACTTATACATGCTACAGTTACAGACTTTTCTCAATCCCATTATATGATGTCACATGTATATGTGTATATGTGTATATTAACAGAAAATCAAGTTCACAAAGATTTCAAAAACATGGACAGGGTTCAAAGAGTTTGTGAAGTTCTGTGAAGCATATTAATTGCTTACAAGGAAGGTCAGCTCAGCAAGAAGGATGACACAGGTGGTGTACTAACAATGCATACATATTGATATACAGGACAGTATGTACTCTGGCAGACATCATCCATGCTCTGTTACCTTCACAATGCATACATACTGATATACAGGACAGTATGTACTCTGGCAGACATCATCCATGCTGTTACCTTCACAATGCATACATACTGATATACAGGACAGTATGTACTCTGGCAGACATCATCCATGCTGTTACCTTCACAATGCATACATATTGATATACAGGACAGAATGTACTCTGGCAGACATCATCCATGCTGTTACCTTCACAATGCATACATACTGATATACAGGACAGAATGCACTCTGGCTGACATCATCCATGCTCTGTTACCTTCACAATGCATACATATTGATATACAGGACAGAATGCACTCTGGCTGACATCATCCATGCTATGTTACCTTCACAATGCATACATACTGATATACAGGACAGAATGTACTCTGGCAGACATCATCCATGTTGTTACCTTCACAATGCATACATACTGATATACAGGACAGAATGTACTCTGGCAGACATCATCCATGCTCTGTTACCTTCACAATGCATACATATTGATATACAATACAGAATGCACTCTGGCTGACATCATCCATGCTGTTACCTTCACAATGCATACATACTGATATACAGGACAGAATGTACTCTGGCAGACATCATCCATGCTGTTACCTTCACAATGCATACATATTGATATACAGGACAGAATGTACTCTGGCAGACATCATCCATGCTGTTACCTTCACAATGCATACATATTGATATACAGGACAGAATGTACTCTGGCAGACATCATCCATGCTCTGTTACCTTCACAATGCATACATATTGATATACAGGACAGAATGTACTCTGGCAGACATCATCCATGCTGTGTTACCTTCTGATAGGATGCCAAGGGTGGAACCATATACAGTACTGCTATTCAGTCAGTAGCCCAACTGGTACGGCCAAATATTGCTTGATAATTTAGCAGGTCAGTGATTCCCTCACTGCAATACAGACAATTACTTACATTCAAATAAGGATGTTACTCAGAAGTATGCAATGAGGCAGAAGCCTCTGATACTAAACTGCATACTATTGGACAGGGTACGTGTAGTTTTTCCCACTTTGTCTTGCTGCAATAAGTAGTCAGTATACTATACTGGAAATGGCTGTTCTAATGGAAGGTTCTGGATGGCTGAATATGACCCAGAATAGGATGCAATAGCTGTTGAAAAATGCAAAGTTTTTTTGTGAATCCTTCTTATATTGCAGTGCAAAATTATCAGTAAAGGCATAACAATACCAGATGGGAGCTTCTGACTCTGGAAAGATGATGGACACATACTCATTGTCTTCACAAAGAATTTTATCCTTATCAGTTTTTCTCCTGATATTTGCCACGCACACATAAGTTCTCACCTGAGTACTGTATGCATATTTGTGTGACCCTTTAAAGATTTAGTAGGACATACTACAGAGTATCGCTGCATATTCTCTGAAGCAAGAAACATTGATTCTTGTGTGACATATAGCAATTCTGTTTGAGACTGAGAGAAAAGGTAAGTAAGTAAATTGTGTGTGTGTGTGTGTGTGTGTGTGTGTGTGTGTGTGTGTGTGTGTGTGTGTGTGTGTGTGTGTGTGTGTGTGTGTGTGTGTGTGTGTGTGTGTGTGTGTGTGTGTGTGTGTGTGTGTGTGTGTGTGTGTGCGTGCGCGTGTGTGTGTGTGTGTGTGTGCGTGTGTGTGTGTGTGTGTGTGTGTGTGTGTGTGTGTGTGTGTGTGTGTGTGTGTGTGTGTGTGTGTGTGTGTGTGTTTTGAGAGGGACATTTACTTATACATGCTACAGTTACAGACTTTTCTCAATCCCATTATATGATGTCACATGTATATGTGTATATGTGTATATTAACAGAAAATCAAGTTCACAAAGATTTCAAAAACATGGACAGGGTTCAAAGAGTTTGTGAAGTTCTGTGAAGCATATTAATTGCTTACAAGGAAGGTCAGCTCAGCAAGAAGGATGACACAGGTGGTGTACTAACAATGCATACATATTGATATACAGGACAGTATGTACTCTGGCAGACATCATCCATGCTCTGTTACCTTCACAATGCATACATACTGATATACAGGACAGTATGTACTCTGGCAGACATCATCCATGCTGTTACCTTCACAATGCATACATACTGATATACAGGACAGTATGTACTCTGGCAGACATCATCCATGCTGTTACCTTCACAATGCATACATATTGATATACAGGACAGAATGTACTCTGGCAGACATCATCCATGCTGTTACCTTCACAATGCATACATACTGATATACAGGACAGAATGCACTCTGGCTGACATCATCCATGCCCTGTTACCTTCACAATGCATACATATTGATATACAGGACAGAATGCACTCTGGCTGACATCATCCATGCTACGTTACCTTCACAATGCATACATACTGATATACAGGACAGAATGTACTCTGGCAGACATCATCCATGCTGTTACCTTCACAATGCATACATACTGATATACAGGACAGAATGTACTCTGGCAGACATCATCCATGCTCTGTTACCTTCACAATGCATACATATTGATATACAGGACAGAATGCACTCTGGCTGACATCATCCATGCTGTTACCTTCACAATGCATACATACTGATATACAGGACAGAATGTACTCTGGCAGACATCATCCATGCTGTTACCTTCACAATGCATACATATTGATATACAGGACAGAATGTACTCTGGCAGACATCATCCATGCTGTTACCTTCACAATGCATACATATTGATATACAGGACAGAATGTACTCTGACAGACATCATCCATGCTCTGTTACCTTCACAATGCATACATATTGATATACAGGACAGAATGTACTCTGGCAGACATCATCCATGCTCTGTTACCTTCTGATAGGATGCCAAGGGTGGAACCATATACAGTACTGCTATTCAGTCAGTAGCCCAACTGGTACGGCCAAATATTGCTTGATAATTTAGCAGGTCAGTGATTCCCTCACTGCAATACAGACAATTACTTACATTCAAATAAGGATGTTACTCAGAAGTATGCAATGAGGCAGAAGCCTCTGATACTAAACTGCATACTATAGGACAGGGTACGTGTAGTTTTTCCCACTTTGTCTTGCTGCAATAAGTAGTCAGTATACTATACTGGAAATGGCTGTCCTAATGGAAGGTTCTGGATGGCTGAATATGACCCAGAATAGGATGCAATAGTTGTTGAAAAATGCAAAGTTTTTTTGTGAATCCTTCTTATATTGCAGTGCAAAATTATCAGTAAAGGCATAACAATACCAGATGGGAGCTTCTGACTCTGGAAAGATGATGGACACATACTCATTGTCTTCACAAAGAATTTTATCCTTATCAGTTTTTCTCCTGATATTTGCCACGCACACATAAGTTCTCACCTGAGTACTGTATGCATATTTGTGTGACCCTTTAAAGATTTAGTATGACATACTACAGAGTATCGCTGCATATTCTCTGAAGCAAGAAACATTGATTCTTGTGTGACATATAGCAATTCTGTTTGAGACTGAGAAAGAAGGTAAGTAAGTAAATTGTGTGTGTGTGTGTGTGTGTGTGTGTGTGTGTGTGTGTGTGTGTGTGTGTGTGTGTGAGTGTGTGTGAGTGAGAATAAATGGTGTACGTACATATATAATTTACACTAGTGGTTGTGTTCATTTCTGCATGAGAGAGTGTGTGTATGTATGTATGTATGTATGTATGTATGTATGTATGTGTATGTAGTTTGAATTAGACATTCTGTTTTGTATGAGAAATAAAGTGCAGGTGTGTGTGTGTGTGTGTGTGTGTGTGTGTGTGTGTGTGTGTGTGTGAGAGAGAGAGAGAGAGATAGAGACAGTAGATGTGTGTATGGAATGTAAACTAGCTGTTTGTTGATGTATGAAGGTGTGGGTGAGTGTGTGAGTGAGAATAAATGGTGTACGTACATATATAATTTACATTAGTGGTTGTGTTCATTTCTGCATGAGAGAGTGTGTGTATGTATGTATGTATGTGTATGTAGTTTCAATTAGCCATTCTGTTTTGTATGAGAAATAAAGTGCAGATGTGTGTGTGTGTGTGTGTGTGTGTGTGTGTGTGTGTGTGTGTGTGTGTGTGTGTGTGTGTGTGCGTGTGTGAGAGAGAGAGAGAGAGATAGAGACAGTAGATGTGTGTATGGAATGTAAACTAGCTGTTTGTTGATGTATGAAGGTGTGGGTGAGTGTGTTGCTATGTGTGAGAAGGTAGGTAGGGGTGTGCACACATTTAACATACCTCTTAAGTCTCCAGATTTAGCCTCATAGTTTTGCTTTGGTTCTCATAAAATCTGTGGTTTTCTCGCAAATCACGGAGGACTGAAGTCACTAAATAATGACATATATATTCATATCCTTCAGAAAATACATTCTAGCACAAATCCTGTTATTCTAGCAACTTTCTAAGTTAGAAAGAAGAATATTTAAAATCTGTCGTTATCATACCTCTCAACTGTCCAGATTTTTGTAGAATGTCCGATTTTTTCCTTATATTTTTGTTCCATTTCTCCTAAAATTGGTGGTTTTGCAAATTACTGGCTAATCACTGAGGACTGGAGTGAGAAAATAATGGCAGACATTTGAGTTTCATACTCCATACTCTTCAGAAAATCCATGGTCATGCAAAACCTTTAATTATATTAACTTTCTAAGTCTGTAAAAGCGATATTTAAAAGCTTTCCCTGTTTTGGGGCCTTTGTTCCCCCATTACTACTGGCTTCGTTCAGATTTCTTCCTTGAAGTGGTTGAGAGGCATGATCCCTATTATGGGCCATTATATCTCCATTATTTAAGACTTTGTCCAGATTTCTTGTACTAAGAGATTGAGACATACGTGTATCTGTCAACCATCCAGATTTTTGCAGAATGTCCTAATTTATATTTGTGGTTTTCTGTCAAATCACTGAGGATTGAAGTAACTAAATGTCATGCATTTGAGTTTTAGACTTCATTTCCTTTAGATTTCTAAGTTGTTTATTTAGACTGAGGGGTTTGTCACCCTGCTGAGTATTGCACTTACTAGTTATGGGATTTCTAAGTTGTTTATTTAGATTGAGGGGTTTGTCACCCTGCTGAGTATTGCACTTACTAGTTATGGGATTTCTAAGTTGTTTATTTAGATTGAGGGGTTTTTCACCCTGCTGAGTATTGCACTTACTAGTTATGGGATTTCTAAGTTGTTTATTTAGATTGGGGGGGGGGGGGTTGTCACCCTGCTGAATATTGCACTTACTAGTTATGGGATTTCTAAGTTGTTTATTTAGAGTGAGGGGTTTGTCACCCTGCTGAGTATTGCACTTACTAGTTATGGGATTTCTAAGTTGTTTATTTAGATTGAGGGGTTTGTCACCCTGCTGAGTATTGCACTTACTAGTTATGGGATTTCTAAGTTGTTTATTTAGATTGAGGGGTTTGTCACCCTGCTGAGTATTGCACTTACTAGTTATGGAATTTTTAAGTTGTTTATTTAGATTGAGGGGTTTGTCACCCTGCTGAGTATTGCACTTACTAGTTATGGGATTTCTAAGTTGTTTATTTAGATTGAGGGGTTTGTCACCCTGCTGAGTATTGCACTTACTAGTTATGGGATTTCTAAGTTGTTTATTTAGACTGAGGGGTTTGTCACCCTGCTGAGTATTGCACTTACTAGTTATGGGATTTCTAAGTTGTTTATTTAGATTGAGGGGTTTGTCACCCTGCTGAGTATTGCACTTACTAGTTATGGGATTTCTAAGTTGTTTATTTAGATTGAGGGGTTTTTCACCCTGCTGAGTATTGCACTTACTAGTTATGGGATTTCTAAGTTGTTTATTTAGATTGAGGGGTTTGTCACCCTGCTGAGTATTGCACTTACTAGTTATGGCTGCAGTTTTCTGCCTTTTGTTCCACAACTTGTTGATACTGGGATTCCACAGTGGTGGCTTGTTATTTGAGTTAGTTCTCTGCTTATTCCTTGTGGGTAAGCTACCTCAATGCAGCTGTTTACGTGATGGTCTAGGGTTTCTGTAAAAAATTCCCTACTGGTAGCAGAGTTCACATGGTTTGGGATGTGTGTGTGTGTGGAAATTTTACCATGGTGTAAGTCATTAGTAGAAGGTTTGCTTTGGAATAATTCCTAAATGTTTGAGGGTTAGATGGCATCCACTTGAGACAAGTGTTTGGACAGGTACACCAAAAGGGGCGTTATACTCGGTGATTGGCCTGATGAATGCCAAGTAGAGGGGAACAATTACGTGTCTGGATCTGGGTGATATACCTTTAGATATAAGCTGTACAATGAAAAAGAATTTCCTTACAGTAGTGAATATGTGGTGATCAAAGGACAGTTCATTGTTGACATAGGTTCCCAGATGAGACTGGTTAGGCTTATGTGTATATAATTGCCTGGGCCCACCTCCATGCAAGTGAATGTCTGTTGCAGTCCTTCATTCATCCTGCACAAAACCTATTTTGAGAATAGTATCGAATAGCCTTTGTAGGGGGTTAGACATATCAGGTTCAGACTAACTGGTAGGCAGTCTAGTATGTTATCCAGTCCCAACAGACATTATGTTCTTAGCCCTAGGTAGTAACTTCAGAAATTGTTGATAGATTTGAGGGGGTTAGAGATGGTATTTGATGTGAGAATACTGGAAGATTAAGGGGGATGAAGTTCAATCTGAATTAGTTGACCAGTGGATTGGCTATATCCTCTTGTCCAAGTATGTGATATCATTAGCTATTAGCTCACTGTAGTGCCAGTCATTGTTTGAAATTTCTAGCACAGTTAAAAAATACTTTGCTGTTATCATTCACCTGGGTTTATATTTATACCTCATATCAGGCTTTGATTGATTTAATCACAGTCCTGAGTTCCTTATTTAGTTTAGCAAGAGTCTTTTGGCTTTCTGAGAGTTACATTTATTTTTGCATGCAATGACTATTTTTTGTTTCTTTTATCATGCTGCCCACAGGGCTTTATTTTTGAATTTAGTGCTGCATTTATTTCTGAGGGGGAAGATGTACCTATGCAACTATTTAAATATGCAGAGCTTGGCAGTAAATTATTCTGTACAGTGGAAGTTTGAAACAGGCTTAGAAGAGGGACCCCATCCCCAACTCATGCCCTGTACCTAGCATAGTCAGAAATCAGCACTACTCGGGATATATGCACACGAGATCACTTAAACTAGCTTTCAAGAGGGCTGAGAATAGTGTGGTAATTGTTTCTTTAACATTTTTCACAATCATACCTAAGTGTCTTTATTCGTTCTTGCAGTAACAGCATAAGGTTATACATAAAATTACTTGTTTTCATTTTGTGGGAGGGTGGAGAAGCAGCCTGCATTTGCCGATATGCTTTTTGTCTTTACAAGCTGTTGTCTTCTTAGTATATTGGGTGATATCGTGTTAGCTTTGAACATTAAGCTTTGGCCAAAACTTATTTCTTCCTTGAATTTCTTTTCATTTCTTTCCATTTTGTTTAGACTGTCACTTGATCATAAGACTAGAAAAAACTCCAAAAAGCACCTTAGAGCATGTACAGCCCTGTTGGTTTTGGGGCCTATGGTAATTTTCTTGCTTTAACCAATTTCCTTTCAGCAAAGGCTTGGGATTCACAGAATGTAAGTAAGGATGTAACTTTCAACAGCTTTAGCTTTTGCTTGATTGACTCCCATGGGTACACATCTTTATCTATTGTCAGTGGTAGTATGACTGAGCCCAGCTAAAATTTATTTGATGTTGGGAATGTAAGATTTACTATTCCAAAACGCTTAGTTTGAATTTTCATGTGACCCATGTGGGTGGAAGGGAGGTAGTTGTGGCTCATAGCTTGGGTGTTACCTAGGGAGAGCACTATATGTTGTACTTACAGACCACAGCACTGTGGAGCATGTGCTGTCTAAAGCCTGCCAGTCATTTAGTCAGCAGCACTGCTGGAGCTCTTATGAGCCACTACAGGGGTTAGGAGCTGCAAGGGGAAGAAGGGTACTTTTGGGGGGGGGGGGGGGCAAACTGATTGATCTAACCTAGTGTAAATGGAAAGATACAGCTCACATCCACTAAAGCACGGTCTTGAAAAAATAGCCAAGCTAGGTCCTGCGCCCACTGTCGTCTCCGTTAGAAGAACTGTTATTTTACCTATGGATTAAACCAGTTTTATTGTGCTGAACAGCTTGCTACTACTTTTGTGTTTATTCCAACGGAGACGACAGTGGGCGCAGGACCTAGCTTGGCTATTTTTTTTAATGGAAAGATATTTTGTTTTGAATTAAGGAGGATGCACTTTTGGAATGAAGTGTTCATGCTGCTTCATCATGTGATTACTATCCTGGTATATACCTGCCAGTGATCTGTTCAGACATCAGCAATATGAAGAGGGCGTGGCTGTGTAAACCGTGTTAATGTGGGTGTGGCTTGTTGAGCAGGCAGTGGTCTTGAAGCTGCGAGTACAAATGTGAAATCCCCGGCTACATCCCTGATTAGTGGTAAGCCTACAGGAGAATACATTATCTAGATCTGAAAACTATACAGACATAGATGAAAGTGGAGAAACTTAACAATGGTACAGAGAACACTACCAGCACTATGAAGTTTTGACAGTAGGGAGGATTATATTGAGAGATGGGATAAAATGAGGATGCTACATGCAGAATAAAGATAAAATGCCAAGCTCAACAACAGCAAGATCATCTACCTTTCTTGATTATCATCAGTCTGAAGAAAATGAAGCAGAATGACATCTCTTAACATGAGTAAGGGCCAGGACTTGCGAATTGTAAACAGTCTTCCATTGTACAACAGATCAGTCTAAGAACTACATTTACCACATCTTACCTGTGACAGTCAAGCTGTTATTCGTAAGCTGGTCACTATAACTCTTCCTTAAACAGGACAGGCAGTGGAGTCTATTATCTTTTGTATCATGTTGGGACACTTATTTTTAAGCTGACCCCATAAAACTACTATGGGGTCTACTGTACAAAAAATATCCCTTTTTATTCTTAAGTCAGACATGGCTGTGGAGTACTGATAAACTCAAAATGGGTTTAACAACTGCCCACATCTAACATTTATGTCTTTTTTAAGATGTACTGAAAACTTCTATTCTAGTTTTATACACTATTAGCTTTGAGCTGAAATCTGCACTTGTGGAAATCAGTATAACAGAAATAATATTGTGAGACACTGCATACATTTTGTACACTTCCTTTGTAGTCAAGACACTGGAGGAAAGTGTTTTTGTTCTCAAACTAACAAATGGTATCCACTTGAGAAATATCAAATTACTTGCTGCATCTAACTGTCTGGCAGTTTTTATCAGAGGATTAATACCTTTTATTGAGCTGCACCCTATAAACTTGGGTTGATTCCTTCAGGTTTTACGTGCAAACTATGAGACTGAGGCCATTGTTTAACCAGACACTTCTGTATTGCCCTTGAAAAGGGACATTTTTGTCCAGTGGGTTTTCCTGATTAAATAAAATGAAACACAACAAAATAAAACGGGCACTGTTGAGAAATGTACACCTTAAGACAACGTGTTGTATAATTATTAACATTGTTCGACTTTCTTTTCTTAAATCTTAAGGAGACCTAAAAAAATTGTTAATAGCTGTCACTGAAGGAAAAGGACCATTGTGGAGGTACCCCCACTTTCACTCATCAAAAAGAGTTTAGGAAGGTTGGGGACTGGTGACAGCTATTTAGTGTGAACTCCATGAGGTATATTTTATTGCAGCTTGGTATATGTAGTTGTCTTCACATTAAGACAAACTATATTCATCCATCCACAACCTCTTTTTCCCCATTTTTACACATGGGTTGGGGTGTCAGTTTAACAGAGAATCATTTAGAGCGAAGGTTCACACCTCTGGGGAGCTAGCCATGCCAAGGCTGTTCTTCTATACCACATCCTCAGTGGATGGAATTACACTGACCAGTATGCAATAGTCAGTAATTTTGCCAATCTCAATTTACAACCTACTAATTACATCAAAAAGAGCAGAATAAACAGGAATAGCCTCAACAGTGAGGTCCGAGGAAGGCTAATAGACACCTCAATCAGCTTAGAAACCAGCTATTTTTTTGTGTGTTCTCCAATTCAACAACTTACTTATCTATTAAACTACATGTTTTTTAAAGCAGGTTATTTAACAGCATATTTAGACAGAACTAAGAAATGTCATGATTAATCAGCACATGAAACAACATTGTCATGTAACATTGAAAATTAAAAGGAAATAATTAGCACAGCATCTGCTTCACATTCCTTATGTCAGGCTAGACTATGTTTATTGAGTGCTACAGTTCTGGGAAAGTTTTGGACCAAGTAACCCAGTTACTGATCAGTTGTGGTCTAACCTTATCCCTTGCTAAATCAAAGCATTTGACTACAGCCACAAGATAATTTAGGTCATCCAAGGAGGGAGGGCCCTTCTAATTCCAAGACCTGGTCACCATCATTATATGCCCATAATCATTAGTAATTGCAGTAGATTATGATCTTGCTTAGGCGGGTTTAAAATGTTATCAAAGCCTATTAAAAATAAAGATGAAGCTATACACTTTGCTGTTCAAACTTCTGGTCTTATAATTCGACATAGTTATAAATATTATATGATACCATACACAATTTGATTATGGGAACACCTCCAAAATATATATTCAAATAAATAGGCTAAAAATGGGATAGGCTGACTGGATTGTAGAAATACTTAAGTACTGCCAGCAGAAAAACATCCTTAGTTCTGTAGCATACAGAGATACTGGAGTTATTTTTAGTCCACTCTTTCAGTAGGATATTAATGAAGAGAGACATCATGGAGCGCTCAAAATATGTTTCTCAGGCTGATATGAGCCCACCATTGAACAGCATTTTACCTTCTCCAAGGATGATGCCACAATACAAACAAAAGGTGATGGATATTAATAAAAGGCTTAGTTTCTGGTGTCATTCTAAGGGAGTGCAATATTTGTCATCATTCACTCTAGGCTCTCATATATTAGCTAAAACATTGTCCTCCTCCATAGTCCCTTTTTTAGGTAATGCCAAACTGAAAGTACTTCCAACATAACAAATCAAAGCCAAGAAAACCTGAAGGTATTACTGTGCAATGCTAGGGGTCTAAACAAAATCTTCACTCCCTAGAAGCTCTCTTCACCCTAGGGAATGCAGATGTTTGTGTGGCCACTGAGACATGGTTTAAAGCCATGGAGAGCACACCAACAGTGCAACATTATGCCTTCCACACATTTAGCCCAGCTACTTCATAGGCAGGGACTACAAGTGGAGGTGTCTCTATTTACATCGAAAAATATACTTCAAGGCTGGTCAAACTGGACAATGCACTTGAGCTAGTCCATGCTCAAATCGCCATAGGTAAAATCCAATACCACTTCCTTGCAAGCTATAGGTTTCGTATGAGGAGATAGCTAGCAAGTTAGGCTGGTGCCAGGCAAGCAAGTACGGTAGCTCCAAAATGAAAAAAAGCCAGCACCCTGGAGAATCTAATATAATGATTTGTTTAAACTGTTTCAACTAGACCGGTTTCAGCACAAGGCTTTCCTCAGTAGTACATAAAGATAACTGGGTCAGAGTCTTATATAGCTTCAACCAATTAGATTCATGACATCATTTCCTGTAGTTGATAAAGCAAAAAGAAGTTATAATAAATTATCACAGATAATCACATATAAACATTGATATACATCTATTGCAAAAAATATATGCAGTTAATATTTGTGTATATAGCATGATAATGCAAATTCAAATAATAGTTATAAGTAGCATAAAAATAAAATAGACATGATGATGGAGTTACTAGAAAGGAATAGTGAATGAAAAAGGTTAATATGCAATAAGATACCATAAGAAATGGCAAAAAATAGTTGAACTGACTATTACATACTGCAAAGTCATAATTTATCATTTAGTCCTGGGGAAAAAAGTCCCCCAAGTTTTATTATCCACCTCCTCTCTTTTTTGTTAAGAATGTCATGCCATCCCACCTTGAAGGTTCGGTCATCAATAATCCGATCAATGATGGTAAATGAAAATTTGGCAGTGGAATGTTTGGTTGTGTGTCTGTATAGTGCATTGGTTATTCTCTGGTTCCTGATATCCCCTAAATGTTCCGAAATTCTGATGCGAAACTGCCTTGATGTTTGGCCAATGTAAAAGGCCTGACAGGTGCATGTGGCTAGGTAGACTATCCAGTCTGAACTGCAATTGCCAAAGAATTCAATATTAAATATTTGTCCTGTATTCTTACTGGTGAAGCTAGTGGTTTTGAAAATGTAGTTGCAAAAGCTACAGTGACCACAAGGGTAAATGCCAATTAATTTGTCTCCTGTGAGTGTCCTTTGTGTAAGATTATTTGAGGTTTGTTTCTGTGTACGGTGCTTTTTGTAACTCCATATTGGGCCAGTGAGAATACTCTGGCTCCACATTTGGATGCATTCCTATCGGGGAAGCTTACAACTAATACAGGTACTGTGCTATACATATTTTTTCTGACTTTTTGTCAAATAACGAAAACGGACCACAATATTGGTGTGCCTACCAGTGTTTTTCACACTATGTGTGTTTTTGAGTGCACGTAACTACATCGGAGTAATATTCTGGCCTAATAACTTCTTGGGATAAGAACTGTATGCCATAATTTTTTCGAAACTTGTTTTATATACCAAAAAGGGACATTCTTTTGCTTGTGTGAAGATAACGAAGGATTGCAACACAAGTGTTTTTTTGTGCTATTTAGTGGAAGACATCATTCTATGGTTTGAACAACTTGATTGTTGGCCCAATACAGAGCGTGCTGATTCATTGAACTGACTTTATTACTATCCATCCAACATTTTGTTGGCGTCAGACTTATGAACATTAATAATAACATTTTTATGCAGATAGTAATACTTGTTATGGTTGACATTATTGTATTTTGCATGTTGGGCTCTGCATTTTGAAATCCATATATTTCTTTAACACAAATGCATTTTTGATATGTGTATAGTGTTATTGAACATATTACTTTTGGGCTAGTCATCAGGTTTATTTAGACCAATTATTGTGCTTTCGTGGCTCTACCAACATATTATAACTTCATATATTTTTTCACAACTTAGCTATCTTGTCAGTGTCAGACATTCTAATTACCCATATTGATTTTTTACTAATCATATGGTAACCCTGAGGGGAGGTTTGAATATGATATTATAATAAGTCATAACATATTGGCCACCACCACTAATTCAGTGTTTGACATTGCAATTCTAGCCTTGCCATACAACGGTTTGGCTTTATATTTCCTTACACATTATTGTAATGGATTTATGATATTTTTATTTATGGTGACAGGACTTGCTAATTACTGCCCCTTTTTTTGGAACAAACTTCGGATTTTTCACAAATACCTTTTTTAAGGTTTTAATTTCCTGTGTTCATTTACATTAATAACACTCTTGTATATACCAAGGTTGAAATTGTGCTTAACAGTTATGCCAATTGCCTTGCTAGTGGTAGATCTTACAGATACTAAGAATCGTGACACTGTATCTATAAGCATAGCCCTTTTCTCTACATATTATTATATGCTGAATAAGGAATATTTGACCTCACGGTCATCTTTTTTTCTGTCTTTAAAAATCAATTAGTGAATTTCCTGTGCTCATTTACATTAATAACATTCTTGTATATACCAAGGTGGAAATTGCACTTACAGTCATGCCAATTGTCTAGCTAGTGGCAGATTTTATAGACACTAAGATTTGTGACAATACATTCTTGGGTTTGGTCAGAACAGACAATATTTTGGGTTTTCTTTGCATTTTTCACATAACCCAAACAAAGTTGTTTCAAGCTACATATTGAATTTTATAAACCTGTCCAACTCAGTCTTTGGACATATTCCTTTTTTCAAAGGTTTTTTCCAAATCTGCACTCTTCTGTGATTCAAATTCTTGATAGTTTTTTGAAATTGCTCCCTTCCTAACTTGCTCTCACAATCCCAGTTTTGCTCTTAATTCAGATTTAATTTTGTTCAAGTTCCAGCAACTTATTGTCATGGATCTTCAAAAATTACTATCAGGTCTATGCTCCGATAAGGATGATTTAAAAATTTTTGGTATTGGCACTGATTCAAGTGATACACATAACTTGGATAAACTTGATCCAGTTGACGGTTGCGAAAACTCCTTCTATAGGCTTGGTAAACAAATTAAAGTACTGAGAACCAATATTTGGCATCACAAATTGTTTAAAGCCTATCAAGTGCAAAATATATCCCCCAGAGGATTGAGATGTAAAATTCAACCACTTGTTGCTACTCCAGATGATGCTTTGCTTAAAGAATGGCAAATAGCGCAACAAGAAGCTGCCATGGCCAAGGTTAATATATTATCATCATTTTATGAGAGAACTGTACAAGCAAATATAGTGGAAATGGAAAAAACTTGTCATACTCTCAAACAATTTGAGGATAACACAAATTTTCGGGATTGCTTGAGCAAGTTGGCCAAGGAAGTTTCTACCTTGGAAAATACTCTCAAAAGCAAGAAATTGCACAAATTTGCCCGTGATAAAGAAGGTTATGAAAAGGGCAGACAATTTGAATCACAGAAGGGTGTCAGGTTTGCTCAAGGCACCAAGAATGTGCCTTTTGTACGTAAAAAAAGACCTCAGTCTATTCTAAAAAAGTCAGGCACAGGTTACATTACATCTGGGGAGGAATCCTCCACCACAGACACAGATATACCCATTGTTGGCGATTCTCCAAATGCCAAAAGGGGTAGAACAGTTGAACCCCCTTTAGGGGTAAGAAACATAGAGCAGGCAGGAAACATAGGGGTCACAAGTTTAGAAGAACTTTTCATGCCAGTAGTAAAGTAAATGAACAACATACTAATGTACTTAACATCTCAAAACATGTTTTATCTGATGAACAACATGCTTTATTGAATAAAGGCCTCGGTTTTATTCCTGGTTTCTTTATTGATGAAAGCTCCTTGGTATCTGACACTTTAGAATTTTGTAGAAAGATTAACCTCAGAATATTTTTCCAACAACAGGATAAAAGCAATGACACTCAAAGATCATCTGATTTCAGATTTCATAAGTCTTCTTTCACACCTCCTATGGACAAACATGTTGCTGTTTTTCAACAGGCTGTCATCAAGGATATACATTTTCATTTTAGTTCTACAGATATTATGAGGAATAATCTTTCACAACAGGAACAATTGGCTCTTACACAACTTAAAAACAACACTGATATTGTCATTATTCCTGCAGATAAAGGGGGTGCGGTTGTTGTAATGGACAATGATCACTATCTAAGTGAAGGTTACAGACAGTTATCCAATCATCACCACTACATGAAGATGGACATTGATCCTACACCTTGTTTTCAAACTGAAATAAACCAATTTTGGAAGAGGCAGTTGAGGCTGGTAGAATGTCAGAGAAAATTAAAACACATCTGACAGTTAAAGAGCCTGGAAAACAATACTTATATCTCTTACCAAAATTCATAAATCCATACAACAACCGCCCGGTAGACCAATTGTTTCTGGCATTGGTTCACTTACGGAACCCCTTTCGGCCTTTCTAACTGAGAAGTTGAAACCATTACTCACACAGATTCGTGCAAGAATACAGGACACCACTGAATTCTTGCAGATAGTTACAGAATCACAGCTGGATCCGGATTGGCTCATGTGTACCTTGGATGTATCATCCTTATATACTAGCATTCCTCATTGGGCAGGTCTTATGGCATTGGAATTTTGGCTTAACAAATCAAATCTATATCCGCCAGGAATGAACACGCTTTTAGTATGTATGGCTGAACACATCTTGACTAAAAATGTGTTCTACTTCCAACAGGATTGCTATTGGCAACTTCAAGGGACAGCCATGGGTGCATCTTTTGCACCCATCTATGCAGACCTTTTCATGGGCTACATAGAAGAAACCATCATATACAATCCAATGCACAACATATACCTACCAGAAATCGATATATGGAGGAGATACCTGGACGATTGTTGGTTGGTTTGGAAAGGAGGCAATGAATACCTCCAGGAATTTATGGAATATTTGAACGGAAATTAATGGGGTATTGAATTTACGGAGGAACATCACTTGAATGAAATTCATTTTTTGGACGTTCATTTAAGAAGACAATTAGATAATACACTTCAAACATCTGTCTACAGAAAATTCCCACAATTCAATACTCTTTTACATGCGGATAGCTTTCATCCCAAACATATTACCAAAAATATTCCAAAATCTCAGTTTCTGAGGATAAAAAGAATATGTTCCTCACAGGAAGACCTTACCAAACATCAAACTGACTTAACAAACAGATTTTTGTCCAGAGGATATTCACCACAAATCATCCATTCAGCCATTCAATCCAGTAATATCGAACCTAGAGATTCTTTTTTAAAATATAACAAAAGAAAAAGAGATAATGGTTCCAACCTATGCAGATTCGTTACGACCTATGGCCGGAATAGCAGGAATCTGATCAATATCATCAATAACCATTGGAACATACTCAATTCGCACCCCCTTTTGGAGGATTATTTAGGTGAGCGATGCTATTTTTCATATAGAAAGGGTAAATCCCTGTGCTCTCACTTTTCTCATTATAAAAGAATAAACGCAAGGAATGATAATCTTACACAAAGGACACTCACAGGAGACAAATTAATTGGCATTTACCCTTGTGGTCACTGTAGCTTTTGCAACTACATTTTCAAAACCACTAGCTTCACCAGTAAGAATACAGGACAAATATTTAATATTGAATTCTTTGGCAATTGCAGTTCAGACTGGATAGTCTACCTAGCCACATGCACCTGTCAGGCCTTTTACATTGGCCAAACATCAAGGCAGTTTCGCATCAGAATTTCAGAACATTTAGGGGATATCAGGAACCAGAGAATAACCAATGCACTATACAGACACACAACCAAACATTCCACTGCCAAATTTTCATTTACCATCATTGATCGGATTATTGGTGACCGAACCTTCAAGGTGGGGTGGCATGACATTCTTAACAAAAAAGAGGAGGTGGATAATAAAACTTGGGGACTTTTTTCCCCAGGACTAAATGATAAATTATGACTTTGCAGTATGTAATAGTCAGTTCAACTATTTTTTGCCATTTCTTATGGTATCTTATTGCATATTAACCTTTTTCATTCACTATTCCTTTCTAGTAACTCCATCATCATGTCTATTTTATTTTTATGCTACTTATAACTATTATTTGAATTTGCATTATTATGCTATATACACAAATATTAACTGCATATATTTTTTGCAATAGATGTATATCAATGTTTATATGTGATTATCTGTGATAATTTATTATAACTTCTTTTTGCTTTATCAACTACAGGAAATGATGTCATGAATCTAATTGGTTGAAGCTATATAAGACTCTGACCCAGTTATCTTTATGTACTACTGAGGAAAGCCTTGTGCTGAAACCGGTCTAGTTGAAACAGTTTAAACAAATCATTATATTAGATTCTCCAGGGTGCTGGCTTTTTTTCATTTTGAAGCTATAGGTTTCCCCTCTATGACTCAGGAAACCCATAGCATGTATTTAAACTTATTAGAAACAGTAACCGTCCAAACCAATACCATATTCGTGGGTAACTTTAATTACCCCACTATTAACTGGGGATCCTATAAGACACCAAATGTTCATACAAGAGACTCCTGGATTTTGTAAACACAGACTCCCTGGAACAGATAGTCAATACACCAACCGGGGGTGCAACCATACTGGAGCTGGTCCTCACTAAATATGGGAGACTGCTGCACACCCCCTACTGTAATGCCTTCCCTGGTAAGGTCAGACCACAAAATGATCTCCTTTGAAGTAAAGATAAAACCTAGACTCCCAGCTAAACCTGGAACATTCAGGCTAACATCCTGCTATTAAGGGAGAACCTGGCAAAAGTTCAAGCTCCCATAAACCATGAGAACACTGCTGCCTATGCAGAACTGTTCACAGAAACCCTGTACAAGCATGTTACTAGCTGCATAAAGGCAGCTGTACCCACCAGGAAGAAGTAAAGAACTAACTCAAAAAAACAAGCCACCCTGGTGGAATCACAAAATCATTCAGCTGTACAACAAGAGGAAGAAGATCATGGCACGAATTAGGAGGTGCAGCACCCAGCAGGATAAAAGCACTCTCATCAAACTGGGCAAACAACTCAGAGGACAAATAAAGTCTCCTAAGCCAAATTTGAGGAGAGTTTGGCCTCCCAGGCCAAGGACAAACACAAAGCATTCTTTAGCTATGTCCACAACCTCACAGGTAGTACACAATTGTGTGCAAAGCTCATTGTAAATGAAGCCACCTATACTGAGCCAGAAAAATACTAATTTCATGAACTTTTAATTGTACTTTGACTTAGGAATGGGGTCCATTCCTGTCATGGTATTAGAAACCCAAAAGATTTGGATATAGCAAATGCCCTAGCTGATAAATTCAGGTCCAGCTTTACTCATCTCTGCCCCTCAACCTTCCCTCAGGAAATATCATCAGATATAACTCCCCCTACTATTACTAGCGAACAGGTCCTTAATGTTTTCTCTAAAACCAGGAACCCTTCATCAATGGACCCAAACAATATCCCAGGATGCCTTCTAAACAGCATGAAACATGACCTATCAGGTCCACTGAAATTATTTCTTAGCTGTAGCTTCCAAATAGGCTTCATGCCTCATGAATGGAAAAAGGCAACAGTCATCCCTTTGCACAAAGGTGGGCCATCTACAGATCCACAAGTCTCACCAGTCTTATATGTAAAGCCATGAAAAGAATTATCATGGAGATGATCAACAGAGATATAGTAAGCTTTCAGACACTGGACCCAACCCAGTTTGGTTTCGTCAAGGACAGATCATGCCTACTCAACCTGGTGGACTTCTTTGAGAGGGTTACCAAAGCAATGGATGAGGACAAAATCATTCACACTGCCTGCCTTGACTTGGCCAAGCCATTTGATACAATACTCCACTTGGGCATTGTTGAATAACTCAAGAGGTTAGGTAAAAACCTGTATGTCACCCGGTGGATAGCCAGTTGGCTCACAGACAGAACCCAGGAAGTTAGACCTGGGGATTCTACCTCTACAAAGAGGCTAGTCACAAGTGGAATCCCTTAGGGATCAGTGCTTGGACTGCTCCTTTTTGGCATTTACTTCTCAGAAGTCAATGCCAATGTCAATGGTCTCCGGCTGACTAAATTTGCAGATGATTGCAAATTAGAAGATGTCATTGAATCTCACATTGACACAAATGTTCTCCAGGAGGGGCTGACACAGACAAGCAACTGGTGTCAGAGCCATGGACTAAAACTAAATGCCAAGAAATGCATAATAGTATGCTTTGGGAAGTCATCCATCCCTGGTAACTATCATATTGACGACACACCCCTTAGAGTTGACCCAGTAGTCAGGTACTTAGGGACACACATAGAGAGTATGCTAGCCTTTGACCATCATGTGTCTACAGTGGTGAGGAAATCATTCTATGGTGTCCAATTTATAAACAAAGGTATGTCATCAAGTCCAAGGAAGTCATTGTTCCACTGTATTTCACATTCATCAGACCTATCATTGAGTACAATGCCCACTTTGGTATGTACCTAACCACATATATCTAACAACTGGAATGTCCACAGAGGTTCCTCACTAAAAAAATACATGGCACAAGTAAAATGTCCTATGCATACCACATCAAGGCCCTATCTCTGTATTTTGTCTTTTACATGCTTTTGAGGGGAGATCTATGCCTGGCATACAGGACATTGTCAGACTCCACTCTGATGGACCTCCTGCATAACCACAAAACAAACAGCAGCAGAATTACCCATTCTAAAGACTTAAACCTTCCTGTGATATAAATAGAAGATGCTGGAAAGATAGGTATGTATCCCAGGGACTAACCCTTCTATGGAACAGGCTCCCCATCCATGTGAAACTAAGTTCTTCCATAACCCAGTTCAAGTGCAGCTTGGACAATTGGATGAGAAACCAGAAATTCATCCCTGGTTTGGCACCTATGTCTCTAATGGACACAGGTAACATGTAAATGGTTCATCTCCCAGGCCCATGCTTACACTTATTAAGGGTATCAGAACTTGTCATAGATTTGTGATGCATGTTGTTGTTGTTTGTCTTTTGGCTTTTCCCGGTTAGGGGTCGCCACAGCGGAACTCCAGTCCGCTAATAATTGGCAGTAGATCTTCACAAATGCTGAGGTGCCAGCTTGACATCCAACCTTCAACAAAGGCACGCCCATTTACACATGTCTTTTGAATGTCACCCAACCACGGGGAGGACATGCAGACTCCACACAGAAGGCACTCCCCGCACTCCAGCAGAGAATCGAATGGGAGAACCTCTTGCTGTGGGGCAACAATGCTACCACTGCACAACCGCGGCATCGCTAGGCTTAAAAAGCCCTTGTGGCCATTAGCCTAGTAAACACATATGAACCCATAATGGCATGTCATTCAGACAGCCAAGATCAGTGCATGATTTGTACCCGCATTATGCCAACTAAAATATGGAAAAAAAACGGTATCATAATGAAAAAAAACGTACTTATAAGTCATTTCTCACTAATTATTCATGTGAATTTAATTGACATTCTAGAGGAACAGTCTGGGTTGCTCTGCATATGTTATTATGCAGTATAACATTAAAAGCACAACCAACTATTTAGAAATAAGGAAGCCCTTGGGGATGGAATGATGTAATATCACAGATCCACTGGTTGGGGGTAGCAGTTGAAGTAGGACATATTATTTTAAATAATATTGTTCTAGTAGTTAAGCAACAATTGTCTAATAGCTAAGAATACCAAACCAAGTTACCTGTAACACATTGCACTTAAGTTACCTGGCACTTGCTCACTAAAGCAATTGTATAAGTCAGCACTAAAAATTAAAAGCACTACACCCTCACTCCCCACTGGCCCTGGTTTTCAATTATTAAGGAATTCCCAATATTATTCTAGCATGTCCAAAGGTGAGTTGTCAATCTCCTCTCCAGTCCAGCTGGTGAATCTGGGAATCTTGAGGCAATGTTACAACTGCCTCATGTACACAGACAACCCTCTCCTCCTCCCAACAAATTCCAACACATGTGAGAGATGCAACCATATAGCCAAACTGGAGGCTAAGCTCTCTCAACTCAGTACTGGCATAACCAGTCAGGAGGAGAAGGAAACCACACTCACTACAATTCCAGTCTCACATAGACCTACCACGACAGCAAACCAAACACATAATCCCACAAAAACATAATTGGAGGCTCTAAATAAAGATCTGCCGAAGCAGCAGAGACCTCCAAAGCAGACACCCAAGCAGCCGCTACCCCAAAACAAAACACGTGCAACACATATCTCACAAAGCCAGTGTAACGAACAGTCACAGCCCTTAAGACTAAACAACACACCTGATACACTTGTAATAGGTGACTCTATCGTCAGGCACACTGACGTCCCGCTCACCAGGCTGAACAAGGAGAGGGTCACGGTGAGCAGCCTGTCGGGTGCTAGGATCCGCCACATAACACAAGCACTCAGGTCACTCCAAGGCAAGTACAAATATGACTCAGTCATTGTCCATGCTGGTGTGAATGACCTGAGACGTACCTCCCTGGACTACATGAAAAGAGACATAAAGGAGCTCTCTGAGCATGTAGCCCAGGCCGGTATGACCCTGACCTTGAGTAGCATCTTACCCTCACCAAGAATGATGCCACAGTATGAAGACACGATGATCAATTTCAACAACTGGCTTAAGTACTGGTGTCATTCAAAGGGGATCCAATGCCTGTCAGCTTGGGATGATATGCTCGACAAGCCACGATGCTTCGCTAGGGACGGCTTGCACCTGTCACCCCTGGGCTTTCGGATATTGGCAAAGGCTCTTGCTACCCCCATAGTGCCTTTTTTAGGCAAGGCTCAAAAGACAAACCCACCTCCATAGGTATCACAAGGGATAAGAAACTAAGAGTAATGCTACTCAATGCCAGAAGTCTAAACCTCAAGATGCACACACTCGAAACTCTCCTTAGCATGGAGAACATCGATATCTGTGCAGTAACAGAAACCTGGTTCAGGGCTCCCGAGAGCACCCCAGCACTACCAGGTTATAACTCATACCATGCTTTTCGGCCCCAAAACTTGGACCGAACCACAAAAGGAGGGGGAGTATCGATATTCATCAAAGATACCCACACCTCCAGGTTGGTGGCAAAGCACGAAGCATCAGAGACTATCCATGTGCAACTAACAGTGGGTAAAACTGCCTTCCAGTTTATAGCCTGCTGCAGATCACCCTCCCAAACCCAGGAACCCCACTCGGCCTTCCTGAGAACACTGGAAAATATGAAGGTCTCTCCAAACACCATTATATTGGGCGACTTCAACTACCCAAACATAGACTGGGAGCATTACTCTAGCTCCAACACCCTAGCCCAAAGGTTCCTAGAATTTATCAACTCAAATGCTATGGAACAACTTGTTACCACTCCCACAAGAGGGGAAAACATACTGGACCTGATCATCACCAACATGGGGACTCTATGCTCCAGACCAGAAGTGTATCCCTCACTGGTAAGATCAGACCATAAACTAATCTCACTGGATATTCACATCCCGATCCCACCCCCTGCCCAGAAAACCACAGTGAAAAACTTCTCTAAAGCAAATTTCACACTCCTCAAAACTGAGGTGGAATCCTTCAAAGCCCCCGGGCCTGTGGAAAATACGACCCAGACCGCAGAATCCTTTATAAACACATTCTATGAACACCTTCAGGAATGCATGGATCATGCGATCCCAAATAAAACTAAGACCCAATCCTCCAAAGGCAGACGTCCTGTCTGGTGGACCCCAGCCATAAACAAACTATACAATAGAAGGAGGAAGCTACTAAATGATCGAGCAAAATCCCAAAAAGGGAAGGCATCACTGATCAGTATTAGCAAAAAACTACGGGCACACATAAAATTGTCTAAGGCCAGCTTCGAGAGAAAAATTGCACAGGACACTAAGGATAATCACAAGGCTTTCTTTAGTTATGTTAGGAACCTGGGTGGTAATTCCCAGATATGCTCAGAATTAGTCCAAAATGACAAAAAATACACCGAACCCACAGACATTGCCAACATCCTAGCTGACAGGTTCAGCGAAAACTTCTCCCCCCCTCCCCACCAAAAGGGCAAATATCTATCCCAGCAGAGTGCTGCCCCCCTGATATCTCAGATGCTCAGGTAAGAGCCGCCCTCTCCAAGCAAAAAACACAGCATCAATGGGACCAGACGGTGTCCCGGGCTGCATCCTACATGAACTCCAAGAAGAGCTAAACCCAAACATAAAACTACTGTTCAGTCTCAGCCTTACTACAGGATATGTGCCCAAAGAGTGGTGTACAGCAACAGTGGTCCCTCTCCATAAAGGTGGTGCCTCAACGGATCCTGGAAACTATCGCCCCATAAGCCTGACTAGCTTGGTCTGCAAAGCTATGGAAAGGATCATCATGGACCTCATAAATAAAGATATTGGGGACCTACAAACACTGGATCCTACCCAGTTCGGCTTTGTTAAGGGCAGATCCTGCCTCTTAAACCTGGTTGATTTCTTTGAAACAGTCACCAAGGCCATTGACGAGGGAAGGTGGTCCACACAGCCTACCTGGACCTCGCAAAAGCCTTCGATACAATACCCCACTTGGGCATTATAGATAAGCTCACCAGCTTAAATATAAACCCCTATGTCACTAGATGGATTGCAAATTGGCTCAAGGACAGAACCCACATGGTTAGAATTGCTGGAGCCATGTCAGACTCCAAACCAGTTACAAGTGGTGTCCCACAAGGCTCAGTCCTGGGACCTCTCTTGTTCGGTATACATTTCTCGGAGGTACAGGCCAACACGGAAGGACTGTGGCTGACCAAGTTCGCAGATGACTGCAAACTGGGTGCCATAATCGACTCTCCAGCCGACACAAGCATCCTCCAAAAGGGCCTCATAGAAACAGACAACTGGTGCCAGAGCCATGGCCTCAAGCTAAATGCCAAAAAGTGTATAGTCATCCCCTTTGGCAAAAACAAAGTGCCCACAAATTACCACATAGGAGGTAATCCATTAAGTACAGAAGAAGTAATTAGGGACCTGGGGACCCAAGTTGATAGCAATCTCTCATTTGACAACCACGTGGCCAAAGTGGTTAGAAAAACATTTTATATAGCCCACCTAATCATGAAGGGATTCACATCTAGATCAGAGGACGTCATCGTGCCTCTTTACTCATCCCTCATCAGGCCCATAATTGAGTACAATGCCCCTTTTGGGATGTACCTTACCAGACACCTGCAGCAACTGGAAAGACCCCAAAAGTACCTCACCAAGAGGATCAAAGGGCTCAAACAGATGCCATATGCTGCCCGGTTAAAGAAACTCCAGCTCTACTCAGTGGCATACTGCCTGTTCAGAGGCGATCTGTGCCTGACGTATAAAGCCATGTCCAACCCGGAATTAATGGACATGCTGCACCTCAGAAAATCCAAATCCCATCAAGCTACGCACTCGAGAGACTTGAACCTCAGCAGTGAAATAAATAGGACATGCTGGAGGGACAGATTCATAACCCAGAGGCTCCCTTCACTCTGGAATAAAATCCCAGTCCAGGTTAGGCAGAGTCCCTCATTGACTCTCTTCAAGAGGAATCTTTATGAGTGGATGGGAGATCGTAGGTTTACCCCGGGTATCACTTCTGTGTCACTGTTAGACAGAGGCACAGTATACTAACCTCGAAAAAGGGCATAGCAAAATAAATTTAAAATGGGTGGCGAAAGCCAAACACATTCTGGCTAGGCTTATAAATGCCCTAGGGCAGATAGCCTAGTATGAACCTATGAACCTATGAAACAGATAGGCAGCATGAAGAGCGGTCCAATAGGTGTACACGTTTATTGATTTCCAAAAGGTAAGCGCTTTCGGCTGTGACACCAGCCTTCCTAAGACAACCATTACAATAAAACCAACTTGTTACATAGTGAATCTTACTTGCTAATAACCATCAATTATCCAATTAAAATTAATTAATTATAATACATATATACGTACATTTTTTAAAACCATATACTAAAACTATAAATTTATTTAAATTATTGCACAATGCCCTATCTATTATAAACTTTTAACTTTAAAATACTTGTAATGGAAATGGAATCATTTAAACCTGGGAATTGTGTGGCATTTAAATACACTTGCCACCAATATTCCCTTGATTCTAAAAATGTTTTCCAGGGACCTTTTCTTGGAGTTTGTCGAATTTGTTCTAATACTACAAACTTAAATTTATGTGATGAAATATGCTCTATATGTCTGTAGAGTGCATTAGTATGTAAATTTTTATTGATGTCATGAATGTGCTCATATATGCGTTGTTTCAACTTTCGTTCTGTTTTGCCTATATAATAGGCAGAACAGTGTGAACATATTGCTGCATATATGACGCCCGTTGTATTGCAGTTGTAGTGTCCCGGAATAGTGATACGTGTTCCCATTATGGATAGCTCATCCACTTCTAAAATATAACTGCAGTATGTACACATATTACATTTCCTCATTTTACCTTGAGTTTTTGCCACAAAGTTAGAGCATGCATTACACCAATCTTTGAGATTCCGGTCCCTTTTATAAATAACCATAGGTTGTATACCCAAGATTTTCATTAGGTCTGTGTCATCTGTGATGAATGTCCAATTTTTGCGCATAAGCCGAATAATGTCTGCAGTGTCATTAGTGTATGTTGTTATGAAACCTGCATTACCATACTTATTTGTGTTGGATTGTTCCATTGTCTGTACTATATTTGAGGGTGACCTTACAGAATGTGATTCTGAATCAACTATAGTACATGTTGATAATAAAGGTTTATTAAAACCCTGTGTTTCTTTTGTTCACCACCTCAGTGATAATATTATTTATAAATTGTTTGGGATAATCCCTGTTTAAAAACATATCACCAATATGTTGACATTCTTCTATAAAATCATGCATATCAGTGGCCATGCGGACTGCACGGACCATTTGTCCCTTTATAACAGCTTTCTTAACATGATAAGGGTGATTGCTGGTAAAATGTAAAAATGTATTAGAATAAGTGTTTTTCCTAAATATACCAGCTTTTAAATAACATTGTGATGTATCCTTAGTTAACAGAACATCTAGATATGATATCTTGTCATGTCCCACTTCATGTGTAAACTGCAAAAAATCTGTGCAGCTGTTCATAAAGTGCATAAATTCAGCAATGACTTCTATGGGACCATTCCATATAAAAAAGAGATCATCCAAAAAGCGACAATACATTTTTACATGTTCCATATATTGTGACTGAAACAAATACTTATTTTCCCATGCGGCCGTAACTACATTAGCATACAATGCGCCCACAGGAGAGCCCATTGCTACCCCCTTAACTTATTTAAAATAATGACCGTCATGGTATAGATAATTGTTAGTTAATACCAGTTGTAGAAGATGTGATAGAGTATTAATGTTATATTGGCCTATAACCATTTTATCTGTAAAAAATTCAGTGAACCATTCCAAGCCTACATCCTGAGATATACATGCAAAAATATCTTTGACATCCACAGTAATAAATGTGATGTCATAGATATTGGAAATTTTTAGCATGTTAACCTTTGAAAGGAAATCCCAGGAGTCACGACAAATATGCTGTAATTCAAAAATTCTGTCCTTTAGTTGTTATGTCTATATACTTTTTAATCCAGAAACACAGAAACAAACCAAAAAGGAATAATAAATCCACAGCGTTTAATTCGAAATAGCAAATAGTAAAAACAATAAAATGTGAAGTGCTTTTCGTCTGGATTAGTATCCAGACTTCATCAGACAAACAGTTCATACTAGATCACAGCAAATTCAAATAGTTCACTCAACGTGCACTGACCAATCAAATGAATTACAATATAACAAGTTGTTAAAGAAACAAACCCTTATATTCAAGAAGACTTCGTTGAATTTTCTCACAGTGGATGTTTGCGATCTGTATTCTTGCATACCACAAGATATAGGAACACAATGGGTGGTTGACTTCATTATAGACAAAGGTGCAACAATAAATGAATGTCTTTTAGTGGAACAACTTTTAGACATAATATTGAAGAATAACTTTGTGTCCTTTGACAATAAACTGTACTTACAAAAGATAGGAATAGCAATGGGTTCACCAGTAGGTGCAAGTTTTGCAAATCTGGTTATGGCATTCTGGGAAACAAACTTCATACTTAATAGTCAATGGAAAGAAAGAATTTTTATTTATAAGAGATTTTTAGATGACATTTTTATAATTTTTGATGGAGATAATATTCTAGCAGAACAATTTGTTAACTTTTTAAACTCAACAACTACATTTTTAAAATTTACAAAAAATTATCAGGAATCAAAGATCAACTTCCTAGATGTGGAACTTAGTAAAAATTCAAATGAAAGCAGGTATACAGCAAAAATTTATAGGAAAAATACATATTCAAACACTTTCTTACATTTTTCAAGTTCACATCCTCACCACCAAAAGAAATCTGTGGTGAAGGGCCAGCTCGTACGAGCGGCAAGGATGATCACATTAGATTAAGAATTTGACAGTGAATGCAACTTATTATACAACATGTTTATCCACAGAGGTTATCCAAACCACTTCTTGGAGGACATTTTCCAGGAAGTTACAACAAAGAGAAAGAAAGGGATATATATACCTATCCTAAATACCTTTACAAGGAATGAAAAAGAAAGTGTATATATTGAAATCACTAGTAACACAGTTAGGGTAGAACGAACTATAATAGAAGAAAGAGACACTGTAGAGACTACTTTAAATACAAGAAAAAACTATTCATTGGCTTTCACGTTTACATACTGTCCAGAAGCCACTGACATACAACGAATAGTGAGAAAATATTGGTTTTGTCTGTCAATAGACAAAGACATTTCCAATAAATTAGACTTTGGTCCAATAATTACTTATAGAAGGGGACATAATATTAAAAATCTATTGGAAACCAAAAGTAAAATTAAGAAAACTAATGGGGGTACACATAGATGTGGTTCATGTAAATATTGTGCATTTATTGATGATTCAAATGTGTTTACAATAAGAAAAGAAACATTTACCATCAAAGATATTTACAATTGTAACTCTAGTTCAATAGTTTACTTAGCCCAATGTTTACAATGCCCGTCCTTTTATATTGGAAAAATGGACCGTCGCTTAAGGGATAGAATATATGAACACCTATATGCAATAAAAAAGAAAAAAGGTGACAATGCACTAGCTAGGCATTGTGAACAACATATTGGGCATAAATTCAACTTCATGATTATCTGTCAAATCAACAATAAAAACATAGGAGGTAAATATTATAATGAAAATTTTATAAAACTAGAACTGGAGAGAAATGAGTTGATTTGGCAATTACGACTGAGAGCATGTACAAAACCAGGTTTAAATGAAACATGCTCCATAGCATGTGTATTAAAACTAAAAAGTCTGCTGAGATAGACATGTTAGTTGGATGACTAAGGTACAACATTATACCATACCTATGAAGAGGTACCTAATAAGAACTAGTAAACCCATTTTTTATGTCAGAAAATACATCCATATATAAACATATAAAATATATAAAAAACAAAAACAATAAATAAAAAATAAAATATTTTGAATAACAAAAAAACTTGTATGGAATACATACTAGTCAGTCTCAGTGGTTTCAACATACATGCATTTATTTACACACCTTTTTTGAAGACCGCTAAGGAGTAAAAAACATAATACCAACTTTAGGATATGATTTAGTACACTTATGCAGTACAAACCGTTCTTTTAACGGTGGTTCCAAATAATAATAACTAGAAGACTGTAAACACTTGATAGTCGTGTTTGATAACACAACACGACATTAATAGACATCTTATAACAGCTACTTGTACAATTACATCTGTACACATCCCAGTTTTAACTTGCTTTAACATTTTTATGTGATTAAATTGTTTAACACCATTTCTGTATACACACTTGGTGAACTGATGAGTACCAGATAAAAAACATTACAAACAAGGAATAATGTTATGGAATCTAAGGTATTAATCATAAATTGTTTTGATATACAAATATTTATATATACTTTTGAATATTATACAAGTGCTAACAACACAATAAGTAATTGTAGAATCTATATCCAGCACAGTTATTGAGCACACGTTGGCTTCTCACGGTGCATCTGATAATTTACAATTAGAATATTGCAATACATTTCATTTACGTGTCGAAACCACAATACGGTACTTATAAATAGATTATAACTGTTGCTAGGACAGTTAAACTGCTATACATTTCAGTTTTAACTTGTATAAAGGTTTTATATATGATTAGTTTTAATGACACCACTATTGTATACATGATTTTGTTGTTTCAACAATGGATTAGATATTAAATAATAAATAGTAGACAATGATATGAAACTTGATATATTAAAAGTATTAATAAATTGATTGATACAAAAGTAGTTTATCTTACTTGTATATATAAAATTTATTTTAAATTTTATTAATTAGTCATTTACTTATTGTATTACTTGGTTCCTTACATCTAGTTATAGTTTAACTGAAACAGTAAAAAACATTAACTTCAAAGAAAATTTTAGAATAATAGTTTTAAATTAATCTATGAATTTTAGTAAGAAAATGTATTGATATAAAGAATTTAGTAAGGTTTTTTTGGTACTACGGTAAACTAATAATATTTAATGATTTACTATAGAGACTTTACATCTGTTTATTAATTACAAAGATATTTTTATTATTTTAGTAGTATATAAAACAAGGAGCACACGGCAAACTAATGACATTTAATGATTTACTAAGAGACTTTACATCTGTTTACTAATTACAAAGATATTTTGATTATTCTAGGAGTGCATAATACAAGCAGCATTGAAAAAATTGTGACATTTGTTATTAAGATCCCTTGTGAAGAAAAGAACACTCTTGGAGAAACGAGATTTTTACATTTAAGATACACGCGTACAACATACTATGTACGCTATTTATTTATATATGTATGATACATATAGTACTGGGAGAATTGTAAAACTCGTCCGTAGGATTGTTTGCAAAGAAGAAAAACCTAGCGGAGAAATGACACATTACTATTAAGACATATGCATAAAAAGTAATGCACTGAATTTGATTATTTTTAAACATACGCAAAATTGTTTATTAATTACAAAGACATTTTGATTATTCTAGCAGTGCATAATACAAGCAGCATTGAAAGAATTGTGACATTTGTTATTACGATCCCTTGTGAAGAAAAGAACACTCTCGGAGAAACGAGATTTTTACATTTAAGATACACGAGTATAACATATTATGTATGCTATTTATTTATATATGTATGATACACGCAGTATTGGGAGAATTGTAAAACTCGTCCGTAGGATTGTTTGCAAAGAAGGAAAACCTAGCGGAGAAATGACACATTACTTTTAAGACATATGCATAAAAAGTAATGCACTGAACTTGATTATTTTTCAAATATAAGCAAAACTGAAATGTTTCTATCGTAAAACAAATGTAAGGTTTAAAGAACGAAGTCTTCTTGAATATAAGGGTTTGTTTCTTTAACAACTTGTTATATTGTAATTCATTTGATTGGTCAGTGCACGTTGAGTGAACTATTTGAATTTGCTGTGATCTAGTATGAACTGTTTGTCTGATGAAGTCTGGATACTAATCCAGACGAAAAGCGCTTCACATTTTATTGTTTTTACTATTTGCTATTTCGAATTAAACGCTGTGGATTTATTATTCCTTTTTGGTTCGTTTCTGTGTTTCTGGATTAAGCAGCTGAAGTTTCGTTTATTGGTGGTTTTATGTCTATATACTTTGCCATGAAGTATGTTTTGGAGCCTCCAGCATCCGCAATTGGATGCAAAGGTGGATTTTCTAGATCCTTATGGATTTTGGGAGCTCCAAAATGGTAGGTATTCCGGGATTTTCTACATGCATATATGCATGGGCCTATCTGGTAATTTGCCTTTGCATAAGCATGTTTTCTAAATAATAACCAATTCTAGCATTGGAAATGCTAATCTCATTGAGGCTTCTATATATGCATCATACAATATTTGCAATATTAACTGATTATAATCCATTACATTCATTACTATCAGCCCGCCGCCTTTATCAGACTGCATAATGTGTAAATCGCCTCTTTGTTTTAAGTCATTTAACATTTTTTGTTGTTGCTGAGTAATGTTACATTCATGTGATATTATTTTGTGCTGTAATTGGTGTCTAAAATCTAAATCACACATTTCTTCAAACAGCTTTTTCCTAGGATGTAAACTGGGATTAAAGCTGCTAGGAATATGCAAAGGATTATTCTGTATCGTAGCAGCATTATGAAAAATTACTGCTAGGTTCATTTTTCTGGTGAACAATTTCAGTTCCGTTATAAGATCGGTGATTTTTGCCTGCCTTTTTGGTATAAATGTACATCCTTTGCTGAAAATATTAGCATGTTCAACACCCAAAGCTACAGCACTGTAATTGTAAATTTTATAATCTCCCATAGTATTAGTTACTAGCTGCTGGTGCTATGCGTTGTTTGTTCACCTACCGATCACTATATAACAAGTTGTTTTTACTGTAATGGTTGTCTGAGGAAGGCTGGTGTCACAGCTGGAAGCACTTACCTTTTGGAAATCAGTAAACTTGTACAACTATTGGACTGCTCTTCATGCTGCCTATCTGTTTTGTTTGGTTTGTTCATTTATATTTGTTTACATAATACCTAAGAATACCTTCCTGCAAAAGTGCTGTTAAAAAAATAAACTCTTGTCATGTTGCTGAATTACTTTTGTGTTGTATATTATTAATTTTATTTATTTTATTTTACATTTGTTTACCTGGAAAGTGCAACTGGACAAGCTGTCCTTTTTCAGCAGAGGCCTGGGGAGATAAGCTCCACAAAAACCATAACAGAAACACATACAATGGTTATACTGATTGACTTCTTTGAAGCAGTCACCAAAGCCATAGATGAGGATAAAATGGTTCACACAGCTTATCTGGATCTCGCCAAGGCTTTCGACACCATCCCCCACTCTGGAATTATAGATAAGCTCACTAAACTATGTATAAATCCCTATGTCACAAGATGGGTTGCCAACTGGCTCACAAACAGAACCCACACTGTGAAAGTGGATTCCAAATCCGACTTCAGACCAGTGACAAGTGGAGTACCACAGGGTTCAGTCCTGGGTCCTCTCCTGTTTGGTATCTACTTCTCTGAAGTGCAGACTAACACAGAAGGTCTTTGGCTAACAAAGTTAGCAGATGACTGCAAACTAGGAGCCATAATCGAAACTCCTAACGATGTGGACAATCTACAAAAGGGCCTCACTGAGACAGATACCTGGTGTCAAAGCCATGGCCTGAATCTCAATGCCAAAAAGTGTATTGTCATCCCCTTCGGTAAAAACTCTGTACCCATGAACTACCACATAGCTGGAAGTCTACTTAATGCCGAAAATGTGATAAGAGACCTTGGGACACAGGTGGACAGTAGTCTCTCCTTTGATAATCACATCGCCACAGTAGTCAGGAAATCCTTCTACGTGACACACCTCATCACAAAAGGTTTCTCATCCAGAAAAAAAGAGGTCATTGTTCCCCTCTACTCATCACTCATTACACCCATTACAGAGTACAACGCCCCTTTTGTTATGTACCTCACAAGACATCTACAACAACTGGAAAGGCCGCAGAAATACCTCACAAAGAGATTACCGGCCTCAAACAGATGCCCTACGCAGACCATCTCAAAAAACTCCAGCTTTACTCCGTCGCATATCGCCTACTCAGAGGCGATCTCTGCCTAACATACAAAGCTATGTCAAACCCAGAGCTGTTGGACATGCTCCACTTAAAGAAATCCCAATCCCTACGAGCTACACGTTCTAGGGACCTAAACCTTGTCACCACAATAAACAGAACATGCTGGAGGGATAGATTCCCGTCTCGCAGACTTCCCATACTCTGGAACAAACTACCTAGCTATAGTAAACAAAGCTCCTTATTACCACTCTTCAAGAAAAATCTGGAAGATTGGATGGGAGATAGGAAATTCACCCCGGGAATCACTTCTGTGGCACTGCTCGACAGGGGCACAGGAAAATAATTTTCTTGGGTGGCGAAAGCCAGGGTACATTTTTTGGCTAGGCTTATATAGGCCCTAGGGCCAATAGCCTAGTACCTACCTATGACCCTATACAAAAGAACAAGTTATTAGATTAGCTATATAGGTAAAAAAATCACATATAAGATTTTGTATAATTTTATTATTGCGTATTTTTGTAAAACACAATAGAGAGTATAATTTAACAATCAGAATGCAGAAATCACATATAACAGTTTGTATAATTTCAGTAACACACTTTTTTATAGCAGACTTAGTCCATAAACATACACTGTAAAATGTAACAGCAAACCTAGACCCTTTCTTGAAGGAATACGTTTGAGCTATGAAATTCAGTGGAGTTAAGTATTTTCTAGTAATCTTTACCAGATCAAGGCTGTTTAGCTAAAAGGTTGAATGTTCTTAGCCTAGGCTGCTACAAGAGCATATCCAAGTTTTGGTTAACTGTGCTTTAAGCATCTCTTTGAATTGTTATTACAGGGAGAGTTTTTATGTTTATTGGGAGATAATTCCATTGTTTAGCTATGCAGTGACAGTAAAGAGCTTCTCCAGCAGTGTTGTTAGCTTTAGTAACCATTAGTAGTGATTCCTTGTTAGAATGAAGGACTCAGTTGGCAGAGAATCATTGCAGGATGTTAAAGAGGGCAGGAATTTTGCCTGGTTGGTAGAGTAATTGGTAAACTATGGACAATTGGTTGTAAACCAGGAGGCTGGGCAATTCTTGCCAATTGAGTTTTGTTTAGTGCTTGGCAATGATGCGATCTACAAGTAGATTCAGTGGCAAACATTGCAATTTTATTCTAGCAACTTTCAGGTTTGTTTACATCTGATTTCTTGATGTTGGTGAGTACTGAAGAGACATATAGAAGTGTGGAGACTAGTTGAGTTCTAGCGATGGTAGCTTTTGTGTTATTTGTGAGGAATTTTTGTGTCTATATAGTGATCTAAGTTTTCATGATTTGTTTTTTATTGAGTGGACTATGTGTAAGTCAAATTTGATGTTACCATCTATGCTAAATCCAAGAAGCTTGTTGTTTGTTGATGATATATCAAAGGATAAGGGGGAGGCATTGGATTTAGTGGGTTGGAAAAGCATGAGCTTTGTGTTACTGGGGTCATGATTAGAATCATTACCTGTAGCCTCCTTAGAAATAACACAGTATTATTGCAGTGATCCACAGATATCAGTTATCAGTCTAAGAAATGCATCATTCTAACTTGAACTGCAAGATTAAGTACTTTTTTTACTGAACACACAAAGTGGTAAACAATCAAGTGTTATGACATACACAGAAATTACACAGAGTGCCTCTAGTGCTGAAGACTATTTAGGAGGAATATTTGTTTTTAGAAAATTAACACACTCACTGCTCAGTATATATTGTGGTTGTAGCCTTACTCCACAAGTGTCCATCCAAGTAGGTATACATAAAAATTATATTATTTTTAGTGGTATGAATTCCTACTTACACTGGACCAGCCTAACTGTGAAGTTAACCCATAGGCTAAAGGATACAATTTAAATGCATTACACTTTTAAGGAAAGAGTGCTGTGTATACAAGGATCCTTTTCATTGTCACTTAGTATTACAGCGTATATGAACGGGGTAGTTGTTCATATATAAATCAAATGGGTGAAAGCAGTCTCCTGTCTCCCAGTGCACCATAATGAAAGTCTGAGAAAACTCAAGGCAATGAAGGCAAAGGTAACTGTTCATGGATAATCAGCAGTTCTATACAGGACTAATGGCAGAATTCCTGAACCAACACTTTCACTCGTCCAAGTCTCAAACTGTATACTCCAGGAAAGTCGACATTTTTGAAAATAATGTTCTGTGTTCCCTGTTTGTTACTTGCATTCATATATCCTGATTGCAATTTTCCTTACGATCCCACCCTTAATGTAAAGAAAGGAGTAAGACTGCGCTTCTTCTTTTAATAAAACTAATAACATTGACATCCTCTAGATGACTGTACAGCTCTGTCAGTTAACTTACCCTAATAGTACATGTTTGCATTAGTTTTAATTATATGGGACATATTCTGCCAAGGATCAGATATCTGTTCAGTCAACAAGATATTGGGCTCCTTCCTTGTAAGCTGTACATCCACCTTTAGAATGAGAGTACGTGCAGGTATAAGCAGGATGTAGAACTAAAAAAAAACTCAGGGGTTTCTGACTCAAAGGGGACAGCAAAGCCAGAAGTTCTAACAATCAGATGAAAAAACAGCAAAGATTGTTATGGCACGTTAGGAGGGAAAAGATCAACTAGAGTAAACCAGTCTGTCCAAAAAAAAAATGGAAAAAAGGGGGAAGGCGGTGGGTACTAAGAGTACAACAGTGACTTATTTAACCATATAATGTTATTGCAAATTAACATAACTGTAGAATGTTGTTTCATTAAATCACTTTTGCAGTATCTTGTAACTACATGGGACAATTGCCAAGAAGAAAAGGTGGGTGGAGAAGGATCAGAGCCCAACAGACCTTAAAGGATGTTTTTGAAAACCAAGGTCTTATACTGGATGCTAAATCAAGTTTGTAATGTCTTGTGCAGGTATGCACAGAAGACCGAATATCCACCTGGTGGAAAGATCACCACAACTTATCTACGGGTTTTCACTACACTGGTCTTTGACTGGCTTAAGTAGGAGAATTTAATACTGTGTTGAGTTTTATTGCAATGTATTGAATTCTGTGAGCCAATGGTCTGCTTTTTGTATTTTATTCTGGATCTTTTTTGTGGTATGACCACAGATTTGGTATATATAATTTTGGCATGTATGAATTACTTGCCCAGCACTTCAAGGGTACAGCAGGGCTTATCCCCCTAAAAAAGATTTTTTTTGTGTTTTTTTGGGGGGAGGGTTACCATTTTCAGTACTTAAGTTTCAGTAAATGGTGAGACAAAAAACAGATCACTGATGGCTTTTAGGTAAACCATCTACCACTTTCTGAAAAACCTGAGATTTAGCCAATGCATAGTGAGCTCTGACTTTCTGAGGGGGTGGTTCCATGGTGACAGTAACAAAATTTGATAACTAAAGATGACCATCTAGAAATGGTTTCTTTAAAAGTTGACTGCATTTCTTTTTGCCATCAAAAGAGCGGAAACATTGTTCAGATTTTCTAAAGTCCTTAGTCTTGCGGAGTAAGACTCTCAGTTGCCTATGAACATGTAAAGTATACAGAATTCATTCTCCTCTGTTTTTATGTCCAGGTTAGGATACATGAAAGTTAATGGCCTGATTAAGTAAACTGAAAAAACCTTTAACACGAAGAAGGGATAGGTTCTAGGACTCGCTCTGTACCTGTGAAAAATCAGAGGATTGTGTTGATTTTAAGGCCTGCAATTCAGATGTCCTACAGGTTCAAAAAGGGAGAGCATTAATTTATCCAAAACGAAGTTCAGATTCCAAGGGGTGGCATTTATTTTCTAAGTGACCTAATAAGCAAAACCTCTTCAAAAATGGTTTAGCTTGGAATAAAGTAGAAAGGTTAGATCCAAAGGCATACAAGCAGAAAAAGCTGAAATGTGTACCTTTATAGAAGTGCACCCTAGGAAAAAGTTGAACAGTCTGCATAGATACTAAAAAACAAGAGGAGAATCAGTTTGGGATGGATGTGGTTATCTTTTATGGAACCAACCAGAAAATCTTTTCCATTGGATTAAGTATGATTTATCTAGTAAAAGGGTTTTTACCTTCCTTTAATACCTGTTGCATGTCCTCTGAAAAACTTTGCCTAAATGTTATGAAAAACCTATCATCCATACTGTCAGATGGAGGTTTTGAATGTTGGAGTAGATTAGCTATCCCTTGTCCTGTGTGAGTAGATGGACTCTATGAGGAAGTTTTTCTGATTGCCCTTGGCTACATCTGCATGAGAAGGGGGAAAGCACATCTGTATTAAAAACGTGTCATATACCTGTAGATGTTTGAATAGATCACTGCTACGGTACTGAGTCTTGACAGTACCTGCCTGCAGAAGCCTTGATTGTCTTGAATACCAGAGATTTTTTTTATCCCCCATCTAGCAGATATCCACACTACTGAAATTCAGGTTATCAGTGATATAAAGGAGTCATCAGCTGGTGCCATATTCAGGTATTTCTTGTCTTAGAGATCAAGGTCCATCTGCCTCTAGGAGAAGCATGGCCTCGTACTGAGCAGCATTCTATCCTCACTAAGAATGATACTACAATAAAAATAGAAAGCAAATTACTTCAATTATCAACTTAGCTACTGGTGTCATTCTAAGGAGATCTAGTATTTGTCAGCCTGGGATGACATGATCCCCAGACCACACTGCTTTGCCAGACATAGTCTGCACCTGTCACTGCTAAGCTTTTGAATACTGCCAGGCCAAGGCATTAGCCATCCCCATAGTGCCTTTTTTTGGCAGTGCTAACCCAACAGACCTACCAACATAAATTCTTCTAATGCCAAGCTGCCGGTACTAATGTTCAACGTTAGGAGTGTTGAGAAACTGCATGCCTTGGAAGTTCTCACCCTGGAGAATGTTGATGTCTGTGCAGTTACAGAGACATAGTTCAAGGCTGTGGAAAGCTCCCCAGCAATGTAAGGCTACAATGATTATCACACATTTTTAAATGACTTTTTTATTTCTATTTTGATGGGAGAGGTCTGCTGAATGGAAGTCCATCACCATAGGTCTTGTGCCCTCTTTTTTGGTGCCTATTTTCAAGGAATATTTTTAGCAACTTTTGCCTTCTTCTTAAGGTTTTTTTGAATAAATAAAAGGAAAATGTAACAAGAATTAGTATCATGTTGATCTTTGTTCAACTTGGGCAGTTCTGTCTCACCTTCTCCTTTTTTCTTTCTGCTATTTATATAAAAAAGGTAGAAACCAAAAACAAAATGCTGTTCAAAAATCCCACAGGACAGTCATCAGAATAAACAGCCTATACTTCAGTCTAGCCATTACTGCGGTGGTGGTGCTGCGGTAGCGTTGTCGCCTCACAGTAAGACGGTGTCCTGCTCGATTCTCAGCGAGAGCATCTTCTGTGCGGAGACATGCGTGAATGGGCGTACCTTTGTTGAAGGTTGTGCGTCAGAGCTGGCAACTCGGCATGTAAAAATCTACTGCCAATCATTAGCGGACCGGAGTTCCGCTGTGGCGACCCCTAATCGGGAACAGCCGAAAGACACAACAACTTCAGTCTAGCCATAGGTACTAAAACTTTTTTTAATACTTTTTAATAACACATTGAGTGTTTTTGTTCCTAAACATGGAACTTCCTCAGAATAATTGTCATAATTACATCATATCCTTTTATATTGCATTCTTAAAGGCGCAGCTTCAATAATTACTTGAATGGTGAACAATAAAATACGTAAACTTTTTTAATATACAGTATGTTGTCTAACATTATATCACACACCAAAAAAAAAAAAAAGTTTTTTTGTTAAAAATTCAAAATAGAATATGTATGAAAATAATGAAAGTATAGAAGTAATGTAAAAACATTTTGAAAGTGATAAAATGTTTGCAACAGTCATAAAAAAATTCAAGTGTTTGTATCAAATATTAACCAATAACGTCTTAAAGATAATATATTATTTAAGGTTGTACATACTCTATATGAAAGCAAAAGCTGATTAAAGTTGTATTGATCGTAACCTTAGCATTAAATGTAGGGAAACCATCTCATTTAAGCCAGTGGGTTGATGGCCTTTGACCTTGAATGACATTGTTTATTGTTTCTAGTTATGTTTTAACACCACATATCAACTTGTGAGCTTTGTTATAAAAGCTCTTGCCTCTTTTCTTGGTCTCTTCTGCTAACTCCCTTTCAACTCTAACTTTTTCTGGCCTTACCATATTTGCTGCCTTTTTATTAATTTGAATGTTCCATCTCTCATCCCTTGTAGGTTTTCTCGTTCCCCCAGTTGCTAGTCTAACATTCCTATTTAGCCATATTTGCCTTCTTCCAGTTTTGCTTTTTTGCCTCTTACGCACACCCTTTTCTACCACAATTTTCTTTCCAGCTCAATAATTATGTTTTACAATGTCCACAAGAGCATCGTAATCTACCCTTCTGGAATTCTAGACGATCGCTTCTTTTTAAACTTCCTGTCCATCATAAACTAAACTGTGATACAATCACTGTAGGCTAATGGGGCTTTAACCAGGTTTTCTATGCAGAATGTGTCAGTTGGTCAAGTGGTGTATCAGGCATCAATGTGATGGCAGCTCACTGAAACCACTTTGTGGAACAGCGGAGCATATACTTCTCTCTACTGTTGTGCAATCTCAGAGTGGGTTTAAGTTTGGGATTGTGTGGGGGTGTCACCCCACATAGGTAGCAGCTGGTGCTTGCTCCTTGTAAAAAAAGATTTGTTACAAAGATTGCTGAAAGTGGTTTCAGTGGTTTATGTTTTGAATTAGTATGCTGAAAGGGCATTTGATCAATTAACATGTAACATGTACCCTTAAAAAACACCTCCCTGCATTAGTTAGGGTGATGCCCAGAATTGTATCCTTAGTGGTACAGTCCTTTACCTGATGGCTGAACTCCTCATGGCCCAAAGCTTCAGGTCATTTCCTCCTCCCTCTTTGCTCCTGAGCTTGGTATCGCCCAGTCTTTTCTTGGTATATTCAGATCCAAGTGAATACTGTCCCCTTCCTCCAATGCCACACCTCTGTTCTTCCTTCCATCCAGCATTTCATCTTGCTCTCTTGCTGTGTCTACTGTTAATACACTGTGTCATTCCCCCAGCTCTTTTCTCTTACTCTACCTTGATTTTCAGGACACTGGCTGTGCCATTGCCTTATTTGGTTTGTCATTTTTCTCCCTCTCCAGAATCTCATCTGATGCCCTGTCTATGCAGATTGATATCCATCATATCTCTCTTCTCTGTGATTTATCAACAGTATACATCAAGTCGACTTCATTTCCCACCCCCTCTTGCCATTGACTTATATTTGTGTGATACCAGAAATGTCTACCTTTCCCTCTTGTATCATCATTGCTTGCAACTCCCATCTCCATTGCCAAACTCCTCACACTGCATAGGAGCACCAGCAAGCCTTGGAGGGAGTCAGTCTTGTTTGTTTTTCTGCTGTATTGTGCAGTTCCTTCTATGTTGTTTATATTGCCTAAACACCTATCCACCCTTTCTCTACATGTGTCATTCTTAATCTGCCTTCCCATGAAATTTTAAAGGCACAGACACTGAGATGTGCCATTCAAGCCCGACACTTTGACCAATGTACTGAATTATTTAGGCTGCTTGTGCTAATTTTTAATTGAGGAGGTATTGAAGAGTATGTCTTTTCTATAACTCCAGGTTAATGTTTATTAATATTCACCTGTGATTCATTTTGTAGCATTTTTATTATATTCATATCTTACAGCTTTAAAGGCATTTTTCAATTTTAATTAGGATTGTTATGATTTTGCAACAGAAGGATATATGTGCACTGCATAAAAGTGGTTACAGTGAGTGAAGAATCTCTCAGCTTTGACTCAGCCATGATAATAAACAGTTGTATAAGTGATTGCTGATGATGTCATAGATAAGTACAGGCTAGCTGTAAGTCTAGTCAGTTTTCTTTAGTGAAAATCAAACCCTGTATCTTTTGTCTATGAGGTAATCATATTAACCATTACACCAACCCTGTTGAAACTAGTACAAGCACACACACCCATATTGTGGATATAAAAACTGTACACACCCCTGTTAAAATGCCAGGTTTTTGTGAAATAAAAAATGAGACTACAATAAATCCTTGCAAAACTTTTCCCACCTTTAATGTGACCTAGAACCTGTACAATTCAATTGAAAAACAAATCTGTTAGGGGAAAAATATAAAAAAAGAAAAAAAAATCCAACAATAAGCTGGCTGCATAAGTGTGCACACCCTCAAACTAATACTTTGTTGAATCACCTTTTGATTTAATTACAGCATTCAGTCTTCTTGGGCACACACCTGCCATCAATTAAAGAGACTCTGATTAACCCCAAATAAAGTTCACCTATCCTGGCAGGATTTTCCTGACATTAATCAGTTGCCTGCTACAGTAAAAGCCATGGTTCGCAGAGAGCTTGCAAAACATCAAAGGGATCTCATTGTTGAAAGGTGTCAGTCAGGAGGAAGGGTACAAAAAAAATTTCGACAGCATTAGATATACCATGGACCACAATGCAGACAGTCATCAAAACGTGGAGAAAATATAGGACAACAGTAACATTGCAAAGAACTGGATGTCCCTCCAAAATTGATGAAAAGACAAGATGAAAACTGGTCAGGGAAGCTGCCAAGAGACGTACAGCAACAGTGAAGGAGCTGCAGGAATTTCTGGCAAGTACTGGTTGTGTACTACATGTGACAACAATCTCCCATTTTCTCCATATGTCTGGACTAAGGGGTAGGGTTGCAAGACGGAAACCTTTTCTTACACAGAAAAACATCCAGGCCCAGCTAAAATTTGCAAAACAATACATCAAGTATCCCAAAAGCATGTGGGAAAATGTGTTATGGTCTGATGAGACCAAGGTTGAACTTTCTGGCCACAATTCCAAAAGGTAAGTTTGTTGCAAAAACAAAACTTTGCATCACTAAAGGAACGCCATCCCCATGGTGAAGCATGTGGTGGCAGTATCATGTTTTGGGGTTGCTTTTCTTCAGTTGGCACTGGGGCTTTAGTCAAAGTGGATGGAATTATGAACAGATCCAAATACCAGTCACTTTTGGCCCAAGGCCTTCAGGCATCTGCTAGAAAGCTGAAGATGAAAAGGAATTTCACTTTTCAACATGACAATGACCCCAAGCATACATCCAAATCAATAAAAGAATGGCTTCCCCAGAAGAAAAATAAAGTTTTGGAATGGCTCAGCCAGAGCTCAGACCTAAATCCAATAGAAAATCTGTGGGGTGACCTGAAGAGGGCTGTGCACAAGAGATGCCCTTGCAATCTGACAGATTTGAAGTGGTTTTGCAAGGAAGAGTGGGCAAATATTGCCAAGTCAAGATGTGCCATGCTGATAGACTCCTACCCAAGAAGACTGAATGTTGAAGCACCTTTTGATTTAATTACAGCAAAGTATTAGTTTAAGGGTTTGCACACACAACAAACTATTAGTTTAAGGGTGTACACACTTATGAAACCAGTTTATTGTACATTTTTTATTTTTTATATTTTTCCCCTAACATTAACCCCAACTGTCTGACTGCATCTTCCTTCCTAGTAGGCAGTACCAAAATAGGACATGTTAATCACCTACAGCCTTTCTCCTGCTACTAAAAAAATTTCTTGATGACATAAGATCCTCAGACTTAGAGTTAATCTTCAATCTGCTAAGAAATGTCAACTTTAACTGGCAAGGAGAGGAAAAGGTATAGTTTTGTCCATACTGATTTGGGACTCATTCAGTTGATGTCAGCCTTTGCTTAGTCTGCTTAACAATAGCTATAAAGTCTTGTCTTGAAAGATCTATCTCTCTCTCTCTCTCTCTCTCTCTCTCTCTCACACACACACACACACACACACACACACACACACACACACACACACACACACACACTCACTTTGTTCTGCTCAAGTTTCTCAATTAGTTAATAAATACAATAATTAATCAATTAATTAATTCGTTTTACATTTGTTTATCAGGATAATTCAGATGAGTTGTCAGCCTCCTTTTCCGTGAAGTCCTGAGGAGAAAAGTTCAAAGACATTAACATAGTAATGACACAGAGGTTCTTATATTTTTTGTGCCATTCTACATTGCTCCTCATCAAGCCTGTTACACTAAATGGGTTCACTTAAAATGTCTTAATCCTGATTGGACACCCATTCTGTACAGTATTCTTTTTAGCACTGCCCTTAATATCTTCATGGAGTTCTTTTTTTTTTCCAAAATGCTTTTATTCATTTTATAACACAGTAACTTAACAGTATAGAAACAAGAAAAAACAAATAAACTATATACGATGTCCAGAACAACTAAAAAAGCAATATACATAGGAGAACACTTAATATTTCTCTAACAGATTAGACAATTTTGTCCAAACAATTAAATGATGGGTTATGTTGTTAGTCCTTGCTTTTATAGTAGCAATCTCATTCTTGCAAATGTATTTCACAAGATGAATAAACCCAACTTTAAAGACAGGAGTAGATTGGGATTTCCAATTTTTAGTAACAATTTTCTTTGCTTGCCTTCTGTGGAAGGTTGGGCAACTCGACACCGTCAAACTCCACTGCCAATCATGAGCGGACAGGTGATCCGCTGTGGCGGCCTCAACCGGGAAAAGCTGAAAGAAGTAGTAACAATTTTCCTTGCTACAGAGAGGATGCACCATAGTAAAAATGTTTGGTTTTTAAGAATGACTTTAGGAATAGGAACATTGAAAAGGATAAGGGAGTCAGAAATTGTACAGTTGTCATTCCCATCTTCACTGAGTTCTTAATGACATACTGTACAAAAACATTTTGTTTTTTAACTTTATAATATTCAGAAGTTCAGCAAAAGACAAAAAGACTAGATAAAAACTTGTGACTATAGGGGTTGGAAATCTGTACTTTGGGAATGTTATTTGCTGCCCTGCAGGAATTGCAAAATGGAGAGAAGAAAGTTAATGAAGGATTCCAGAAAGAAATAGACTTGAGAACTGTGTGAAATTGCTGTGGCTCATGATTAAAAAAGTCTTGGCTCACACGATCTCTCTTCCTTTCCTCAGTTTCCTCAAAACCCAATACCTGTGGATTTAACCAATGTTTACTGTGAACAGAAAAAGGAGGTCATTGTCCCACTGTACTCATCCCTCATTAGACCCATTATAGAATACAACACCCAGTTTGGTATGTATCTCTCAAGACATCTGCAACAACTGGAAAGGCCACAGAAATGCCTCACTAAAAGAATCACAGGCCTAAAGCAGATGCCCTACACTGACCACCTTAAAAAACTCCAGCTACACTCTGTGCATATCATCTACTCAGTGACGATCTCTGCTTAACATACAAGGCCATGTCAAACCCAGAGCTGTTGGACATGCTACACTTAAACAAATCCCAATCCCTCAGAGCCACATGCTCCAGGGATCTAAACCTTGTCATCACAATAAACAAAACATGCTGGAGAGATAGGTTCCTGACCTAGAGACTCCCCAGACTCTGGAATAGATTGTCCATACATGTCAAGCAGAGTGCCTCTTTGGCCCTCTTCAAAAGGATCCTTGACGATTGGATGGGAGAAAGGAAATTCACCCTGGGGATCACGTCAGTCACCCTGCTAGACAGTGGGTGTAGGGATGTAAATAGTGTGGGAAGAAATAGCCAGGGAATTGTTATGGCTAGGCTTATATAGGCCCTAGGGCTGATAGCCTAGTACCAACCTATGAACCTATGAACATGTCTTTCATTTTCCTGCACCATCATTCAGTAGCACCTTTGTTGTGCTCTGAACTTTTATTGTTCCAGGTCAGAATTCCACATTTATAGAAAAGAAAAACCATATTAACATGCTTGCCATATAACCTCTTAACAAAAGATCTTGTTCTCGATACTCCCTTCCATAATAACTTTTTAAAGTAACTTCTGCTATTGTCTTGCCCCTGGTGCCATTTACAATCTTGCCACAGTAACACGTGAGGAAGTATAGTCACATATTAGTCTTACTAAGGTTTATAATTTCAGAGGGCCACCTCATGCCAGTCCAATCTCAGACATTCAGTGCTCAACCTAAGATATTGTGTATACTATCAACAAAGTATACTACCTACATATAAACTAATATATCCCCCTCACAAACATGGTCTCTAATCTCAAAACTGCATCTGATTCACGTAACCACTCTGTCATCACTAAACGATTTTTAAATATAATGTGGCTGGTTTGCTTGCATGTTTTGTGGACTTGTCTTGCAAGTAAGTACTTGAACGTTTATAAGATTCATGGGAGTTATAGAAGGTTACATACAAGTCTGGATAGTTGTAGGACTCTGTCTTTACACAGTTTAACAATCTAAACATTAAAAAAATGAAATGAGAGATTCAGTCCCATTGTCACTGCATTCTCGTCATTCATTTGTTCCTATGCTTTAATCTAAACAGTATTTGGGGATAGTTGCTTAGTGGATGATTCGGGTCTATATTATATTTTCGAAAGTTTCAAACATTGGACATCATATCAGCGATGTTTGAAATTTCAAAAATATAATAAAAAAATATAAATAAAAAACTATACTTACCTAAACGCTGTAGGCAGGGGGCAAGCCCCCCTGCACCCCCCACAACTCCGCTACTTAAATATTCCTACTCCGAGATCACACTGCATTGAAGTAAATGGAAAATATTCCCTACGGCGATTTCTGTGTTAAGCGTGCAATGTTTTGACGTTTTGACCAATCGGGTTCGCTCAATACACGTTCTCCACTTACAATTTTCGATCACGTGATAGGATCCCGATGATTCAATGCCACTACTGGCAAGATGTGCGTGGTACAAATGCTGTCATCTCATACTCTATAATCCCATAAAATTAAAGATTGAACAAGTTCATAAGTTCATATATAAGTATTAGGCTATCTGCCCTTGTTGGCCATTTTAAGTCTAGCCAATTTCGCTTTCAAAGGTGAGAATCAAACCCTATACTTTGCGACTCCAAGGTAAACACCATAAACAACCATTATACCAACCCCAAACCTCAGTTATAGTAACTCCAATTCTATTTTACATAGAAAGTTCTGTGGCTGGACCCCTGTCTTATGTTTAGCAACTACAATGATGTCTGGCAGATGGTGTAGAGGATTCAGGATGTGAGCTGTAGTTCCTGTCCATACTGACTTGGTACTCATTCAGTTGATGTCAGCCCTCATTTGCCTACTGTGTGATCTTGAGCAAGCCACTTAACCAGACAGTCCTTGAGGGCAACTGGGATTTTGGGCTAGACTCCAGAATGGTTCACTGGACTGCAAGCCTAGTAACAAACTATAAACATATAATGACATCAGCCAAGTTACAAGCACAAGTGAGGGTTGATTTTAATACATTGTCTCTGACACTAGAGAAGTTTCATAAAAACAGTCTCATACAAAAACTTGATTACGAGTTGCTTTAAACGGTTTTGAGAATCCTAAGCCACTGCAAATAAAGATGAGTTATTTTGTCTTCAAACCTGCTATAGCAAGCTATGTAGGTTTTCTCTACTGTTAGTCTTTGGGAACTCTATTCTTTACTCCTCACTAGAAGAAACTGGCTGTTAATTTTTGAAAACAAAACTCAAATGTTGCGTCTTTGTCCTTTACTGAACAACTTATCCACACTATCAACTTTTCTGTCACATTAAATCAACACTCCTGTGATGTTTATGCATGTTACAATCACCAGAGTGAATAGACATCCCTCTATCAGGACGCAGAAACTTTTTCCAAAGTATGTTACAGCAATGTAGAACACTTGCCATTTCATATTTTTTTAGGACTTTAGGCATAATAGTACAGCACTTTCGTTACACCCTTTCAAGTGATAACATCTGAACATGATTTTTGATTTAAGGTGTTTATGTGTATGGAACTTGCATATGCTTTACTACTCGCGACTTTTTATGTATGGCATGGTTACTATAATTTATCTTTGCCATATGCGGTGATAGACAATTGGCAAGAGTCTTTCTAACAGCCCAGTTATAGAAAAATGAAAATGGTTATGCAAGCGAATCAGCAAACTAGGCCATTTAGTAAATGCATCAGCTGGCATATCATAACAAGGAAGGAATAAATGTAATGAAGAGTCATTTCAACTTATATTAAACCTGATGTCACATGAAGGGGTGAAATGTAATTAAAATAATGCATTTAAATAGTATGCAAAGCAGAATGTGTGAATATTCCTGTCTTGGAGTACTCTAGCCATTAAGTTTGTCTTCTTTCCAAAACAGTACTGCTAAATAAAGGTTAATTATACCACTGGCTGCAAAATCAGGCGAACAAGCAGCTGAAGCTACTTGTTAGCAAATCTTGAATAAGAGTAACTCACAGGAAAAAGACCAGCTGCACAAACAAGCAGGTGGATGAATTCAGCAGGAAAACATTTCAAAATTGTCATTTATTTATCTCACCAAGTAAAACTTATTGCCTTCCAAGCAGAGTTTATGCAAACGATTCTTAATTCATTCACTTAGATTTTACCCATTTAAAAGGGGCTTTCCTGCATTAAGGTAAGTTTTACACATGTTCAGTAATCAAAAAGGTCTCTTGCCTTTCATCTTATAAGCAGCACTAAACAGAAATTTTAGCAAATTTTAAAATAAGTGAGTTCAGCAGAAAAACATCAAGAAATGTGGGTCAGGTTGTAAACAATTTTAATACAAGAAGGCTCTCGGAGGACAATTAGTGAAAAATAAATACTCCATAAAAAAATGCATCTGACAGCATGAACATTCCATACAGAGCAGATGTGAAGGGAATGGGCCAGATTAAAAAAAACTATGCTGTATCGATTTTTTTTTTTTTTTTTTTTTTTTTTTAGAATCTCTTTATTGACATTTCTTAAATAACATTTCTACTGAGATCAATATCAAGAACAAATATATCAGACCAGAAAACAAAAATAGTTAGATAACAATGTTAAGTACAATGAAATGTAATAGAGTGACAGGATGATGTTATCACATATGATTAGAAAAATAGTTGAGAAAAATTGTTTAAGTGACAAGCAGTGTGTAATTCAGAAAAATCAAGCAATATGAAGTGGCTAGGCTAAATAATATGGCCAGTCATGCTGCATACTTATAACTGCATAATTATGTGTTGTGGCCAATCATGCTTCATGCTTATAATTGCATAATTATGTGCAGTGGCCAATCAAGCTTCATGCTTATAGTTGCATAATTATGTACGGTGTATGAAGCAAAACACAATGGTAAAGTGATTCAAAACAATTTAAATGTAATGCAAAAGAGCTGTGCCTGCAGTATATTTGAATTCAGTCATATAATTGAGTTCAGTACATTGCAGAATTATGTTAGGAGTTATGATAGTAATGAAAAGAATACATTCAGATAGCAGATGCAGGAACTACTAGATAAAATAGGAAAACACGAATTGGTGTTGATAATGGGTGACCTGAATGCACATATCAGGACACACAGAACAGGATATGATGACTGCCTGGGTCCATAAGGGTGAGGCAATAGGAATAAGGAAGGAGAGGCCATTCTGGACTTCTGTCTGGCAAATGCCATGATGGTGACCAACACCTGGTCCAGCAAGAGAGATTGTGAAAAAATCACATACAAGAGTGGCCAAAATGCAACTCAGGTAGACTTCTTCCTAATAAGGAAAGGGCACTGGGGTAGAAGCAGCAATTGCAAAGTCATCAATGAAATAGTTGGTCCACAGCACAAACCACTGGTTGCGACCATAAGCTCCAACAGTGGTCAGAGAAGGAAGTAAGTTCAACAGAGACCAGGCTGAAAACCTGGAAGCTGACTGAAGAGAAAACACAAGAGTTCAAGGAACTACTCAAGGCTCTAGCATCTCAAGAAGAGGAGGAAATAAGTGAAGTTGAAGAATGGCAGCACGTCAGAACAACATGTGTGATGACAACAGAACAGATATGTGACCAAGCCAGATATGGAAATAAGGTAAATATGGAAAGCTAGTGGTAGAATGCAGAAGTCCAGGAAGTCGTCAAATGAAAGGAGGAGTGCAAGAAAAACTGGGAGATAGAAAAGATGGACCAGCCTAGAAAGGAATATTTGTTGTCTAACAAAGAGCTTAGGAGAGGAGTTGCAATAGCAAAGAAGAAAGCATCAAAGTCACTCTACCAGCTTCTGGAATATGACAAGTTGCAATGCAAAGAGAGAAAGATAAATAAGATAGACAACCTTTATATGAGATGCCAGCAACAACCTGCTTACCAGTCCACAGAACATGAAAGGCAGATGAAGGAATACTTTCAACAGCTTCTGAATGAATAAAACCCCACAGAGGCTGTACTGCCTAAGACACAGCCTATGATGAAAGAGGAGGTGGTGCCCACCGTAGAAGTAGTAGGAGCAGTGCTAAGGAAAAGGAAGTCAGGGAAAGCAGCAGGTCAGATGAGGTCACAGCAGAAAGGAAGTCAGGGAAAGCAGCAGGCTCAGATGAGGTCACAGCAGAAAGGAAGTCAGGGAAAGCAGCAGGCTCAGATGAGGTCGGAGCAGAAAGGAAGTCAAGGAAAGCAGCAGGCTGAAATGAGGTCAGAGCAGAAAGGAAGTCAGGGAAAGCAGCAGGTCAGATGAGGTCACAGCAGAAAGGAAGTCAGGGAAAGCAGCAGGCTCAGATGAGGTCGGAGCAGAAAGGAAGTCAAGGAAAGCAGCAGGCTGAAATGAGGTCAGAGCAGAAAGGAAGTCAGGGAAAGCAGCAGGTCAGATGAGGTCACAGCAGAAAGGAAGTCAGGGAAAGCAGCAGGCTCAGATGAGGTCGGAGCAGAAAGGAAGTCAAGGAAAGCAGCAGGCTGAAATGAGGTCAGAGCAGAAAGGAAGTCAGGGAAAGCAGCAGGGCAGATGAGGTCACAGCAGAAAGGAAGTCAGGGAAAGCAGCAGGCTCAGATGAGGTCAGAGCAGAAAGGAAGTCAGGGAAAGCAGCAGGCTCAGATGAGATCAGAGCAGATACGATAAAGATGTTGGGTGAGATAGGGCAGAAAAGACTCCTGAGGGTTCTCAAAGCAGTATTGAGAGAAAGGAGCATCACAGATGGCTGCAGAATATGTATACTAGTGCCAATGTTTGAGAACAAAGGGGGCATTCATAGCTGTGGGCAGTATAGAGGTACCAAACTCCTGGAGAGGGTGAATAATAACCATATACACAGAGTAGTAAAAAGTAAGATGGGAGAGGAGTGGTTCGGACTCAGATCATGATGCAGCATGACTGACCTGATGTTTACAGTGAGAAATATTCTTGAGAAGAAGTTACTGAGGAATTCCTAGACTTGGAGAAGGCATATGACAAGGTCCCAAGAAAGCTGATTTTAGCAGTCCTGCCATTTTTTGAAAGTCCAGAAACACTGGCAGAATTAGACTATGCTATATACAAAGACCCAATGAATCAAGTAAGAACAGTGTTCAGTCTCATAAGGGGTTCTCATTGGGACTGGCTGTGCATCAGGGTTCAACTCTTAAGCTCACAGTTATTCATAGAGGTGATGGACTATATTAGCAAACAGGTTGCAGGGAAAAGATCAACAAAACTGCTGTATGCAGACAATGTGGCATTACAGGCAGCTCTGACCAAAGAACTTCAGCAAAGGATAGGGAATGGAATGCAAAACTGAAGGCATATGGGATGAAAGCGAGTTCAGACAAGTCAGCTGTAATTGCAGCAAACTGGGGAAATCAGAAGAGCCGAGAACTGAAATAGGAGGGAAAATAGTGGAACAGATTAATAACACCAAGTATCTGGGAGGGGGGGATAAGGAGAATGGAAGTCTGAATGAGGAGGTGACAGCTAAAATCACAGTGACTGCAGCCAACTGGCAGTGTGTCAGAGGTACTATATGACAGAAGAATTCCAAAGAAACTGAAAAGTAGGGTGTACAGAGCAGTGGTATGTAAGTATGGTACAGAAACATGGGCAGTAAAGGCAGAGCAGTTGAGGAAACTGGAAATGGTGGAGATAAAGTGCACGAGATGGTTGGTAGGATGCACCCTGTGGTACAGACAAAGAAATGAGGGCATAAGAGCAGAAACCAAAGTAGCTCAAATTGTAGAAAAGGTCAAATAGAACAGATTGCAGTGGTTTGGGCACATGTGCAGCAAAGCAGAAGACAATCTTGTGAAAAAAGATTTGGTTCATACAGGAAAAAGGGAAGAAGAAATGAGGGCATCCAGCAAAGACATGAATTGATTGTGTGAGTGACCTGTGACAGTCAGGCAAAGACAATAGTAGAATGGCAATAAATAGCGAGAGATGGTGACAGCTGACATGGCACTCTAACTCCATGTAGAAAATAGGAAAAAAGGGGTTGATAATGTTGATGTTGGAAGTTGCTGCAGCCATTGTCAATAGGTATCTGCAGGAGGCTGTCCTTGCAGCAGTTTTATCTGACAGTGTGAGACATTGCTGCCAGAGGTATCAGGTCATCTGACCTCACTTAACATCCCATGACCTCCATGACACCAACATAATAGATAGATGCAATGTTGTTACAGACACTATACAACAAATCATGGAAATGCGTCTCTCTCATCTGCAGCCCTGTGGGAGGAGAGGGGTAACTATGCTAGTGGATACAAAGTTATTTGTGGCTTTACATATATTAGCTACAGGGACCATTCATCACCCTACTGTGGGCACTGTGGGGGTATCACAGGGCAGACCTCTCCATAAAATATGATTAAAGGTTTTACATGGAATGCAAGGAAAAGTATTCAACTTCTGAGGTAGATGGGGAGAATAACTTATTGTTGTTGTTAATATTTTGGGAGGTAGAGAAGGGGAAGAGTTAAGTGTGGTAAATAGAGTCTTCTTCTTCTTTCGGTTGCTCCCATTAGGGGTCGCCACAGCAGATCAACTGTTTCCATTTCTTCCTGTCCTCTGCATCTTGCTCTGTCACACCAACCACCTGCATGTCCTCTCTCACCACATCCATAAACCTTATCTTAGGACTCCCTCTTTTCCTGTTACCTGGCAGCTTCATCCTTAGCATTTTTTTCCCAATATACTCTGCATTCCTTCTCAGCACATGTCCAAAGCAACGTAATCTTGCCTCTCTGGCTTTGTCTCCAAACCTTCCAACTTGGGCTGACCCTCTAATATACTTATTACTAATCCTGTCCATCCTCGTCACACCCAGTGCAAATCTTAACATCTTCAACTCTGCCACGTCAAGCTCTGACTCCTGCCTTTTTGTCAGTGCCACTGTCTCCAACCCATATAACATAGCTGGTCTCACTACCCTCTTGTAGACCTTCCCTTTCACTCTTACTGGTATTCGTCTGTCACAAATCACTTCTGACACTCTTCTCCACCACCTCCATCCTGCATGCACTCTCTTCTTCACCTCTCTTCCACACTCACCATTACTCTGAACTGTTGATCCCAAGTACTTAAACTCATCCACCTTCACCACCTCTACTCCCTGCATCCTCACCATTTCTCTATCCTCCCTCTCATTCGCACACATATATTCTGTCTTAGTCCTGCTGACCTTCATTCCTCTTCTCTCTAGAGCATATCTCCACCTCTCCAGGGTCTCCTCCACCTGTTCCCTACTCTCACTACAGATCACAATGTCATCTGCAAACATCATAGTCCACGGGGACTCCTGTCTGATCTGGTCTGTCAACCTGTCCATCACCATTGCAAATAAGAAAGGGCTCAGAGCTGATCCTTGATGTAATCCCACCTCCACCTTAAACGCATCCGTCACTCCCACCACAGACCTCACCGCTGTCACACTACCCTCGTACATATCCTGTACCACTCTTACATACTTCTCTGACACTCCCGACTTCCTCATACAATACCACAACTCCTCTCTAGGCACCCTGTCATATGCTTTCTCTAAATCCACAAAGACACAATGCAACTCCTTCTGACCTACTCTGTACTTCTCCATCAACACTCTCAGAGCAAACATCACATCTGTAGTGCTCTTTCCTGGCATGAAACCATACTGCTGATCACTAATCATCACCTCCCTTCTTAACCTTGCTTCCACTACTCTTTCCCATAACTTCATGCTGTGACTGATTAGTTGAATCCCTCTGTAGTTACTACAGCACATCACCCTTATTCTTAAAAATCGGTACCAAAACACTTTTTTTTTCATTCCTCAGGCATCCTCTCACTTTCCAAGACTTCATTAAACAATCTAGTTAAAAACTCCACTGCCATTTCACCTAAACACCTTCATGCTTCCACAGGTATGTCATCTGGACCAACAGCCTTTCCGTTCTTTATCCTCTTCATAGCTATCCTTACTTCCTCCTTGCTAATCCATTGCACTTCATGATTCACTATCCCTACATCATCCAACCTTCTCTCCCTCTCATTCTCTTCATTCAACAACCCCTCAAAGTACTCTTTCCATCTGTTCAACACACTCTCCTCACTTGTGAGTATGTTTTCCTCATTATCCTTCATTACCTTTACCTGCTGCACATCTTTCCTAGCTCAGTCACTCTGTCTAGCTAATTGGTACAGGTCCTTTTCTCCCTCCTTAGTGTCCAACCTTTCATACAAGTCTTCATACGCCTTATCCTTAGCCTTCGCCACCTCTCTCTCTTTGCCATGCACCTCATCTCTTTATGCACTTGTCTACTTTCTTCATCTCTTTGACAATCCCACTTCTTCTTCACCAACCTCTTTCTCTGTATACGAGTAAACATACAAAATCATAAAGAGATGAAGACATTATCATTATTATTTTATAGGCTAGCACTAGGCTATCTGCCTTGACAGGACATTTTAAGCTTTGTCAAATTTCCCAAAATCATATGGTGTTTCAATTTTCCTTACCCCTTTGTGGTCTTGATTCATATTAGGCATATTGATGATAAAGTGGATGATACCACCGATATTTATAAGGCCCAAGGATAGTGTATATTATTTAGAAGCTACCTATATTAATTAGACATAGGGGGTAGCCCTTGAGTAAATTTCCCATATCCCATCCATAGATCCTAAATGTACAGACAGGGATGAGCTTTCTTTTATGTTGATGGGGAGTCTGTTTCAGAGCAGTGATATCCTCTGTGAGATATGCCTGTCTCTCCACACTATCTTTTTTTGATGTTGCAGAGGAGGTTGAGATCCCTGGAATGATTTAATTTGCTGATATGCAGCAGGTCCATCAGGTCTGGGTCAGAGGATGCCTTGTATGCTATACACATCACCTTTTAGCAGTCTGTTAGAGACCGACTATAGTGATTGGGCATCAAGACAGTCCAGATATGGCAAATTGTTTAAGCAGCATATCCTTTTTGTGAGGGATCTCTGTAGGCACTTCAGCATTTGTATGTGACTGGACAGATACACTGAAAATGGGGATTATACTCGATTTGCCTTATGAAGGCTGACTAGAGGAGAGAATGACATTTCTGGATCGCAAAGCAATCCCCTTTTTAATAAACTGTGCTGTCTTGAAGGACTTCTTCACCACAGTGGACACACATTGACTGAAAGCTATGTTGCTGCCAACATAAGCTCCTAAATCCTGAACTGGGTCAACCCTTAGGGGTATATACTCAAATGTAGTAAATTAGCTTCCCAAGGGAACAATCAAAGGGTATGGTAATACATTATTTTAGCATTTATCTTCAGTTCTTGATTCACGCACCAGTTATTCATTTAGAAAAAGCCTTCCTGCAGGATGGCAAAGTGTTTTGGGGAGTCAGTAACAGTACCCAACTTGCAATAATCTGCAAACTTAATCAGCTGGAGTCATTTACTAATGGTTTACCTTCAGAAAAGTAAATGTCAGACAAGAGATGTCCCAGTATAAAGCCCTGGTGGACTCCACTGTTAACTAGTTTTTTTATGGTGGTGATGTCACCTATTGTGATCTCTTGAATTCTATTCAAGAGCCAGTGATGTAGAGGTTCAGTCCTACTTTGCTTTATTTTTCTACTATGCTTGAGTAGGGATTATGCCAAATACCTTGGCCAGGTTGACCTAAGATGTGTGCATTGTTTTACCTTCATCTATTGCCTTGGTGACTCTTTTCAATGACATCCACCAGGTTGAGTAAGCATGGCCTGCCTTTGAATATGAACTGAGATGGATCTAAGGTTTAGAGGTTCCCTTTGTCGTTATCGATTACATTTATTATAATTCTTTCCATGGTTTTGCATTTGAGGCTGGTCAGATTTATGAATCTCTAAGCCTTGGAGCTTTTCTCCCCATGTCTCCACTGAAAATGGGTCACTGGCCCAGTTGGACACTACCCAGTAAACAAATGTAAATAATAAATAAATATATAATTGCCCAGATTAGCAGAGAGTCCTCTTTTGTGCAAGGGGATAACTGTTGCTGTTCTTGACTCACTTGGTACAAAGCCTGTTCTGAGACTCAGGTTGAACAGTGCAGTTAGGAGCATAGCTAAATAATACTTCATGCTATACAGGATACATCTTGGGATATTGTTGGGACCCAATAATACAGTATTTTAGCTTTTGAAAGTTTTTAGGAATTGGTAATATGTGATACATGGGAGGGGTCATCAGTGTCAGGTATTTCTTGTGGAATAGATGTAGGACAGGGAAGTGAAGTTTGAGCTGAACTGATAAGTCAGTATGTTGGATATATCTTCAGCTTCAGTAATGCAAGGTGGTTCCACTGTAAATAGCAACAGAACAGCTAAACATATCAGTCCCTAAATTTATATTGAAAACACCACCAAAGATTACGCATTTCCATCTGTTAATCTATAATTCAACAGTGCTGTAATGCACCTACACATCTTAAATAGATGCACATACCAATCACATCTAGCACCTCCAATAAAACAAGACATACTAAATATTAACTCTTTAAGATAATTAAATCAATTATGAATGTCAGCTAAAAAGCAAAAATACCAGCTTGCCTCAATAATTCAATTGCATAAAATAAAATTTCAAAGTTCATAATCTTTACTAATACATTCGAACTTAGTAGCCTGAAGTGCAAGAGTGCTATTAGAAACTTTTTCATCAATACTCAACTTTTTTTCAGTACATAGGCATAACTGCAATAATAATTCATTATATTCCAAATGATTCTAACATGAACCTCTCTGTGGAGTTTTCTTAATATGCATTCACACATTACATTAAAAAATGCTAAAATCTATGCACTAAGAGTCATGCTCCTGTAAAACAAATTTCACACTCTCTCGCTCTCTCTCTCTTCGCATTCTCTCCCCTCCCTTCTTTTAAGCTTTAGTAGCTTAAAATGTAAATGTATGTTTTCTATATAAACACTAAATAAAAGAATTTATTGTTTTAAAATGTTGGCTAATTTAATATGTATTGCAAAGTTATATAATATTAAATATACTAATAGTTAATTGTATTTTATACCAAATGCAGTACTATAATTTATATTAGTACTGATATCATTTGATAGTTTTTCCATTAAAAATTATTTTATTTGATCTTAGATTTCCTGTAGTAGCATTGCAAAGACCATTTTAGTTTTATTGAAATTGTTTGAAAGTTTTGCTTAGTTTCTAATTAAGTTAAGGGGGTAATTGATCCCACTCTAGTGGTAGAAAAAGTAGGCAATGTTTTACATGTTAATATTATTGTTTTCTTATTTGTTTTCTAGATTTAACAAGTTTGATGAAAGTGTTCATGAATGTTATAAGGTGACAATATGTGAGCCACAATTATATGAATAATGCAAATGTAAGAATGTTTTAAACCAACTACATAGTAAAGCCATTAAATATATTATCTGTTAACAATAATGGAGGTAATGAAGTCCAGAAAAGATATGGTCTTAGTAAATACCTACACAGTTCATGTTGCATTTATAGAAGAAAAATATAATTAAAGATGGAGATAGATTCACTATAGGCCAATATGAAATATTTGAAAATCTTTTCATAAATCTAAACAATATAGAATATACTCACTAGCAAATTCTAATTGGATACCTATTCTTTTGGTTAAAAATACAAGAAAAGCATCTGAACATTTTAGTTACTCGTATGAAAGGAATTTCAATTTTTGGTGGTAACTGTACTGTGTACTTCATACGGATGATACAAGTGCAATTAAATCTCATAAAATCTCTTCCTCAGCTAAAGATTTAAAACATTTGGTAGATATAAACAGAATAAAACAAGAAAATGCTTTAAATTTCATTCATTATTCATATGTCTTTGGTACTCCGGTACAATAAATAGATTTTAAGGTCCTACAATGTGTACCATTTCAGAAAAGTCTAAAACATTTACATTAACAGTAAATAAGAAGCTACTAAAATAGCACAGAATGCCAGTATATACAGCAAAAAAAAAAAAAAATAGAAGCATTTAAATGATTGTTCTTAAATTACACGAACATTTAAAACATTAATGCCAAAGAAGGTAGTAGAAATATACTTTGTGATAGTTTACTGGATATGAAAAAATAATTAACGGGACAATAGATATTGGTAAAATACTGCAGAAAGGAGAACAAATATTTTTAGTCATAGTGAAAGCCCTAAATAACAAAACATGATCATAAAAAGGAAATAATACAGGAGAAATGGAAACTTGCATCATACAATATTAATTCAAGATGATTATATACACTTGCAATGAAATGAAAAATACTAAATCAATCAGATTAGTACCAAGTGTTTTAAGAGTAATAGAAATAAAAGAGACATAGAAGATATACTTAAGAAATGTAAAAATATGAAAACATCAATTAATGAAATAAAACATAGCCAATAAAATAAATATAATATAATTTGTTTGGACAATAATTTATATAAGATACTATTTGAGGTTAAAACAGATTAGTTGAGCAGAATGTATGTAACAAAGACATTTAAAAGTGAACAAAGCTCCAAGGATAGATGGAGGAACTTCTGGAAATCTATAAGTTATTTCATACTAAAGATGAACATTTAATAACGAGGGCATGCACTAAGAGAACATGGAAAAACTTACTATCAAAAACCTGGCTCAGTTCTTGCTCCAGATCAGGATAAACTATACCCCTACATGTGAACAAATACCTTTTTATTCTATATAACTCCTTACTCTTCCTTATTCACTTACTTCCTTACTTCTATCAAATTCTCTTCCCTGACTTTCTCTCTTAATATACCATAAGCCTGTTTTTCCCTCACTTCATATTGCAATTCCTGTTTGTATTAGACTAACTTACTTTTGATTTCTGTAAACTGTCTAAAATTTCTCTAAATATTAAACAACTGTCATATAACTAGCACCAGTTCTTAACCAATGCTTTCATATTATGTCAAATTTGTTATTTAAATTGGAGATTTATTTGTTTTATTTTTGAAGATTGTAAAATTATTGTTCTTAAAATGTTTTGTAATAATTTGGAGCTTTTCTACCTGGGCATCCACTGACAATGGGCTTTTACCTAGTCGGACCTTCCAGGTAATCAAATGACAATAAATAAAAGTTTGAATTATTGTGAATAAATACAAGAATTTAGCCAAGCATTATGGACAAACAATTTTAAGCTTACAAAAATATTGTATATAATATTCCAATGCCAGCAGGAGTTGGTGCTAATAATTGCTCTCTTTTTAGGAGAATATTAGTTATAGCAAGGAAAATACTAAGAAACTAGTTAAAAATAAATAGAACCTAAATTAACATAATTTGTATTGCTACTTCAGGAAGTCCATTATAATCAAACTGGAATAATAAATTGGAAAAAAATAAATCAAAAGAAAAAAAATCAAATGCCAGCCAAAACTAACAACATTTCTGAAAATACATTATAAAGGTGCCACTTCAAATGAACAAAATATTTTATCTTTTATTTAGAATAAACATACTTCTGGAGAATATATACATATTGTAAATAGTTATTTCATAACTCAATAGTTAGAAAAATTAATTTATATTCAAATAGTTGATTATAATCCTATACAATAATTGCACACAGTACCATCAATAAATTCATGAAATTACACACACACACACACACACACACACACACACACACACACACACACACACACACACACACACACACACACACACACACACGCACACACACACACACACACACACATATTATATACGGATCTTCTTCTAATACTCAAATGGCCATATCATCGAATTCATTTTCTTGAGATGAAAATCACAAAAACAAAATAGCCAAATGGTGATTTTTTTTCCAAGGCAAGTAAACACATCCCCAAACTTCAATGAAGCACACACTGGAGTAAATAAAACCCACCTAGATGGGGGGCTACACACTCCACACACCCTCAACTATATTTACCAACTCTGGGATTGTACTACAGTGTAAAAAAGGGCATGTTGGGCAAGTGTTTACTTGCTCTGGGAAAAATTCAGGTATTTCATTTTCTCAATTTTTGTCTCGTGAAAATGAAATTCAATGATATGGCCATTCAAGTATTAGAAGGGGGTCCATATATACATACATACATACAAACATAAACACACAAGTTTTGCTTTTTTATAACTTTTGATGCTACATCAAATATGTTTTGGGAAAAAGAATTCTGAGTAAATTCAAAACTAATGGGATCAAAAACCAGGGTCAATTTTTAAATAATCCTCTAATTCACTTAGTAAAACAGATTTTTTTATCAATCAACATGTATTTTCAGAAGAATAAGAAGTATGAGAAGCAACATTGTTTGGCATTATAGACTGACTATAGTCCTCAGTGACTTACCAGAAAATCAAAACTTATAGAAACAAAAAACAAGACAAAAATAAGAGTGAAAATCAGGGAAATTCTGCAAAATCAGGGACAATTTAGAAGTATAAACAGCAGGGAAAAACAGCATGTTTTGTAAGTGTGGCAGAGTGAAGTTGTAAAAGCTTTTTAGAAATTGCTTTATCTTCTGGTCCTACTCTGGTCCTTCTCCACCATTGTCTGCTATTTATCTGCTATTAATCTGCATAGTGAGATCCAACCTTAACAGCACTTAGGTGTCCTTAACAAAGTTCTGTTAAGTACTTCTAAATACTGCTAAGATTAAGGCTTGCTCTAGAGAAGCACTTAAGTTATTTTTTTCTCATTTCCAGAGCATGGTCATACAAATTTAATTGTGTTGAACAGCCATTTGTTTGACAACATGTTGGCTGGTGAAAAACTTCACACATACATTGTGCAGAGTGGTTTATTTGTCCAATACAGAAAGTTTCAGTGTATACAATTACGGTAAGTGGTAATGGTTTTGGGAGTGTGTGTGGGTTAAGGTTAGTGTAGGGGCTAGGTGAGGTGCTACATTTAGTTGTGTGGATGTCTGTATGTGCATGACTGTTTGTTGCTAAATCCTGATTGTACCTCTACCCTTAGCAGCAGACTTTTGTTTTTGAATTCTTTTAACCACTGGTCTCCTCCTCTCTCTTATCACAGAATTTTACACAAAGTATAGTCTCACCTCCACCTGTTTCATTATATAGTATATCAATGTAGCCAGATATACAGTGACTCAAACAGATAAATATAACACTGGATGCACAAGGAGAGAAAATCCAATAAACCATTTTTAGTGTAGTGAACCTTCACTATTCACTATTCATTTGTAAACTTCATCAGAAAACAAGCAGAACAATGAACGATAATAAATTAAAATGCAACTATCCAATAAAACACCAAATGTAATTAAATAATCAAGTAATCAACTATGCAAAGGAAAGAAATATTAATCCTTTATTAACCCTTAATATTTAGTTTTCTATTTATTAAAACCATTTAGTATTAATATTATCATTAAGACCAGGTGGCCAATTAACTGCTAGGCAAACTTCCACTCAGCTTCCTTCTTTTTCACCTGGTTCTTAAAATTACCACCTCTTAAATCTTCCTTTACACAATCAAACACAGCAAACATGAACTTATTATATGCTATACATTTCACTGTGTGCTTATATAAAGCATTATTCTAATTTTTATTGTTTTTTATAGCATATGCATGCTCTCTTATTGTTTTACTTAGGCTTCTCGTAGTCATCCCTTTGTAGAAAGCTGGACAACCTGAACATAAAGCAATATAAATCACCCCTGTAGCATTGCAATTAAATCTACCTGGCACTCTGATATTATAAACCAGATGTTCCAGTGCAATATATGGTCCTTCATGAATGTATCTACAAAAATTTCACCGGTAATGTTTATATGTCCCATTGTCCTTCAAAGTATTGGGTGGAGATATTTTTGTATGGTTATTTTGTAACAGCTGTTTTTATGTTACCAGACTTCTTATATACAAAACTCAGGGTGTCACCTAGTATTTTTACTAAGTCATCATTGGTTCTACACTACTCGATACTATACATTCTTAGTGTTATGAAATTCAATGTTATGAGTTGTCAGTGTTTTGGGTTTTTGATGTTATGGTCTCAATGTTTTGAGTTTCGATGTAATGGGAATTCGATGTTTTGAAGAGGAACCATCCTCATTACCTATAATAAATTTCCAGTTGTTATTAATAATATTTTTGATAGCGTCACAATCAAGAGTCTTATCTAGACGATATCTAGGTATACTATCCAAAAAATTTGTGGTGCTGCTCTCTTTTATGTTAATACCATTTAAAAGTATAGGTGGAAAATCTGTAGATCTTTTAATATGTATGTGAGTTGCTGTATCTTCCAATACTTCACCCCTATCATAAAATAATTTAATGATAAAATCAATTTCTTTCTCAAAATCACTATCTAAGCTTATCATCCGTGAAGACCCTAATAAATTGGCTACGTGGAATACTTTTCTTAATATAAGTGGGATGTCCACTCTTAAAATACAAATATTAAGGGTTACTAAAGGGTTTATATTTCTTTCCTTTGCATAGTTCATTACTTGATTAATCAATTAAATTTGGAGTTTTATTGGATGGTTGCATTTTAATTTATTATACAAGCTTGAAGTGTTCATTATTCTGTTTGGGAAATATTCTGAAAAATCATTTGTAAAGTGAAATGTACATATTTTCCACCTACACACACAGACACCCACATACTAATGTGAACAAATGAAGTACAATTACACATTTTTATTTTTATATATATTTTACATGCATTAACCAGGAAAGCAGACCCATTTTCATTCATGACCCAGGCTCACCATGTAACATGTGAAAAACAAAGTGCAAAAGTATTTTCTTCTCCAAAACAGTACATTAAGTAAACAGATGAAGACTTAAAAAGAAGAGACTGTGTCAAACAATTCCATGGACCAGAACTGAAATGAAGTACTTTAACAATTAAAAGATTTTGTAAGTAAAGACCCTGATTAAAGTCTGTGACCTCAGCATGAAAGTAATATGTACTTCAAGTAGAAAACAAAATCTAGATCCTACAGACTAGCATTTTGGCTGCACTACAAGTAAGTTACTGCATAAGCTGAGAAATGACCGGACTTTTGTAATATCAGCTCTCCCTTGTAATAAATGTGATATACACAAAGACAATGAGATCAGACGATCTCAACTACAGGAGTGTATTTGCCAAAATTCATACTGTGCATTGGGAGATGATACAATTAGAAACTTGTAGTCTCTTTCAACACTTAGACATAAATTTCTCTTTAGAATGTATATGTTAAGACTTTGGGGTTAAAGCAGACTCCAGTCTTACTTTTTTTCTGATGTAGCATGCTGTTCACCCTTTTTTGTGATCTGTTTTATGATTATATTTAAAATCATTCTTTCAGTGTTTCTTAGATTTATGTACCTCTAGTAGATACTTTTGATGGAGCATAGTAGTTTTAATACAATGATACAACTGGATATACTGCTCTTCCAGCTGAAATTATGACATTGCAAAAGAATTTAATTGAGGATTTATCCGTTTCCAAACCACTTGTACAAATCATTTCACATGTGCTTAATTCCAGTCGTTTCATAGGCCAATTCTGCTTTCATCCTGGCTACATATTCTGAGAATAATATTTTACTTTAGACTTAATACAACCTCGAGAGTTCTATTAATCATTGAGATGTTACTGGATATAAAAACTAAGCTTCTTGAAACTGCACTTAATTTGCAGAATGAAACATTTATAATGTTTTATTCATGTTCTAGCTGGAGTAAGACTGTATTACTAGTTATTGTAATTTTTTTTTAAAGGCATTTTGAAAACAAGTACTAGGCTAGCTGGCTTTGCATGTCATTTTAAGTATAGCCAATTTCCCATTCAAAGATAAGAATCTAACCTTGTATCTTGGGTCTGTGAGGTAAATACCTCAGCCATTATGCCAAACCCTAGCTCTTTGTCGAACACCTTTAAAATAAACTGCTGTAACCCTGTTTAGATTTTTATGGTTTAAAAAAAAAATGAACACTTCTCTGCATATTATTTTTCTATCAAATATATATTTTACAGTCAGATCTGCAGGTAGAGCTTTGTCAGCTGCAGTTGATGTTTTACAATTAGAAAAACAAAGCCACAAATGATAACATTTCTGTTCATCTGTGGCTACCTATAATTTCTTGACTGTGAGTACTGAGAAAGTATTTAAGTATGAAGTATGCACTGAGAAGAAGGCAACCTCTGCCAATCATCCGACATTCATTATTTAGTTTATACTGCTTCAGTGAGCTTACCAAGGTATTCCTGCTGCAAGGCAAAACTGAAAATACAAGTAGATAATAACTCCAAGAGCTCTAACTTAAAATAAATCATTCACTTTCTGATAGCCACATCCTTTTCTGCATCATAGAGAATCTTGAGTGGAGCAAGGCAAAGAATTTTTACTGAATGAGATGCCAGGCCATCACAGAATGTGTGCACTCACACACTCCTACCTACAAGCAATTTTAGTGCATCAGCAATCCACCTTTTGGTATACTGTTGTGATAATGGAGTAAACTGAAGACGCTAGAAAAGCCTATATAGTCACAAGGAGTTTATACAATCTCCCTCTGGTAGTCCCTTAGTCAATAAATAAACATGTGAACCAAGTGTTGTGAAGCAGCACTACAAACCACTACATCGCTATAGTACCCTTAAAATAATAATGCATACAAATCAATAATTATTAGAGGCTGCAGTGGTGCAGAGGTTAGCATTGTCACCTCACAGCAAGAGTTTTTCCCGTTTGATTCTCGGCTGGAGCGCCTTCTGTGTGGAGTCTGCATGTCCTCCCCATGGTCAAGTGACATTAAAGACATGCAGGTAGGTGCGTGCGTGAATGGGCGTGCCTTCTTTGAAGGTTGGGCGTCGGGCTGGCAACTCGGAACCGTAAAAAAATCCACTGCTGATCATTAGTGGAAGGGAGTTCTGTGTGGCGACCCCTAATCGGGAAAAGCTGAAAGACTTTTAAGACAAATTAATAATTATTGTGTTAATGCTTCTGATTTAGCATGTGCTACTCAAATAGATGATAAAACATTTCAGTTTTGTTTAAAAGCCAAGAAATCTAAAAGTAGCTGTTTAACAGCCAGGCTATGCTGAGGAACTACATACAAAATTATCAACTACCACAGACATTAGACTCCAGAATATTTATAATCATTATAAACAATGCATGCTTAATAGACACCAATGATATCTTCAAAGAGTTTTATGTTTTATGAATCACGTGTGCTCATAAAAGTATATTTATAATTTTAATTTCATGTCTCTGGACTTGAGAACTAAATGTTCTTTATAGGCATAGTGCTGACATTTTGCTGGTACAATGCTATCTTTTTTCTTTCTTCTGCTTTTATAAAGTTAAAAATATTAAATTGTCCTTTTGTTGTCATTGGTATTAAAATATGCCTTGCGAGGCTTTCTTGCTTTTTTAATTACACTGAAAAAAAATCACATTCCTAAATTTCTGTTATTTGAGTTTCTGTAGATTAACTTCTAAACAGTCTTTCTTTCAGTTATTAATTTTTTCCCCTTATTTGTTTTTATGAATCTTTCTTACATGTGAGTGACATTAAAGTACTGGTAGCAGTTTTACATTTTACAACAGTAATATGTGCATTCAGGTTTTCTTATATTTAAATATGATTAACTTCTTAAAGCAATATGATAAACCATTTACTGCTTCATTTTCTGTATTCTTTTTGCTCTGTTTTTTTTTTTTTTTATTTGTATGCAATATACACCATAGAGTGTCTGCTATGGACGTAGCTTATGGGATCATAATGCAAAAATTTTCTGTTTCCATATTATGCAGCTTTTTGACCTGAGAAAGTGTGAAGCAACTTAGCTGTGGTGAGCATGTAGTAATGCCAATTTTATGATGCCCAATGGAAGACATTCATTATATAAAAACCTGACAAAATGATGCACAAAAGATCAACTCCAGGAGGTCGAGAAACAGAGCATCAAGGCTATGTGCTACCGGCTTTTTTAGCAGCAAGTGCTATGCGAGACTGAGGTACAGTAGGGACTGTTTTCTCCCTTCCTCCACTCGGAGCTGGTATACCTAATTAGCAGGGGGCTTTCAGGGTGCAAGGTGACTTGCTGCCATGCAGAGATGCTGATTTGAGTACTTTTTTTATTCTTTGTTTCGACCTTTGGTGGTCGATATTTTGTGTTTTGCTTTTGCCTGCTTTTGATATAATAAATGTATTTTGATGCCCAACATACCCAAAAGTAAAGTGAAGAACTGAATGGTTTTTTTTTTGTTTTTTTATTTGTATATACAAATTGCTGTTGGTAGTATTATCAGATTAGTCTACCATAAATACAATGTCACCGCAACTAGGTAAGCTTACATTCAAATCTGCAACACCAGTTAAATGCTGCTGCTCTAGGAAAAGTTTCATCTATGATACTGAATTTAATGGGCAGAAAATAATGTTGCTCATCAGGTGTTCAGCATCCAGTTGTAAACTGAAGTATCACAGGGACAGCTATCATGGATGGGAAGGGTAGGATTCGGATGGAATCTACCTATTTCACAACATGGACAAGATCGCACAAGCACAAGCAGCAGACCCTCGGCTCAGAAAGGAACATGATGGGAAAATATATGATCGATCTCTAATGGAAACTGTTGCATTCAAGCATAGCTTAACGAATTAAAGCTGCAGTGGTACAGTGTTTGGTATTGTAGTTATATAACTCTTGGTTGTCAACTTTAGTTTCAGTCTTGATTGCATTCCATATGGAGCTTGCATCTTCTTCCTGTGTTTATATGGATATTTCTGGGGGGGTTTGAAGTTTCTACCACAGCCCAAAGAAATGTCAATAGGTAAAGTGGCAAGCCTATAAATTGCCTAGAGGTAGGTGTGTGTGTGTGCGTGTGTGTGTGTGTGTGTGTGTGTGTGTGCGTGTGTGTGTGTGTGTGTGTGTGTGTGTGTGTGTGTGTGTGTGCGTGTGCGTGTGTGCGTGTGCATGTGTGCGTGTGTGCGTGTGTGTGTGTGTGCGTGTGTGCGTGTGTGTGTGTGCGCGCGCGTGCATGCATGCACACCCATGTGTGGTAGACTGGCTTTGCAGTACAGGATTGTTTCCTTGCTGTATTCCGACTGCTTTTCAGATGGGCTCCAGAATGCATGCAAGCTTAGATAAAATTAGACACTTTTCAGAAATTGACTAGATTAAACAATAAAAAGTAGATGTCATTCTGTGGTACGATATAAAATATTTTGGTTAGAAATATGATCCAGGTAGCTCTAGTCAGAGCAAGACCCTGATGACATGATGTAGATGGCTGCTACAGGGCCAGTGTTAGCTAGGGATAGAGGCTGACTCAAACATCAGTGTCTGGTCCACTACTCCATTTTCATGTGTAACAACTCCAACTTCTCTTTCACTGGCTTGAATATAGAAACAGTGAGAGCGACAGACTTCCTGGAGCTTGTCATTTTAAAATGAACCAGTAGCAGAGAAACCTGCAGTCTAGCATTAGCATGGTCGTTTTGAGAAAGCTGGCCTCAAGCAGTGCTAAAAATGTAGTATTAAGTATGGATCTCATAAGCAACTATTAAGTGTTCTGTGTAGATGTATTTTTTGGGGTCTGTTTGTATGTTTGTGTGCATATACACACACACACACACACACACACAAACACACACACACACACACATGATCTCAGGCAGAGGGCACAGCTCTGCATCTCATCAGTCCTCTCCAATTTTGCACATCAACCCTGATTTTGGCTTAATTTTTTGCCTTCACCCATATATGTTGTTTCCTTTACTGGTAAATCAGTAAAAGATTACATTCAGTCAATGACACTGATCATTGGGGTTTCATAGTTCATAGTGTTGAGGAAATGCATGCAAAACATATCATTCTGTTAACATTTTAAATGATTAAGAGTTTTTCTGCCTCTCATCTGCTCCCGATTTTGCAGAACGTTTTTGATATTCCTTCATATTTTTGTTGTTCCTTATAAAATTTTTTGATTTTTATGTTCTTCTCTTTTCTCCACTGTTGTTTAACCATGGAGTATATATGTTTGGGGGTTGTGCACGGCAACCATGAACTTGGCATATGTAAGTCATGGAATGTGGCTTAATATAGCAATGTTTTTGACCTACAATTTCCTTGTACTGTTTTGCAATATTTTCTCATGTGCTCTCATTCTCGGATTTAATTTTTGAGATGAACATTTCAGACTGATTCATTCCATGTAATTCATTTTGCATTTCTTCACGTGTCTCCGAGTAGTGGTGTTTCTGTTCTGTCCATTCCTTAATGGCTGCACCAACAGTTTTGCTCAAGGTAGCTTTGATCTCACTATGTATAGATAGAGGAACATAGTGATCAAACTGTTTTTTTTTTTTTTTTATTTAGGAAGGAGTGTGCTAAAAGCAGTTTTTATGTTCTTATCTCCAATTTACTGCATTTCTGATTAATTATATCAATTTGTCTTTTCAGTTATGCTGTGCTTGACTTAAGGAAATTTTTTGACTTAGTGGCTTTTTGTTTGGTTATGAATTTTGTGCTCTCAGGTGACTTAAACCTCTCGAGCCTTATTTCATGAGCTATGTCTTAGTCAATAGCATAACTACTGAGTTTGTGTCTATACATTTTCTTTTCTGTTTATCAACTCAGCTATCAACTGAACAGCACACTGATGTGTGTTTTTTCACGTATCATTCTCACTTCTTATAACACATTTACCAGAGTTTTGTTCTTTTTGTATTTTCATTTTATTTCTCCCTTTAAGTGCACTTAACCCGTGGTTTTTACTCATCTGAATTTCTTTACACACAGTCTGATGTCATCACTGATAATTGCAAACTGTTCACTTTCATTTATAGTTTTAAATTTATTTTGCATGTAATGAATACTAGTCTATGTACGGTTTTCTGCTCTGTTTCTAGTCTCCTGAAGTTGTGCTTTTGCTGACTTATTCTCATCTTGTGCATTCTGATATTTTATGTTTGGTTTAAGCAGCCAACACCTTTAGCCTTATGTAGCTCTTACCACATTGTTTTCCCTTTTCTTTTTGTAAACACACATTGTCAGTTTGAGTTTAAAATGGACTTTAATTTCAAGTTCCAACATCAAGTTGCATTATTCTTTTTGATTTGTGATGTCTCTTGACTTAGTGAAACACAGAAATGCTATCTCAGTTATAGACAAATATGCAGAGACTATTGGGAACATCAGCCATTTCTCTGTCTCTTCTACTTTGCTTTATCTTTTGTTGGTCAAGGTCAGCCAGCAACTTTGCATGTGTATTTATCATGTTATTTTCATGTGCAGAAATCATCTCTTCCACCACAGTGATGAGCTCTTTCTGAATAAGGTAAGCTCTCTCTGCCTTTTAACATTTATGGTATCATTTAATTATCTGACTTTGTCTTGCAAGGTTATGTAGTAGTGTAAGAGCATTTAATTCCCTTTCTCTTATTCTTGGTTAACCTTTTTTTTGAACCAGTGTATTTCTAAGCCTTTCTGCAAGTTTGTTTCTTAAAAATACCAAAATTCTGCCCTTCAGCATCATGTGTTCCAGTTTGGTTTGTAGTAATTTGCCAATCATTGCTTCCAATTAAGGGTTTACTGCATATTTACAACCCTGGACTAAAAAAAACATTATTTTGTTCCTTCTTACTAAGGACACTCTAATACAAACCACTTGCATTCTGCAGCACCAGACAGCCTGCCATCACCAAGTTCTCTGGTTATGTCATACAGCTGTAGCTTAGCAGAGTTTTGCATCAGTCACATGATAACATGAGTGTTGTTTAGATTATTACTGATTTTGCCTCTCATTTGCAGCTCACAACTAGCAGATATTAGTAGTTCTTGTGAGATATAGCAGTAGACCCCTTTTTCAGTTTCAGAGGGTATACTTTCAAAATTAAAACCACTATCTTGTAATACAGAGCAGTGTACTTCACATATTAACTTTAATCTAACAAAACACCAGCAGTGGTTTGGTAAAGTAAGATTATCACACACAGCTTTATGTTCAAGTTTTACTATAATGCCAACCAAGAACTTCATTTCCCATGCTATCTTTAACTACTATAAAGGTGCATCTGTTTTGCTGGAGCAAATGTCTTTATAAGCAAAGGGTAAACATTCTTGTATGTATGCAGTTCTTTAGCATTAATAATTCACCACTTAGGAAGACTTGTTTTTTTTTTGTTAGAAATGTTAAATGATGGCATACAATACAATGCAGTTCTGTGGCAACACCTGGCAAGATCTGGTGCTGCATGAAGTTGTATACTTTGGCACAACACAGATAACACCTTGGGGGATGAACTGCTATATCCCATTTGCATTTGCCACAAACTGTGCACTTCTTTGCTTTATTTATTTATATGACCATCAGGGTTACATACAAAATGTCTTCACCAGTTTCCATCAAATAAGTATATTTCAGAAGCAGCATAGTTCTCTTTGAAATGCAAAAGGAAACAGTGATTTACATTTCAACCAAAACGCTGTGAACACGACAATAGAACCATGAAAAGGATTGACTGGAAGAAGAAAGGATGCTGCTCGTACGAGTGATAAGTTTTATTCCACTAAATTTCACAAATAGACATATATCATGATAGTGCAAACAGAAAAGTTAAGCGCTTTCAACTGACACAAACTCAGTCTTCATGAGAACAATGTTTCCATATACAAACCTAGTATATATAGTAACTGTTGCTAGTTAATTTAAAAAATTGCGCCAAAACTTTTAAAGTGGCAGCATACCAATCCGTAAAGCACCATATGAATAATCGCTAACAAAACGTAGTATTTAAACTAAAATCACATAACTAACATGAATATATAACCTAATTACTATGTGTTACTGTGTTTAAAAATCGTATAAAATACTATATACAGATATTACCTACTATATATAAAAAAACTACCAATAAATATAATATACTTAAAAATTAAAAATTACTACTAAAACAACTACCTTAATAAATAATTACTTGAAAATGCATTGTGGAATTGATAATAAAACTGTACATATATACTTAAACACATGAATATACATGAATAATGAACGTGTTAATATATATTTTATGTATAAAATCAACCTGATATAGGGAAATACTCAATCAATGTACTTCTAAAAACGGTTTGATGCTAATATGGTCATTAAGGCCAGGATATCTTGTGGCATCTGTCCTAATCTGCCATATACTTTCTCTAAGTGCCAATTGTACTTTCCAATTACCTGCAAAGGTAGCTTGGTTGACCTGATCAATAATACTAAACAAAAAACTATGTTGGTCCCCTTTATCTGCTATATGTCTATATAGGGCATTATTTTTATCCTTCTTCCGTATTCTATAAAGATGTTCATAAATACGTTTCTTTAACGTCCTTTCCATCTTCCCTATATAGAATGCAGTGCAAACATTACATTTGGCAATATATATAATTAATTTACTATTACAGTTTCCACCTAAGCTTTTAATCTCCGTATGGTTAATGTCACTTAGCGTGAACTTATCGATAGTATTAATATATGAACATTGGTGGCAAGACCCATATTTACTACTTGCTTTAGTACCTTTGATAAAATTGTCCATTTTCTTATCTGTTTGTTCTAACATCCTTTTTAAATTAGGTGCTACCTTATACACCATAACTGGTTGTTTACCTAATGTCATTTCTAAGTTATTGGATGAAATGACATCCCAATGTCTTAATAGTATTTCTTTAATATAATGTACATATGGAGAATAAGTTAAAATACATACTCTATTAAAATTGCTTTCCTTACATGAACTAGGTTCGCCTGCTGACTCCTGTATACCTAACAATGGTTTATATCTATGTCCACATTGTGAGGAAACGTATTGCATAGTATCATTAAGTAACTTGTCCGGATAGCCTCTTTTCTTAAACATGGAATATAACATCTTGATGTCTTCTTCCATAACTTCCTTGGTAGAAGACATCCTCGCTACCCTTATACATTGCCCTTTAACTACATTTTTAAACATAAAGGGTGGATGATTACTATTGTATTGAATATAATCGTTAGAGAAAGAAGGTTTCCTATAAATTTTGGATGCATACCCTGTGTCCGTATTACTTATATATGTGTCAAGGTATGCTATTGCTTTTCTGTCATAATTGTAAGTGAATTTCAAAAAATCTGTTGTATTATTCAGGAATGTAATAAATTCATCTATCATCTCTTCAGAACCTTTCCATATAATGAACCAATCATCCAAATATCTGGCATAGAATACAACATGATTATAATATTGACTCTTGAATAAAAATTCATTTTCCCATTCTAACATAACCATGTTGGCGAAAATGGGCGCGCAAGAGGCTCCCATAGCTACGCCCATTTTCTGCCTGAAAAACTCTCCTTGAAAAGAAATATAATTAAAATCAAGAACAATAGACATCAATTCTGTTAATACACATATTTTGTCCCAACTATATCCTGAGTATTTCTTAAGACTATTAGTAAAAAAATCTAGTCCTGTCTCTTTTGGTATACAACTATGGAGATCAACAACATCTATAGTAATAAAAAAATAGTCTTGACTCCATTTGTCTACAGTGAGGTCATTCAAAAACTCCAAGAGTCCTTCATAATGTGGGGTACAACTTTATATATATGTTTAGTCCATGTATCAATGAGTACACCAATATTATATGTTTTGGATTTGGATCCAGAGACAACAGGTCTATATGGTGGATCCTCCATGGACTTATGTATTTTAGGTATACCCACTATTTTGGCTAATATGGGATAGTCAATTTTAAGAAAAGTATAAATCTCATTACTTATTCTATTATCAATCAAGTATTCTTCTAGAATAAAGTCTAACCTTTTATACCCTATATTAATTTCATTCAAGGAAATGACTTCATAATTTCCTGAATCATACAATAAATTATGTATTCTGGTATTATAGTCTAAAGTATAACAAATTACTATTCCGCCTCCTTTATCAGGTTTCACAATACAGATATCTTTATTCTGCATAATGTTATTTAAACACTTCCTTTCTTTCTGTGTTAAATTATCGCAGTAACTATAATTTCGTCCTATATTTCTATGTATATCATGATTTAACCAATATATATCTTTATTCACCATCCGTTCATAATTACTTATTTGTGGATTACTAACTGGTACATATGTACTTTTTTTCTTTAACTTAGTAAATTGATTAATGTTTAAATTGTCTTGTGAAGAACCAAATTGTACAGCCAAATTAAGTCTCCTGCAGTACAGCTTGATCTCCTTGATAGTATCCACTAAATTCATTCCTACTGTAGGTATAAACTTCATACCTTTACTCATTAAGTCAAAAAATTCTTGTTCAATAATCATGTCTGTATAGTTGTATACATTAAATCCATTGTACGCAATCACTATCTGTTGTACTTTCTCTGTGTGATCACAATGATTAATGTGATGTTCATGTGAACCCTGACTTAGCTGATTGTGAAATATACTAAATTCTTTCCTAGTGTCTTCAATGATAGGACGATTAACTTCTTCACAAATTGTAACATCACTATTGTTCAAATTTGGATCACAACTAGAGGACAATGCATGAGTAGGGGTCAAATTGAACCTACAGGAAGATACCAAAGCTACATCTGCTGGATAAGTTAATTCCATTTGCTGTAAGGGATGTTGTGCTTCAGGGCGGGAAAAAATCTGCCCCCCCAAAAATTTTCTTCTTTATGAGAGCTCCTTCTTCTATCTCTATATTGTACTTTTTCTGTATATGTATTCTCTTTCCTGTCAGCTGGCCATACATATGCTCTATTATTCTCATAAGCTTCAACATCCCTCATTAATTTTCTATTTTTTCTCTCAAAAATATTCTTGGCCTTATTCTGTGTAATTTCAAACTGTTTGTAGTATAAATCTTTCCATTTGTAAAAATCACGGTGTTTGGTGATAATATCATTCATACATTCAACCTCATTGGCCAAGGTGATCATCTTCTCATCATTATATTTAATCAATGTCCTAAGATATAACAAACCAAAATTATCAAACAATTAATTGAATTCTTTTTTCGTTTCATTATTATAATTAATATCCAAAGGTAGCTTGAAAAATCTGATTCCTTTAGGTACTACTTTAGTATTAAGGCATTTTGATAAATAGGCAATATCTATTTTGGTATTTTTATACTGTAAAAGTTTTTTACTAAAACTAAAAATCATCTCTCTCAAACTATTTTGTTTAAAATGTGTAATATTAAAATTCATAGTTTGTTCCTTGTTAAAACCATAATCAAAATTATAATCATCACACAAAAATTGATTAATAAACCCACTTTGCATATTATCACACATACTATTGTCCAAATTTCTTTCTTTATAATCATTGTGCTCAAACATCCGTTTGTTCATATAAGTAGAACTTGACATATGTGTAACAGTACCTTGCTTTTCACATATATCCTTGCGTTTAGTGTTGCCATACTGTTTAACAACTTGTCGTTCCTTTGGTCTTACTCCCAGTTTTCTGTTTTCCCTTTCCTTACAGTTTCGCTGAAAACTAAAATCAAATGTGAAGTCTTCACTTGGAGAAAGTAAACAGGGTCCCTTGTTTACTGATAGTCCCCTTTGACTCACCAGTGAATGCAAACTGTTATTTAAATCGTCCCCACATAAGTTAGGCATATCAATGCAAGTGTTTTTAGGATGGTTACAAGCTGGACTGTCTTTCAATAACATCAGAAACTCAATGTGTGTATGCACTAACACTTTGTCCTTAGTGGGGTAAATTCTATTTATAGGACTACAACTCTGTTCGTTCCGTGAATGGTCGTGAATTCCATAACCATTTCCATTGTGCATAGAACTAACACAAATCTTTTTAGTATGGGCGTGCTGGGACCCAATATCACTGTGGTTACTTTCCAAAGAATTAACGGATTTCTTGCACTCCAGTAATAATTCAGTGAACATGGAAAGTAACTTCTGTACCTCTGTTTTAAGAGCCGTAACATCCATTCGGAGTTGTACAAAATCTTCACTCGACAATGAAGCTGGCATACCTTCCTCACAACCTGCCATATCCAAAAAGCAACGAACTCAACCAAAACGCTGTGAACACGACACTAGAACCATGAAAAGGATTGAATGGAAGAAGAAAGGATGCTGCTCGTACGAGTGATAAGTTTTATTCCACTAAATTTCACAAATAGACATATATCATGATAGTGCAAACAGAAAAGTTAAGCGCTTTCAACTGACACAAACTCAGTCTTCATCAGAACAATGTTTCCATATACAAACCTAGTATATATAGTAACTGTTGCTAGTTAATTTAAAAAAATGCGCCAAAACTTTTAAAGTGGCAGCATACCAATCCGTAAAGCACCATATGAATAATCGCTAACAAAACGTAGTATTTAAACTAAAATCACATAACTAACATGAATATATAACCTAATTACTATGTGTTACTGTGTTTAAAAATCGTATAAAATACTATATACAGATATTACCTACTATATATAAAAAACTACCAATAAATATAATATACTTAAAAATTAAAAATTACTACTTTTGTTAGAAATGTTAAATGATGGCATACAATACAATGCAGTTCTGTGGCAACACCTGGCAAGATTTGGTGCTGCATGAAGTTGTATACTTTGGCACAACACAGATAACACCTTGGGGGATCAACTGCTATATCCCATTTGCATTTGCCACAAACTGTGCACTTCTTTGCTTTATTTATTTATATGACCATCAGGGTTACATACAAAATGTCTTCACCAGTTTCCATCAAAGAAGTATATTTCAGAAACAGCATAGTTCTCTTTGAAATGCAAAAGGAAACAGTGATTTACATTTGTTTTAACAGGGGCAATTCACAAATACAAGAAATGTTTAAATGTTTGGTGTATCTCTCTCTCTCTATATATATATATATGTGTGTGTGTGTGTGTGTGTGTGTGTGTGCGTGTGTGCGTGTGTGTGTGTGTGTGTGTGTGAGAGAGAGAGAGAGATAGGGGTGTATGTTTTTAGGATTAGGGTAGGGGTGCGTGGGTGAGGGCAAAGGTGTAGTGCAGTGAGCGCACTGGTACATGTGTATGTGTCTGAGCTTGTCTTCTGTAGCGTTAGTGTTATGGAACTTTAAAGTAATGTGTCGGGTTAGTCATAGCATGAATTACTGAGCTGGAGTTGGGTGAGGGGGAACTATGCATACATGTCACAAGATAAATGTTCAATGTTACGTGTAATCAATTCCCGAATCTGAAAAAACTTTAAGTATTTCTCAAATTAAGGTCTAAATTTTGCAAACATACTGGCAAAACATATAGGCGCCACACATAAAGCAGTACCTGGATATTTTGCCTAATAAACTATTTGTAATTGAGTTAGTCTGTATTAAAACCTGTCAACTACTGACATACATCACTTCTCTATTTGTAAATCAACTAGCATCAGGAACAATATTACAACATTGTTGTGCCTTTAATAAAGAGGCCAGCATTTATGGAAACCTTGTCTGACTCTAGACATATGACCCCTGTCATTGTCACAAATCTTAGATGATCAGTTGCAGAAGACTGAAGGTTCACGTTAGCTTTTTAAGTCACTTAATTTCTAAAACATTTCAAGCCTTATATCTAGCTTGTTATATTACAGAATCTTTATAACCACTTATTAGAAATCTGTCTTGTAACTCATCAGCCTACTTCAAAATATCAACCAAGACACATTATTCTGTTTCTTAAACACTGAGATTCATCAGTATTGTCTTTTATAATTTTCAGATGGCAAGTAGTGGCCATCAAACAAGAAAATTCTTTTAAATGGTTTCCCATATACCAAAGTTCTCACTGAACTATGAACTCAGTATCACTTACATCGAGGCAGGCAACTGTAAAAAGGCTGTGTTTCACTAGAAATCTAATACCTACATTATTACCATTGGGGCATTTATGAAAACCATGCAGCACTCTAGGATAACTACTCATCATCAATCTCCCAGTGTTTAAGTTAAAGTATGCATCATGATCAGAATTATAAATAAACCTAGATTCAAAATAAACCATGAATAGGTCAGCACAGATGGGGACAAGTACAGCCATCCACTGTAACTGGAGATAACACATTTTTAAAACAAGACAAACTCAGTCCTTACACTAGCCTTAGAAAAAAAATAACAGTAAAAACCAATAATATTTTCAGCATGTAAATTTCATACTGCAGGCCACGGTGGTACAGCAGTAGCATTGTTGCCTCACAGCAAGAGGTTCTCCCATTCGATTCTCGGCTGGAGTGCCTTCTGGATGGAGTCTGCATGTCCTCCCCACAGTTGAGTGATGTCTAAAGACATGCAGGTAGGTGCGTGTGTGAATGAGTGTGCCTTCCTTGAAGGTTGGGCATTGGGCTGGCAACTCGGCACCGTAAAAATCCACTGCCAATCATTAGCAGACCAGAGTTCCGCTGTGGCGACCCCTAACTGGGAAAAGCCGAAAGAAAGACATTTCTTACTGCTAACCAGTCTGCAACAGCCCTAATGTTCTGCTTATGAGAAATTCTTACATGCAGACTGTGAACATTAGCAATACATAAAAGCAATAACACAGCTAGGGAGGGGTGAATGGGAAGGTGCACTGGGTGCAAGATGCTAGGTTACACAATCTGCAAATAATGATGAGAGAGTAGTGTGGTGTCAGCATTCAGAAATGACTGTCAGTATTGTGTTTTGTGGTCACTGTTGAAGCGGTGAAGTGCTAAATCTGCTGGTTACATTTGTAACAAGTGGTCTTCTATGGTAGTTTCAGAACACAAGTTTTTTTTTTCCAGTTTTGACAGTTTTTTTTTTTTTGTAGTTTAAGGGGACACAAGCTGGAGAAACTGTACAGGGCATCATCATTAAAGAACCCATCCCTACCACTACAGGGCATTATGGTGTAGGAGTTAGTCCCTCATATATCTTTGGTAACAAAAGCATTGTCAACTAGGTTCATCAACTATCAGATGAAGCCTGGCCTCTCTAAAGATGGCTCCTTGTTGTTCTATCTTACCTTAAAATGTGTCAGTGGTCGTGTTAATAACACCTTTAGGATCAATATCCAGCAATTGACAAATCTGGTGATAGGCAAACATTTATGTGCTTGCAAATGATAGCATGGTAGTGTTTTTAGTTAGAAATTACTATCTTTATCTGCATAACCAATACATTTTCCATGATTTCAAATCCCCCAAAACTCATTTCTCCAAAATTGTCAAATTTCTACCAAAATTCCTAAAAACATCTCGCTGGTATAATGTCCACTCAGTACTGAGTATTCCAAAACTCTATTGAATGGATAATTAAGTGACTAAAACAAGTAACTTCTAAACTTAAATCTAGATGGTGAATAAATTTACTCCCCGGTCCTAGTATGGAGCTAAAATCTCAAGTTCAGAAGACTAGAAAAAGTGGCAAGATCCCAAATCAACTGTGTCTACGAAACATAGTGGATATAAAATTCAAACTTTTATTTAAGAAGAAAACAGAAGAATCTAAAACAAATGAAGTTAACTAAATAAAGTTGGTCAGAACAGAGGTTTCCACAGCTCGTCTTGGAATGCTTGCATATCTTGGTGTTGTAATATATACTTATCTACCCTGCTGTTTAAAGAGAAAAAAAAAGTTTAGCTAATATCACTCCAACAGCATTAGTAAAATATAACACTTTTTAAAAGGTATATGTTCTAGAATGTATTTATTTATTTTGACATTTGTTGACGGGGTTAGTCCAACCGGGCAGAGACCCGGAGAGAAAAGCTCCAGTAATCTCATTGTACATGTTACACAGTATCATCATAATTACAATAAGGATCAATGATGCAACAACAGTTAAATACATTTAGCAGTATCTAAGCAGTTTTAGTTACAGCAATATAATGCACTGTACTCTCACTAGAGAAGCAATATTCACTGTATGCAAAGTTAAATAACAGAGGATTATGATCAGGTACTGAATCATAGTCACATTGTTGTATGGTTGAGAAATGCACAACAGGAAATTCATGCCGAGAGTATAGAAAAGCAAAGTTTGTGAGGTAACATTTTGAGAATATAGAACTACTGTTTTATGATTGGACAGACTGGTACTATAAGTTACAGACATAAAAAGGGTAGGAAAGACAAACAGCATACAGCTTTGAAAGTTGTAACATGTTTAGTGCTGCCACGTGTGTCTTTTAGTATGGAGATGTAGCTAAACCAATGTACTACAAAGTAGTGAGATAGAAAAAGGAAAAAAATCTATAGGACTGCAGAGTGTTTATATAGTACTGAAAGCTTTGAAACAGTGCAATAGGCAACAGTAAGAAGAGAAGTACATTTGATTCTGTAAAACTTGTAATATACTTCAGGCTGCCAAAGAAAGAAGTTTGACAGTAGTAAGTGTATTCCACCATTTAAAGCTGTATTAGCTTTCTGCGGCTATCCTGACTGATTAACTGTGAAAAGGCTGCGGGGGATGAAAATGAAAAGCAGTATTTTATTTGTTCAGATGCAGTATTCCCATATATGCAGGGTTCTGCCTTGGCAACTGGTAAAATAAACAGTACTTATCAGTCCTTCTGTACCGGAAAACTTACAAGCACACAGATTTGGAGACCTAAATTTCACATCCGTTACCAGGCTTGTATAATGAGCTGTAAGCGGATAATGAATGTTTGGTAGACTACTGAGTTAATATTAGTACGTCCTCTTTTGTTTGGTTTATCAGTTCTTCTTCCCTAGTTGCAGAACCCCCACTTCACCCATTTATTTTTATTCCCCCCTTCTCCTACCTATGCCTGAGGCAAATATAAGACTCCATATGTTGCACCTCGTGCTAATAACCATTGGTGCATAAAACAAGATCACTGACACTTGAACACATTTGAATTTTGACCCTTTTGAAAAAAACAAATAAAGAAATGACAATAAGCATACCTGGTCGTGTTCCATTTTCCGTCACACATTACAAATACTGTCCCTTTTTTGTGACTGCCTTCCACCTGACTGACTTTCGAAGATTACATCTTAATTATCTAATTACTGACCTTGTATCACTCATCACCTGAGTGAGAACAAAAGACACTCTTCATAGAAATCTTCATTACAAGCTGAGCCCAGAATTTTGCCTGTAATAGCCTCTCCAGTTTTAGCTATTGAGTTACTTAGTTACATAAAGGCACTCAGCATCCTTTCCCCTTGTTGAAATCTGGTAAACACTTTAGGAGTGCTGAAGCTTTCCACCTGCTAATATTCACCACATTAAATAATATATTTCTTAGTAATGGAGCTGCAGGTTTCTCTTTCACAGTCTTGTTTTCCTTGCAGCACTATTACCTTTCCATTAGCAGCTTAGATTTGCTCAGGGTGGAGTAGTTTTTTTTTCAGATCTGCCTAATGCAGAATCTGAACTGTGATAAGAGACAGTAGTTTAATTTGTAGTTTAAACAGACACAATAGAGTGCTTTGGAGCTTTGCTTATCAAAAATATTTGTAGTTACTCTGTCCTTTTCAAATGAACTGGCCAGTTTTTCAATGCATTTTATTATGATATAATGACACTTATCAAAAAGAGCAGGGCAAGTTCCTTGGTGCACTGGCCAAGTTTCCCCTAGTCAGTATGAATACCCCCTTGGGTCTTCCCTGAAATGATCCACTGGTGTAGTGGGACTAACCCAGTAAATCATATGTAAATAAATAAAATCTATACAATTGCACATATCTTGTCCACACAGTGTCTTGTTTAGGGTCAGAATCAGTATCTTTGTGTACTTCTTAAAAAGGCGCGTTTGTTACTGTCATTTTCATTCAGACAGTACATAATGAGGTGTTTTCATAGCACTAGTTTTCGGCAATGTAGTGTCTCAAGGTTCTTCAACACAGCGATGCAAGTGCACCTAGGAATGGCTTTCTTTTTTGTACCCGTTTCCCAACAGTAAAATGCCACAACAATAGTGTGTTAGTTTTAAAGTTTTGTGTAAGTTGTCCCAGCCATTATGTTATACAAACTAGTCAATGAAGGTTCCCATGTATTAAACTTTATTACGTTTCTTAAAGAGCTGATACACAGAAATGTTTTTGCAGTTTATCTTAGAGTAGAAAACACTTAAAGGCTCCCTTATCAGTTAATGTGTGGTTATGTTAAACTAAGCCAGACGTAAGCACACGCATCAAGTAGTAAGACATGCGTATAAATACTTCGATATTTTACACACCTTGAGTAATTCAAGTAATATATACCAAGCTCACACCGATTATGTTCTCAAAATTATTTAGGTATACCAGGAATGAAAACATACCTTGTTAGCTATACAGTCAAAATAGCTATTGTGATCACACTTCAATAAGTACAGATTCTTACCTCGAATCACCACAAAGAACTTGGTGCAATATCTGTTCACATCAGTATCAGAATTAATGAATACTAGCGATAAAACAATCACAGACTGATATGACATTTTGTACTCCTCACAGGACACTGTCCTTTGTGGTCTGAATGGAGAGATGAAAAGTCAGCAAGCAAAGGAGAGTAGTAGTGCTGAAACTGAATTCATCCTCAAGTCTTGGTGAGTATCTTCACGAGGTGGACCCTGTTTTTCACAAAATCTCACCAAGGCGACAGTGATATATAGACTGTATTTATATAGCATATATCATGGACAGAAGTAAGTCAAAAGCAAAAAAAAAAAAAAAAAAAGATAGCTGGGTGCACAAGGCACAGGATAAAAAAGTGCCCAATCCTGGTAGGCACACTGGTGCCAGGACTGGAAAAGATGACAGTGCAGAATATTCAAAATATGGAACCATTTCTACAATGGAGCCAGGCCAGGTTCAGGGGGAGGATGGCTCCCCTGTTGTAGAAGGAAGTACCAGTCCACAAAAATCACAAAAACTGATAGGCCAAAGAAGAGCCATAAAGATGATAGACTGGACTATTGGGAATAAGAAACAAATTATGTATTGATACTATTATGCAAAAAGCCCAGAATTTCCAGACAGAGGATATACAAAAAGATTAAGAGACAAATTACAGGAAAGAAAAACACTTCCACAGGTAAAACTGTCAGAAGATTCAAATGCAAATGAAAATTTGTGTTCATTAATACAACAGATTTGTGAAAAGCAGTATATAGATCAAGAAACCTTGACCTCTTTGGGAAAAGAAGCATCTGAGGAAGTATGAAAATATAAACAAAACCAAGAAATATTTGTAAAGTAAAAGAAATATGGACATGGGAAAGAGAGAGAGAGATTTCATATGGTGCAATATTTATGCAAAGGGAAATGCCACATGAATCAATATAAAGAAGGCAGCCACAAAGATATTTGAAGAGAAATGCAGGCAAAGGCATCCAGATATGGACAATTTCACAATAATAAAATAATATCACAAAGATGGAATGTAGAAAAGAAGATTAGTAAAGCAGAAGTTAAAAAAATAGAAGTTGAAGTTATGGAATGGCTGTGAAGTGAAGAAATTGATGTAGGTCTAACACAGGTTACACCACAGCAGGATGGAGCAAGTCACCAAAGCAGGGAGAAACAGGAAGATCAGAAGACATCTGAAGAAGAAATATGGACATGGGAAAGAAAAAGAGATTTAATATGGTGTAATATTTATTCAAGGGAGAAAGCAAAATTAATCAATACAAAAAAAGCAGCACCAAAGATATTTAAAGAGAAATACAGGCAAAGGAATCCTGATAGCCTGATATGGAAAACTTTACAATAGGAAAAATAAGAAGACAAAGAGGAATAGTAGAAAAAGAGATTAGTAATACAGAAGTTAAAGAAATAGAAGTTGAGGTTATAGAGCACATGCAAAGTGAAGGATTCAGTGTCAAAAATCAAATGCAGAAAGCACCACAACAGGATAGAGCAATGGATATCCTAATTAAGGGGAAACTAGTGGAACAAGAAGCAATTGGTCAGGTGCCATATCAAGATATTTTGGAGCCTTCCACAGGAAACCAGCATAAACGTTCACTTGAAGCTAGACAACAAGGGAAGGAACAGGAAACTGTGAAAACAATGATGTGGTCAATGTTGAGGGGTGATAGACCAGTGAGTTCCTATATGACAGAGCAATGGATGGCACAGGATGAAAGTGAAGAGAAGGTACCAAAGAAGATGCTATAGAACTTTCTACAGAATGCCCACAGGAAAAAGAAAACAATGGATGTGCCCTCAGTTTGGAAGAAAATGAGCTAAGAGAAGAGTTGCTTGATTTAATAGACATAGATAGATAATTAAAAGATCAACGACAGAACTAGACTGCAGAAGGTCAATAAAACCTCAAAAGTCAGAAGTCTGATAAAACAAATGAACAAAATAATTAGGACTGTTTATAGAAATCCATGGAATATAACAGAAGTAAACAGGATATATTACTGTGCAGCTAAATTAATAACTGATAAACTGCTACCACAAGAACACAGGGTAGTGATGGAAAGGAAGGGGAGAAATCGAATACCGTCATGGAAGTATTGAATAGAGAAAACTTTAAAGCAATTAAGAGAAGAAGTGTCAGGGTTAGAAGACTATAGAAGAGGGAATAGATCAACAAAAATACTAAGAAAGATAGACATGATAAAAGCAATATACAGTATTAGAACTGACCAGGATCCATGATGTACTATCACAAATGACAAACTAAAAATTTCAAAACAGGCGGAAAAACTTACAAGATACACAGATAAATATAAAGGAAACATAAGCAATTTATTGATGACCCAAAAAAGCTTTACAGAGAATTGGGAAACAAGGTAAAAGGAATTGAAAGACCGCCAAAAAAAAAAAAAATCAAAAGATGCATTTTGGAGAAGAATCTATAAAGATCCTGTGGAACATAATAAAGATGCTAAATGGATAAAAGAAGTAAAAGAAAGAATAAGAAGTTTAAAGGTACAGGAAATTAAATGGGATGAAGTAACAACCAGAGGGATTGAAAAAGGTTAAGAAAAGCCTCTAAATGGAAAATCCCAGGCCCAGAATCAGTACCTAACTTTTGGTTAAAAGTACTAACATCTTTGCATGATGATTTAGCCATGAACTATTTATATGAGCACCCTAAACAGACACCAGCCTGGCTAACAACAGGTAAAACATTGCTCCTATTTAAGAGTGAGCCTGCAAGCTACCTCAAAAATGATAGACCAGTATCTTGCCTTCCGATGATGTCTAAACTATACATGGGAATTGATGCCGACAGAGTTTATAGTCAGGTAGAAGAAAACTCAGTTATGGCAGTAGAACAAAAGGGCAATAAAAGAAAGTCATATGGAACAAAGGATCATTTGTTGTTAAATAAAGTCATAGTAGAGAACTGTAAAAAGGGGAAGACTGTAAGTATGGCAAGGATTGACTACAAAAAAGCATTTGATAGTATCCCACATTGATTAGTGAAAGAGTGCTTAAAAATGTATAAGATACATGGGTCTATATTACGTAATCGAAAACCTGTATCATCGAACACCACAACACCGACACACATAACCCGAACTGCAAATACACCGAACCCCCTAAACCGTGAATTTTCAAATCTCGAACCAACATAGTCAGCCAACACCACCGCGCGCTACATGCTACATACCCAAACATAATAAATAAAACACATACATACACTAACCAAGCCCTACTTCTAACCCTACACTAAACCTTACATACATTACTATCTATGCACTTACCTTAACCCGCACCCTAACCCTAAGGTCAGTAAGTATCACACACTTACCCTACAGACATATACCCAAACAAAACAAATAATCCACACACACAGTTAATAAAACCCTACTTCTAACCCTACACTAGACCTTACATACATTACCTATCTATGCAGTTACCTTAACCCGCACCCTAACCCTAAGGTTCGTAACTATCGCACAACTACCTTACGGAGCTATACCACAGACGGGCCAATCATGACACTTCGACATTTCATGTTTTGTGGTTTTGAATGTTCGCCATTACCGTAGTTAGCGCTATACGTCTGTCTTCTGATGTTCGTTGAAACAGGATTTCAATCTCATAATATAGACCCAAGATACATCCTACACTGATTGACTATTTTACAGTGACCATAAAACAGTGGCAGACCACTTTGCAATTAAGCCATAATAAAGGACAGATTATTATCCTAGGGATAAAAATTCAAAGAGCAATATTCCAGGGTGACTGTCACCACCGCTATTCTGCCTTGCCCTTAACCCATTAAGCTGTTTACTTAGCTTAGGCCATGGCTATAATTTGGCTCCTTTGTCTCCTACAAAACAACAAAGTCTAAAGACTTCTCATCTTCTCTTTGTTGATGATTTAAAACTGTATAGCTCGTCAGATGAGGAACTGAAAGAACAGTTGCAGGTTGTCAAAACTTTTTCAAATGATATTAGAATGGCATTCGGCCTTGATAAATGTGCAAAAGCACCCTTTAAAGGAGGAAAACTGCAGCATCAGGAAAACATCAGTTTGGGACAAGAATGTGATATAAAAGAACTTGAGCAAGAGGGAGTGTATAAATATTTGGGAAATGATGAAGGATTAGCAATAAAACATGAACAAATGTGAGTAAAACTTCGTAAGGAAACTTTACAAGACTTAAATTAATCCTGAAAACAGCATTGACATCTAGGAACAAAATCCAAGCTATAAACCAATTTGCTCTCCAAATTTCCTTTCCTAACTTACAGTTTTGGAGTGATTGATTGGCCCCGAAACGTGTTGGATAGATTAGATATTAAAATAAGAAGGATGCTTCATGCTCACCAAATGAGCTATAATCTAAGATTATATACTACCCGTTCCAAAGGAGGGATGGGCCTCCTTGAAACTGATTACATGTATAAATCTACAATCATAGGACTCCACACATATCTGATGAACTCACAAGACCCAAACATAGTGAAAGTGTTGAAACATGAGGAGAATAAATCTAAGATGACTTTTCTGCTTAATCTAGCAGATGCATATCGGCATCAAGCAGGAATGGAAATCAAATCAAAGTAGATAAAAATCTGGCAGCAACTGAATGTGCCAAAAACCAAAAGAAAGAATGTAAGGTGAAGGACCAGATGAAAAGACAAGAAATGTGGAAAATGCATAAATATAGTTGCAAGGATAGAAAACTTCTGGAAGGACATTGTGTTGATGAGGAATGAACACAAGACTGGTTAAGGAGAGGTGAATTAAAACCAAGAGATGAAAGGTTAATATTGGTGGCCCCAGATAGGGGGCTATGTACAGACTGGTTTACAAAGTCCATTGAACATGTGGAGAAACAAACAAATGTAAGCTTTGTAAAATCGAACTGGAAACAGTCGCATACCTCATTGCTGGTTGTGACATACTAATGGCAGAAGGACTGTATACTGAAAGGCATAATAACGTGGCAAGACTGCTGCACTGGGGATTGTGCAAACATTGTGGTATTGAAGTGGCTGCAAAACACTGGAAACATGAACCACAAAGCACCACAGAAAAATTATGAAGTCGACATCACATGGGATCATCCATTACCAACAGTTCAAAAGATAGATGCTAGAAAAAACAAATATAGTGGTCCAAGAAAAGAAGACAAAATTAGCATCGATTACTGAAATCACCACACCCAGTGACCACAGTGTCCTGCATACAGAGACATAAAGTTATAAAATATCAGGATTTGCAAGCAGAAATGAGACCAGTGTGGAAGAAAGATACACAGATAGTGCCAATAGTAGTAGAGGCAATGAGTCTTGTAAAAAAACAGTCTCCAATCATATTTAGATATGCTACCAATGCATGTAACTCAGGGGGAGCCATTACTGGGCACGTTGCTTGTGCTGCGAAGAGCACTTTTGGCTGACATCAAAGAGTGAAACAATACTAATTTCATGAACTTTAATCGTACTTTCACTTAGGAATGGGGTCCATTCCTATCATGGTATTAGAAACCCAAAAGGTTTGGAGAAATTAAAAAGGGAGACACTGTCTCCACAATTGTTAATATGTCATCCATCAAGGATGATGTCCCTTCATCAATACTACACTTTATTAAAAACTAATTAAACAAGAATTTATAACTGCAGACCATATAATACATCAAAAGTATAGTATCCTGTATACTAATAATACCTGCAGCTAATGCATTATGTTTCATAGTGCTGTAAAAACTATGCATTTATTATCTAGCCAAAACTTGTTCCAGGTATTTCCCTTTCAATGCCCTCTTCTATGTTTGTTTGTCTTAAAGCACCTTGCCTGTTGTACAATGCACAATGATGCTGCTGCTGTTTTGTGGACATTGGATTGCTTAGATTTTGGTAATTTAAGTATGTTTTATGTTCAAGACAGATGGACAAATGACAATTGGATCAGCAACTGGTAATGGCCTATTGCCTGTTTGCACTCACCCCGTAACCCTTTATTGCTAAAGCCATCTAAATGCAAACTCTGCTTTACTTGGAGTGATTTTTCTGTTTGTACCAGCCTATGTGCAAAATACCTTAATATTTATTCTGAAGATAATAATATAATCAAGAAAAACAATTGTTTCTTTGTGCATACAGCTGCATAAAGTTAATTAGATCATGGAATGGTTATAGTCGTAAAAGGAAAGAAAACAATCATTCCTGTTCCTGATAAGAATAATGACTTCAAAAAACATTTCCTGAAGCAAAAGTATTAAAGATATTTAGGGTAGAACATTACTGTATTACTAACTGCCTATTACAAAATTAATAAACACAAGATTTCAGAGGCAGACAGGGACCTTCTGCCTCCTGTATATTAACCGACAAATTAAATTGAAAAAAATGCATCTCAAAAGATTTGTACAATTATGAGTGCAGTAAATGCTTCATATCCTAGAGCATGTTATCTTCTGATTCGAGTTTTAACCTTTGTATTTGTGCTTTATTTTACTGGTATCTGTTAGATGATTAATGAGCAAAACAGCAGTATATGAACAGACGGACATGTATGCACTGCAAATGTAAAGGAGGGTAAATGAATATGTTGTCGATACCATTCACTGGATTAAAGGAGCTAACAGTAAAACTATAATTTATTAAATCAGTGCTGGAGCTCTTTTCAGTTATATATCGTAAATGTTGCATATCCTGTGGGCTTATATCCATGTGTTTTGGATAATCTTTCTGACATTTAAAATTTGGTCTTCAGCAACGATACTGATATATGCTGCCATCTGTCCTAATACCCTTATGTACAGATGTCCATAGATATTCACCATAGTTACAGATTTTCTGATAAAAACAACTTTTGTTTCATGAAATAAAAGTATAAAATCAGATAACTTGGTAGGATGCTTGTCTTCAGATATGTGGACTAAATAACAAACGACAGTGATCATTCAGATGGCTTATAGTGTGAGTACACACGTTCTATTCAGCACTTGCAGATGTGTGAATGGTAATTTATTTATGGATCTTGCTTTCATTGTTTATATAGCAAATTTCCATTCACTTAGAAGGTTGGTGTTTTGAAATAGGATGTGGCAGTGGTGTAGTGGTTAGCACTGTTGCCTCACAGCAGGTGATTCTCCAGTTCGATTCTCAGCTGGGGTGCATTCTGTGCAGATTCTGCATGTCCTCCCTGCATTCATGGGGGTTTCCTGCAGGTGCTCCAGTTTTCTCTGATGTTACAAAAAGATGGATCTAGAGTGTTTCTCCCCAGGCCTACTCTGCAAATTGGCTTTGTTCCAAGTCGGACTTTCCCAGTAAACAAATTCTAAATAAAATAAAATAAATAGGGTAGTTCTGAAGAAGACTTTGGAACACAGGTGGCTCATAGGATATACAATATGGTTCAAAGAATTAAGAAGCATCATATTATCAAATATAGAAAGGGGATTTTTTTCCCCCAAAATTCAGCATCTGATATACAAAAAAATTCCATACTTTGTCATGGAGAGTTGCTTCCAAAATTTTCTGTTTAAATATTCTAGCTCAGAGGAGATGGCTATCCTTGAAGTAATAGCCTGATAGTCACTGAGATGTTGCATTATTTCATGTAGGGCACCAGTCATGCCCAGGAACTCGGTAGGTTGCCCAAAACTGATGCAGTACCCACGATTGTGCTCAAGTCAAACTGTGCATCTTCCAGTTCAACTGATGCAAAAGGACACTAGTAGGAGACTTTTCAAATAATCAAAGAAGAGACAAAACAGCAGTACAGATTATCCCAGCCTTATTCCCTAAAAAACAGTAAGATGTATTTAATTACTGCATTTGGCTACTGGGGAGTCTGACTGGGCAGCAGTTGAGGCCTGCAGAGAAAAGCTCCTTTGCAGTAACACATGCAGTATACAGAATATAGTTGTACAGACAACTATAAAATACAGACAATATTATTTATACAAACAATATGTAAAACAGGCAGTGTTGGCAAACTTAACAAGTACAGTCTGGTATATAAATTTGTAATAAGGTTAGAATGCCAAATGGTGGTAGCGAAGATGGAAATGCTACACATGCAAATATTATATATACATATGATTTCATTACATATGATCAAACTTACTTAGTGTAAAACAAAACATACAGACAAAAATAAGATGGAGCATGAAGAAGGCTGGATTACCTAAATATCAAACCTGTGAACAATCAAAAAAGGAAAGCAAGTTTCTTTCCCGATCCTTACACTAAACCATGCCCATAACATCAGCCTTCAACTAGTCTAACTGGTGACAGGGTTATGGGAATTTTTTTTTAAGGTACAGTGTGGAGTTAAGGTTAGCACATATTATTGAAGTAGGCAGGGTAGCTCTGCACAATATAACAGTCAATTTATATTTCACAGATGGGAAATGTATTTGACCCACACAAGAGAAATAGTTCACTTTATTTTTTATGTTAACACAAACCACTTGGTGCAGTGAGTAATTTGTCAGCACCACGACCTAGCAGATTTAGAAACATTTTTCTGTTTGTGCTGCATGCTATAGAACTAGAAATGCAGTTGATTGCTGAAACCAAAGCCATGTTTTCTGTTATATAACAGACTAGAGATTGAAAATGTATTTCCCCATAAAAGCAAGAGGAATATTTCATTTTAATGTACATACCTCCAAACACCACTAAGTGCACAGTAGAATAGGGAAGCAACACAGAGCTGGAAATAGGGGATATATTAAAAGTACCTACACTAACAAACTACTTAAAAGGGTCACTGGAAAAAAAGTTCCACTGTTTCTCGAAGGCTATTCTGTGATAATTAAATAGTGTTTGTAATTGGTAGAACAGGGGGGAAAGGAAATGCACTGTATTCATAAAAATAAGACTAATCCACTCTATTTTACATATTTGTAATCACTTGGGGAATAATAGAGAAACAACATGGTCTTGAATGTTTGACAAGTACTGTTCTGTGATACCAAACATGGGAGTCATAACATAGTTCGAACAGACTGTATTAATTAATGATGAAATAGCTGAGAAAACAATGTATGGCAATCTGGTATTGAATGCTTGAAAATATTATCATGTGATACCTGACTGAGAATAGAATACCCGCAAGCAGAGTCTGTATTTACTGAACTGCTCTAATGTGTTACAAAAACAATAATCATTGGAAATGAACACTAGTAGTAAGTTCTTAACCTGTTTTATAAGCAACATTATGTGTTACCCAATAATGAGAAGTAATAGCCAAGTACAAGTACAAGGAATGTTTAATTTGAATTTACATGACTTCAAGTATTGCTCGATGTACTGTGTAATGCTGAATCACCATAGCCTTGACTGTTTAAATAGTGGAATTCTGTTTGTGCTGTATGCTTCAGAAATAATACTGTCTACAGATGCTGGTCTACATGTAGTAGAATTAATACAGATAGGATAGGAATATATTTTCCTGAGTGGAGCTGTAGCAATTTGTTTTGTACTTTATGAATGATCGTGGGGAAACAATATGCAGCATTTTACACTGATCACGGAACTTGACATTTGACTACTAAATTTAAAGAATGGTTGGAGAGATTATTAAAGAAGATAATGACAGTGAGGTTGGCTTCAGATTCACTCTGCAAGACACACCTTGTCACTAATATTAGTGGCAAAAAATGTTTTTATTGGCAGAACTTTATTTTGAAGCTGTATTCATATGCACATCAACTTGCTTTGACTTTTGCTGATTTGTATAGGGGTTTCTTTTGGCATGTCAGCCAACCCCATATAATCATTTGTGTGACAGAATCAATATACTGTATTTACACTAAAGCAAACACAAAAGTTTAAACAGAAGGTGAAACTATTAGAACTGAACAGAGTACGTTAAATAAACTTCATCATATAATGCTGCCAACCCATACTTTAAAATGGCCATATATTTTGGGAGTTTCTGAGTGACAGAAAGCAGACTGTACATGCAACTGATATTGTATGTTATGAATACAAATGATCCTCTTTTCTGTATAGGGATCAATTCACCAAAATATCTACAACTAGAGACTTGAATTGAGTAGGTCAAAAACACATTATATCAGAAATGCACAGCTTTGAAACTCATAATGTCAACTCAGGTATAAAAGCATATGTCCATCTAGCTACACTGTGCATTTTGACATTCCATACATATGCACATCAATGACGGAATTGAGCTCAGCAACCAGCACCCCTCCACCCCCAAGAACATGGGCTGCATTTATAAGACAACAGCTTGACAAAAATGAAAGGTGGTACTAATCACAGATAGTTACATTTCTAACATAGAAAAATGTCACAGCTTCAGAAAGTGTTGGGCATGCAGGTGAAAACTGACAGGGAAGGAATTACTATTGGTACAGCACATGAGGATGAATTACAGAGGTCTACCCTTGCCATCATGAGAGTGACCCTTTTGAGGCAGAGAAGTATGCCACATATACCAAACTCAGGGAGGGGGCTAAGATGTGTAGGGATACACCATGCTTAACAATTGATGACATTATGGCAAGCATATCTGTTGAAAGCATTATAGCCATGCCTACTAGTAGGGCTATGTTGCAGACAGTGAACTGCATTGAGTGTAAGCATATGTTTACAAGCATTGCCTAAGATGCGTACCTTGGGAATCCTGATATACATCATTACCCTTCAAAAAAACAGATTCTTCGAGTACAGTACAGTGTCTGATTCCACATCTAATACTACTATACTGGTTACTATCCACACTGCAAAATTTGGTAGATTTTTCAGATGCCTCAAGGTGACTAATGGATTGTAATTGTCTTAGTAAGGGTCAGGTATGTCAGCAGTTCTATGGCACTTATGGCTTTTTCAAGTGCAGTGGTATTATCAAGTAAGTGCCTTCCATATTTTGCTTAATGTCAAAGAAATATCTAGCGCACTACAAATTAATGTGGCTGTGCATTTTTGAGATGCTGAGTACTGGACACCTGGAATCACAGGTGAGGTTTTTGCTATGTGATTTAAAACTGGCAGCAATAAAAAGTATTTTTGCCAACACAAATGGAGCAGAGTGTAAGGGCTGCTTTATCCATTATGCACAGAGCACCTGGCATAAGGTACAAAAGTTAGGGTTGAGCACCTTATACGGTTCATCTGCCAAGTTTAGTCTAAAAGTGAAGAAGCTTGGGGAACTTGCGTTTCTAAATGAGAAGGATGTGGGCCCATGTTTTCAGCAACTTTGAGAGGAATTCATGGAGGTAAGGGATGAGTTGCTAAAATACTTTTCAGAGTACTGTATGCTAGGTATGCTTAGGAAATTTAAGACATGTTCATCATATACATTACAGTTTCTTCCTTTGTTCCCAACATGAGTCTGGAACTTCTCTGTATTGAAAAGTCTTTTATGCCACATACCCAAAACTCTGTAGAGGCTTGGCATCATAGGTTGAGATGGGCAGACACATCTCCAATTTTCCTTCTGTTTTGTCTGCTTTGGTGAGGGAAGAAAACAGAGTAGAAGAACTATGTGTCAGAGAAGTAACTTCTGTTTACGCCCTTCGCCAAAGAAAATAAAGTTGCAGTGCAGATGAGCAGTTTAGGCATGTAATCAATCACAAGCAGGCCTAAAACCTGCTAAACATTTTAAATTCATTGTCATGTTTTTGCGAATGTAACGCTGATGTACAATGGCATGTACCATTCATTCATTATTATGGCTATGACATTAGCCAGAACTCACCTAATCTCTACTTTACTCTATGCTTCCTCCATATACACTAATCTATCAAAAAAAAAACCTCAATAAACTAGTAACATCTTACAATAATATTGCTAGATTTGCTACAGTATCCCCTTTTAGAACCCATCACTGCCTGAACCTAAAACAACTAGGTTGGCTAGAACTTCCTAATCAGCTCGAACTTCAACAACTCATAATAGCCCACAAAACCCTACACCAACCCACCAAAACTCCAATACTCTCTTGCCACATCGCACCTTATTATAATCAGAAACATCTACACTCTTCAAACAAACTATTGATCAAAACAACCATATCTAATAACTCTGCAGGTGACTGCCTGTTCTCAAACTCTGTTGGAAAAATATAGAATAAACTACCCTCAGATATCTCATCTCTGACTTCTCTCCCACTTTTTAAAAGGAATCTAAAACTTTATCTCAATAAAAAATGGCTATGCCCCTGTAGTAACCCAGACTAACTCTGTTTCTTTTCTTGTCTTCTTCCCTATTTTTTCCCTACTATACCCTATAACTTAACAGGGGATTGCCTGTTCTCCAACTTTGTTGGAAAATATGGAATAATCAACCCTCAGATGCCTCATCCCAGACCTCTCCCCCACTTTTTAGACGCATCTAGACAGTACCTCAATAAAATGGTTATGTCCTTGTACTAACTAGACTCACTCTGTTTTCTTTTTTCTTTACTTTTCTTCTTCCCTATTTTTTCTCTCTACACCCCTTTCAGCTTTTCTTTACCTCTCATTACACTTTAGCATTCCTCTTATAAAATGTATGTTTTGATTCTTTGTATTGTAATGATTATTGTGATATGCACATCACGTAGGTTGTAGTTTGTGTATTTTTTGGTCTTAAGATTGTAATTTGCAATTTCCTGAAAAAAAAATACTATTTGTTTACTGTTAGCTTTATATTTGTTATTACTTCTATTGTAACACTTTCTTAAACCATATAATAATCACTGGAGCTTTTCTCCCCGGGCCTCTACTGAAAATGGACATATATCCAGATAGACTAGCCCGGTCAACAAATGTAAAATAAAAAAAAATAAAATAAATAAATAAAATAAAATTTGAATCCATTCTGAACTGTGCCTTGCCTTCTACTGCGTACATTGTTGATCAGTCACTGGGTTTTTAACAGTGTCACATGCACTAGTTGTTCATCAGATTTCTGCTATATCTCCATGTGTTGGCTGTAAATATTGTGTGAGGATAGTGAGGGTGTGTTTCACTTCAATTTATGTATTTACTGCACAACAAATGCCAGTATATTTCTTTCTTTAGCATGTGTTTTCTTTTATTTTTAGTTACAGGGTTCACCGATGACCTGGACATTCATCTTGCCTGCACATGGCATGGGGATGGTTATCTGCATTTATGTGCTTTGCTACAGAGTGTATTTCGGTGTTATGAGTTTTTAAGCTGTGCATTTGTGATATAATGCCTTTTCAATGTACTCAAAGTTTTAAGTAGATCTTCTGCCTGGTTATTTTAGAGGATGGCTGTAAGATTACATGACTGGTGTAACATTAGATCAGTCAACACGATGAGTGGCCAATGAACTGCACATTTCCTTAGTAAAACAATTCAGTAGAAAAACTCTGAAGATGGAGAGTATAATCATAGTAAATATAAATTAAGTCAACTGAGAATATCAGTAGTCTACCATATAACCCATCTATAATGAAGAGTAGACACAAGACCTTGAAAAAAAAATTAAGCTACAGCAGTTTACCACTAAACTTAAATTTTGTGTAACACACATCACAAACAAGAACTACATAACACAAGTAAGTCCTTGACAATCAAATGACACTCTTCCATTTTCCAAATCCCAAAAAAGAGTAAAAACAAATTTTCTGGTAGACTTAACATTGTCAACTCATATTATCCTTAACCAAATCATTGCTAGTAAAGAAAAGTTTGCTTATGGTCAGATAATTCTAAATCTCTGCAAAGGTCCAAATCAGCAACATTTACACAATGATCAATTATATGATAGCTGTGCCTCTTTCTGTTTCCACTTTTTTTTCCCACAAAAAAATCACTAGCTCAATTGTCTATGAGCGTTTACATGAAGCATTAACAAAATTAATCAGTTTAATCAGAGATGGAAAATTGTAGAATATTTATGAATACATTTATGAACATATGTATTTGTTTATTTCACTTCATTAACAGGGGTACAGTAGAGCTCTGATCCAGGTGGACCTTTTGTATTCTCAGTCCAGGGATTACAACTGGACAAACGGTAATGACTGATGAACACTTACAGCATATTCTATATGACAAAATAATTAAGATTTACAAAGATTTCCATGTACTTTCCAATATTAAGTTGTTTATAAAAGCTATATACAGAAAACATTACCTTTTCCAACATCAATCTTTTACTATACAATGAATATGGTACATTTCAAGGAAGTTACCACTTGTGCAATGTCATACAGTTACAGAATAATTTCTCTGTTGATCAAAGGCTTACCTCTATGTACAAATATTTAAAGTAGGTCAAATGATGAAGGGATGGGAGAGGGGAGGAAGGGTGATTGTAATGGAAGGTGATAGTAAGGTGTGCAGATCTGAGTTTACTAGATTTATTACAGGTAACATGGATGCTGCCAAAGTCTGCCTCTAGTAGCCTACTCCAACTGTGATCAACCTCTTCAGATAATTTTCATACTCTATCAACATCAACGCACCCCACACTAAGCTGAGGTTTTACGCCAATATTGTTGTAGCCTGTGGGCAGTACATAACATACCTATGCACCTAACCCCAGTTGTCGCCATTCTAAAGTTATAGTTAACCTTTACAAATCCTTTTGTAGGATTTCTCCTTCCTCTTCCAGTGATGTGCCTGCCTGTGTGATGCCACTGAGGTGGATAATCCTGTCCTCTGTTCCTTTAGGCATGCTTCATATAAACACATTAAGGTTTATCTTCAGTTTGATGAGATCAGATTGCATGGGTTTTAATAATCTGAGACTGGGTGCTCAGTGTTGTGTTTTTTCATTCCTGTTTACTGTCTGCATTATGCAGTACTTTAATGGAATCACATTTTAGTATATTATTATCATGCTCAAACTACAGCATTTCTGAAAAAGCGCAAGTCTTTTATATGACCCTGCAATTCATCCCTAATCACTTACCTCACTCCAAAGAATATGGTATTGACACAACCCTCCTTGCCTTACTCGTCAATACTTTATCAGTCTACAAGACTTCCTCATCCTTCATGACCCCAAAAATGCAGATATTCAAACCCTTTCCACATTAGCACTCTGTATCCATTCCACATTGCTGACTGCATACTGCCCTTCTTTCAGGTTTCTAGCCACTTTCTGATTAAATCTTACTTTCATTTCTGTTTTCTTTGTTTAAATCTACTGCACTAGTTTTTATCTGCACGTTTGTTTAAAAACATGAATCTCAAAATAAGTTGACAGAATTTTTAAGACTGCTAAAATAGCAGATTCAAAATGCCTAGTTTCAGAAAATGCATGCAGATAGTCACATTTTTGTAGTTTGAGTATAGCCAAATGTCCCATAGTTAAGTGTTCCCAAGTGTTCCATTTAAACACTGTAATTTCTGTCTTGTATGCATGACTTCAACTAAAATATTTTTAAAAAATTCCAGTTACAATTCAAAGAATGTTGTTCAAACTTCCCTATAAACTTAAATGAGTTTTCATAGCTATGTTTCGAATCTCAGTTGATCATGTTGCAACTACTTATGAAATCCACCACTTTCTCACTTAACTCCAATATGCTTTGTAAGGCTATGTTCATTAAACTATTAGCTGTAATTGTTCAAGAGTTTAAGGAAAGCAGTGCTCTGATGTCAACTTAAGGGTTTCAAGATAACCTTTTCCACCCTACCAGATATGCGTTATAGGTAAAAATGTTAAGAACTGCAGTCAACAAGATGCTCCATGTAACTGAAAGGATCCCCTCCAATATAAATACACTAAAAAGGTATCAAACCCAATTTTTAAATTATACAATGTCGATAAGACTTGCCACATATACCTTTTCACTTTAACTATTGGAAAGACATGCTGTGAGATGAGAATGTATGTGTAGATAAGTTAAGTTGTGAGATGAGAATGCATGTGTAGATAATTTAAGTCTTTTATCTGGCATAATACTACCCCTGGAATACCTTTTCCCAAAATTGTATACACACAATATATAAAAACGGAAAAACATAAACGCTTAACCCCTGATAAAATGAAAGGGGATGGTTTTAAATTTTTCTGTAATGTTATTCTTGTAAAAAAGATTCTACATACCTTAAACATACACGTTAACATGTAGCGGAGTCTCAAATCAGTGAGCAAATTAACCTCTTCCCTTTTAGGAAGATGATGCTAATCAACAGCATAATGGGCCTTTCTTATCTTAAATAATATGTGACCTATATCCACGGAAGACTTCATTCAAGAACTTAACTTTTCTTGTCTCCTACAACATTGTGCCCCATGGAACCGGTAAATGACATTTAATTACCTGTTAATAAATGATTCAGATGTGCTGTCAGGGTGCTGAAGGTTTATAAAGTAACTAATCTCAAGATATTTTCACTGAACACCAAGATACCCAGCAAAAAATTTGTAATACCTAGAAGTAAGCCCCAACTTTCTTGAACTTAGCAATACAATACAATATTAGCGGACAAACTGGAAAAACTAGAAAACGCTGTGAGAACTCACCAAACACTCAGAAGCCCAAGTCTCAATTCCACTGAGAGTA